>NC_051391.1:26405163-26441947 GCF_015228065.2 Penaeus monodon | reverse complement strand
ACCTATTGCGTGGTGAATGGCATTCTTTGTATTAAAGCATAGATGTTCGAGTGTAGTGATAGTTACATCAGAGACATCTGACAACTTCATTGTGAAGTCCTCGCTGGTGAGGGATCTTCATCTGTTGTCAGGCTACCCTGGGTCCACTGGGAGGTGGAGAACCTTTGGTTTGTCTTTTCTCACTTCAGGTTTTGTCTGTATCTTTTCTCTTTTGCTGACTTTACCTGAGTAAGGTCAGCTTGCTGTGGCACTGGTTGCAGAGTCAGCCTGTTCTGGCTCTGCCTGTGAGGGTGTGGCCAAGGTTAGGGTGGGGAGGGGAGTCTTGTCCAGGGTGAGGGTGGGGCTGCTTTGGCTCTGTTTAGCTTCCTCCCTTTGAGGACTGCAACAGTCTGGGTCATTGTCGTCATGGCGACCGTGACTGTCTTTTCTGCCTCCTCATTGGACGTTCCCAATGAGGAGGCAATGAGTGCTACTGCAGTGACTACAGCAATCGACAGGAGACTCATATCTTCCTCGTCAAAGAGGAACTGTCTCTTGGGGAGGCTTTTGCAGTGTTCTTTGAACCTTTATTCCTGTGGTTCTTTTGCATTTTAGTAATGATGGGAAACTCCTTTTTATTGGAGATATCCGGTGTCGGGTGTGGAGGGGCTTCCTTCCTCTTAGGAGGTTGGGAAGTCTTTTCTCTTCTGTTCTGTCTCCAGACATGGGTTCTGGGGGAGCAGGAACAAAGTCTGGTCGCTTTTTAGCAACCTCTATTCGCCCGAGGGCCGCCTCTTTCGTGGCAGAGCAAGCCAGGCTCCAGGCGAGATGACCCTTGGCACAGTTGGGACAGTTTGCTTTTGTGTTCCTTTGGCCTTCCTTGTGGGCCTTAAGGCACACCTTGGTATTGTGTGCCTTAAGACACCACATTTAGGGTTGGCCTTGCAGCCTGGTGATGACTGTATCTTTGGCACTTGAAGTATTGAAGTGGCTCTGTTACATATGTTCTTAGGCTGTAGGAGTCCCAATTACCCAGATCAAGGGTAGTGATTTCAAGGTCACCAGGACTTGCCTGGTTGGGCTCTTCCCTTTCGACATTCGGGAAGCCTCCACGACCTGTGGGTTGATGTGATCACATCCACATCATATGATAGTGAGAAGCCAAGTAGCACCATCTTGTCTCTCTATCATCGGGACTGAGTGACGAGAGACACTTTCCTCCCATCATTAAGCTCCTTGGTTTCCTGCACGAAATTCAGGGTAGCTTGGTCTCTGGCAACCCAGATTGACAACCAGATTTTTTGTAGTGCTCTTACCAGTTGGTAGGTATTGTCGAAGCCTTCAGGTTTAGAGGGAACCTTAAACTATGGGAAACGTACCTTCAGAGTCTGCCTCCGGCCTGGGTCGTTTCGGGCCGCTCTTTTGGCTTAAATTGTGGGTGTATGGTTGTGGGAGCAGCAGCTGTTTCAGCTGGTTCAGCTTATGCTCCATCTCGGTCAGGGAGGACGTCTGAGGTTACTCAGAGCTCTCCCTGATTTGCCTCCTGGCCTTGAGGTGACAGCACGAGAGTCCATCTGCTGGACAATCTCATGGACAGACATGTTTTTAGCTAATGTCGTGTCCATCTTAGCAGCAGGTCTCACAGAGTCACCCTGTGTTTTGCATTTTCTCTTGCCACTAGAAGCCATGTATGTCTTCAGAGTGACTGCTATAGTATGGGCCTTGCACAGTTTGTCAACATTTAAATCTCTTTGTTGTGGGGGGTTTGAAATGTTTGCCATAAATTAAGCAGTTATTTCATCCTCTCATGCCCTCACCCACCACCGAGTCCAGTAAGGAGAAGTGTATGTTAGAAACTAATATCTAACAGCCCAAGGGGTGGTGAGAGGATATACGCAGCCAATGGCGTTGTACCGCTACTCACGGGACCAGTGTGAGTGCCAACAGCAACATTGACTGCTTGACCCTAGCATCCCGAAGGAGACCAGCCAATTGACCTGACTGGGTCGAGATCAGACGACCACATTGCTGGAATAAACCATAAAAGAGGCGT
The DNA here is from genome assembly GCF_015228065.2 of Penaeus monodon. NCBI lineage: Eukaryota > Metazoa > Arthropoda > Malacostraca > Decapoda > Penaeidae > Penaeus > Penaeus monodon. The sequence continues at coordinate 26,439,915 of NC_051391.1, read as the reverse complement.
GTTGCTAACCGCAGGGCGTAATCATGCACTGCATTGCTCAACCTCCAGGACTCCCGTCTCCACAGCGCACAGGGATGCCATGCACGGCAAACATGTGGGTAGATGTGAACTCCTGGGGAGAAACCAGAGGGGATGGCCTTCCACCTACAAGATAGGCATCATTGTTTGGAACCCTTTCTTCCTCCCTCTAAAGTGAAACAGCCACCCAAAGGTTGTATCACCTCACAGAGGGAGCTCTAGTCCTGCACCTCAGAGAGGAGGTTCCAGTGGCAGGACCACGAGTGGATCATACAAAGACAACCCCATGCAGGGTAAAGCTTTGGGTAATAGTTGTGGTGGGTTCTTTGAAGGAGGAAAAGGGTGAGGTACGAGTATCCTACGACCTTGAGTGTGTGCTTACAGTGGAGGTCGCGCACTCGTGGCGTTCTCGTGGGAAGTGGGTGAAGGCAGGCGGCCCGGGACCCCGCTATAGTGAACAACAGCTGGAATCTCGGCTAACCAGGGAGGTTGGGATAAAAGTTGACAGTTTACGTGCCATCTGCGGTGTGCTTTAGGCACAGCCTCCTCGACCGTGACTCCAGGGCTATCCCTTGGCTAACCTATGCTGTTGAAGCAGGTTGAAGCTCGGAGGTGGTCGCTAATCAGGGGCCGGACACAGGCAGGAATGGCCAGCAGGGCTTACAGAGAGGCGTGGCTCTGGTGGCCATGTCAGGATTGGATTAACACCAATGGCTGTGACACTTCTTTCCTTGGCTCACATAAATCCTTACGACAAAGGATTTATGGTCCTGGCATGAGTACTAGCAGCAAGTGTCAATGGCCGGAAACCGAAACCAGTGGATTGGTGGGGTAAGGATATAGGATGTTGGGTCCACACTATGGCAAAGGATAATGAGATGGTGAAGGTGAGGTTATGGCAGTCACGAAGTGTCAGGTGACAATGTGAAGGTATTTAAAAGCGAGGATGTGAGGGCTGTGGCAAAGGCGAGGTTAAATTTTAAATCAAGAAATTAAAAGGTTACAACAAAACCAAAAGAAAAACTACATAAAAAAAAAGAAAGAAAGAAAAAAACTGAACAAAAGGGATAGGGGAAGGGGAAAGGTGAAAATAAAGGAGTAGGATGCGGCTGAGCCTATAAAACTGCATCCATTTCTTCGTCCCATGCCAAAGAAAAAAGATCATGGCCTAATCCCGGTTTCCGGCCGGAACGAAAGATGGTGTCGAGTCTATCCAGCCAGTCAGTATGCCAAGCACGGAGTGAGTCTGTCTGTTTACAGACCAACCTACCCCACTCGACATTCTGAGGAAGCAGAGAAGCTTCCTTGTGGAGTTCAGATGTTGTAATAAATCGATCCCAATCCACCATATAGATCCATCTGAGTGCTTTATTCTGAACAAGCTGAAGTTTGCACTTGTTAGTGTATGCTGTTTGTGTGAGTGCAAGTGGTGTGTATGTGAGGAGAGGTTTAATCAGTGTTTTGTATAGATGCAGCTTCGTGCGTGGGGCCACACTTTTAAACTGATAAAGCGAATGCAAGGTATTTCTTGCCAAGAATTAACATGCAAATGAAATCGAAAGTAGGTATCAAAGGTTAAACCAACGATGGTACAAGAGGATCTGACTTGGAGAGGTGCTTCTAGTACAGTGGATGGATGTTTGCGCATCTGGTATGGCTGGGTGTTGGTGGTGAGGTCGTAGATCAACTGGGAAGCCGACAGGCTCCCCAGTCGGCTAAGGGCTGGGCAGTCCTTGTGGTGCATCTGCTGTTGTCTGCTCTGCTGGAGGATCGGGGAATGCTGATCTCGTTTCGGCCTCTGCGGCTTAAGTACATGAGCGCTGTGTAAGTGCGCAGGGAATGAGGGGAGCCTGCTGTCCAATGAGCACGGACATGGTTGTGGACCTGATGTGACCCAACTTGGGAAACTATGCTGAACTTCAGGTTGCAGGGTCGTGCTGCTACATGTACTCCCCCTCGAGAGAGTGAGCAAAGCGAGCGAGCGAAATATCATAACCTATCACTCCGGAGGTCACCAGTTTAATAGATGGATAGTTGCGCATCTACTATTTGAGGTTACTGGTGTCTTATCTCTTTGGGGAGTGTTTGTTGTGGGTGTGAGTGCCCACAGGTATGGCTGGGTGTTGGTGGTGAAGTCGGAGATCAACGGGGGAGCCGGCAGGCTCCCCAGTCGGCTAAGGTAATAATTGGATTGAGGTTTGTGAAGTTCTGGCTTCGCCCAGGCCTTTCACATATGGCCCGGCCTGTGTCAGCTTTTTATGGCTGTCTCATTTGGTTCTCTGACACTTGGTGCTTACCGTGGTGGTGGGATTGCCAGCAGGCGCTCCTGTAGCCGTGGTGTAAGCATATCGCATAATCTCTTTACCAGTACGACGGCTGTGTTCTGTGGACCTTGTCTCCGGAATTGCGTGTGCTCACAATTCTCTAAGTAATGTATGAGTGTGGCGTTCCGCTCGCTGCAATGCATGCAACACCTCTCTTCACGGTCTATTGTTTGTATGATATGCCATGAACAGTGGTAGCCTAGGCACATTTTGTGAAGAATGACATCGGTACCTCTGTTATTTGTTTCAGAGAGTACCAGTGGTTCATAGCCAGTGGCGTCTGAGTATCAGCTGGCCGATGGGGAGGATCTCGTTTCCTCTCTGTGAAGCTGCAGGAGGAAGGAGGTTGCTGTCACCGTACACTTCTTTCTTAGTAATTTTCGGCTTGGTTGTATAATCATGGCATTAGGGGGCATACCCCTGCCAATGTCGGCTAGTCTGTCAGCAAGCTCATTCCCTCTGATCCCACTGTGGCTGGGGACCCAATTTATAATAATTCTTCTACCCTGTGCAAGAATCCTCTCTGCCATTGTGAGGATAATAGTCAGAAGGTAGATATTGTCATTGGGTGAGCGCCGCTGAAGACAATCGATGGCTCCTCTGGAGTCTGTATGTATGACCACATGTCCTTCCCTCACGGACGCGTGGCTCAGGGCTCCCATGATAGCAACTGCCTCTGCCTGTAGCGAGGTGTTGTCTGTTACCCTCATGGATTTTGTGGCATCCCTTGCTGCGAAGCTAGCGCCTGCAGTGTGGGTCAAGGGATCGACCGATCCATCTGTGTAGTTTGTTCTGCTACCCAGAGGAGTGATGGTTGCAATGACCCTCTGGGTTTCTGCCTTTAGGCTAGGCATGGGATATTCATTCTTTTTGGTTGCCAGTCTCATGACAGAGAACTCTATCAAGGTTTGTGCCCACGGCAGAGCTTCGACAAAGTCAGGGTGGGGGGAGTCCATGTCCTTGGCAAGAAGCTGTTCTTTGAGCTGATGGCGTATTAACACCCTGGCTGTGTGAGACAACCAGGAGTTGTTTGCAAAGATCTCGTTATCTTGTTCTAGGCATCTGACTATTTTATGTCTGGATGACCTTTGATGACCTTTGATAAGATTTGTGCTGCCATTAGATTGATTCGTGAGGCCAAGGGGAGAAGGTTTGCCTCCAGGAGGAGGTTGAGGACCTTCACCCACCTTGGGGCACCCAGAATGACCATGCCAGCTTCCTTTTGGACTGTCTCCAATTGGTCTTTATGTTTTTTCTTAATGCCAATCAGAGCAATGGAGGCATAGTCCACAGTGGGCCGGACAGTATGTACATAGAATGATCTTAGTACTCTGTGTCTGGCTCCTATGTGTCTTCCACTCATTGTTCCCACTCCAAGTCCATTCCCTGGATTTTCAGACTTGTGCCTTGAACTCTCTGTCTCAGAGCCATGGCTTCGGATTTGGCTGCAGAGATCTTTAGTCCTGTCCTACAACACTCCTCAGATACGCTGGGCTTTGTTTAAGCAATATGGACTAGTGGAGATGATAGCAAGATTGTCGGCATAGGAAATTATCTTGCACCCCACTAGGAGGTTTATATTGAGGATATAGGACATTAATGTGTTAAAGAGGGCTGGACTGAGAACCCCACCCTGTGGCATTCCATTCTCTAGTGGCATTTGCTGTGATAGGTGACCTTGGAATTTGACTCTAGCTGTTCTATTCCTAAAGTAGTCACCTCTCCAAGCCAAGAACTTACCTCTGATTCCTTTTTGGGTCAGGCTCTCCTGGATGGCAAGTGGACTTGCCAATTCAAAAGCCTTCTCCAGGTCAAGGAATACTACCACAAATGTGACTATGCTGTGCGCTGCGCTCATGCCCCTGGTGAACCCGTGGAGGTGTTCATGTGGGGGTCCTATTTTGCATTGGAGCCGGTTGAGTACCATCCTCTCGGCCGCCTTGGCCAGACAGCTGAGGAGAGAGATGGGGCGATATTTCCCTGGCTCCTTTGGTTTAGGGATGGGAACTATGGTAGCGTTTTTCCAACTCTGGGGTAGAGTGGATGTTTCCCAGGACTTGTTGATGAGTTGTTGCAAGCTCACCTACTAGTCCCAGGTGAGAAATGATGGGGTACGAGATCCCATCAGAGCCTGGGGCTGTGTTACACCTGGCTTTATATGCATTTCTTAATTCCCTCAGAGAAAAGATAATGTCTCAGTTACTGGGTTCGGCTGCCCTTTCTCTGATATGAGCAAGTCTGTCCTTCAGTTCGGCTGGCAGGCTGTTCTCGCAGAGTACTCGTGCGCCAGTCTGTTCGGCTTTGACTGGGGGTCATGGTGCATGCATCTCGGGGCTGAGCGGCAGGTAGCTCACTTGACCCGTTGCCATAGCTCTTAGAGGGTGCTATGGTGATCGAAGGACTCACACCATTCCTGCCTGACTCTGATGGCAGTTTCCTTGGCATCCCTGACTGATTCCCTTAGGAGGGCTAGGTTGTCAGGGGTTCTTTGCCTTCAGAAATGTTTTCGGCACATATTTACCCTGTGGTTGACCTCCCTAATCTCGTCGTTAAAGTACCAGGCGTCTTTGTGACTCCTGGACCCAGGCCGAGTTTTGGGTGCCTCATCAATGGCATTTACAAGTCTGGCTTCTAACACTTCCGCATTTTCACTTTGTGTGGGTTCATTGCTTCTCAGACAGTGGGCCAAGGCGATCTGAAACGCCTGCCAATTGGCCTTATCTGTTTTCCATCTTGGATTCTGTCGTGGCATGAGGGAGGTTATAGTGCTGTAATAGTCACTAGTGACGGTCTCATTGAAATGCCAGCCAATCCTCTCCACCAGAGTCGCAGTGGCCAGGGTGAGGTCTAGGACCCCTCCTCTGACATGTGTTGGCTCTTAGGTATTGAGGAGAGCAATCTCAGGGAATGTCTCAAGCATGTTGGCTATGTGATAGCCAGCCGCATCCAGTGCCGAGCCGGAAGCCAGGATGGGGTGGTGTGCGTTGAAATCTCCCCTTATGATCACTTGGTCATGTGCTGCAGAGGCACAGACCTGGCTGATGTCTAAGGTACTACAGTGTGGCCGGCTGTACACATTGTACAATTTCAGGGGCCCCCCCGGCCAGGCGAATCTAGACGGCAAGAGATTCAACATCGTCTCCACAGTGCGGTGCATCGGCTATTGCGGAACAGGGTGATCAAGCCTCTCTTGTCATCAGCATGTGGCAGCATGAAGACATGATACCCGGAGAAACGAACAGGTTCCACTGTTAATGTCTCCTGGAGCATGACTATGTCAATGTTCCTTGATCACACTATTGCGTGGAGGATGGCACTCCATGTGGAGAAGCCATAGATGTTCCACTGCAGAATGTTTAGATTGTATGCCATGATGTTACTAGATGATAGTTACATACAAGATATCGTCATATTCGGATTGCCTGGTTTTGGAGTCTGACAACTCCATTGCGAAGTCCTCGCTGCTTGAGGGGTCTTCTTCGGGTGTCAGGCTATCCCTGGGCCCACTGGGGGATGGAGAGCCTTTGGTAGCTCTGACTTTGTGTATTTGGGCTTTTCTGTGTTCAGGCTGTTTCTCAGCATTTTTCTTTGCTGGCCTTGTCTGGGCAACGTCAGCTTGTTCTGACTCTGACTCTGGCACTGAATCAGCCTGGTTTGGCTCTGCCTGTGAGGGCGTGGCCTGGGTTGGAGTGGGGAGGGGAGTCTCGTCCTGGGGTGAGGGTGAGGATTTTCCAGCTTCCTTCCCTTTAGGACTGCGACAGTCTTGGCCATTGCCGTCATGGCGACCGCAACTGCCTTCTCGGCCTCTTCACTCGTCCTTCCCAAAGCTGTTGCTACTGCTGTGACTACAGCAGTCAACAGGAGCGTCATGTCCTCCTCATCGAGGAGGTCTTCGGCTCTTGGGGAGGATTTTGTGGTGCTATTTGAACCTTTATTCCTGTGGTTCTTCTGCACTTTTTCATTTTGGGGAACTTCTGTTTGTCGGAGATCTCCGGTTTCGGCTGGGGGGACGGCTTCCCTCCTCTTAGGAAGTTGGGAGGCCTTTTCACTTTTGTTCTTCCCCCAGACATAGGTGCTTGGGGGGCTGTAACAAAATCTGGTCGCTTCTTAGCAACCTCTTGCCGCTTGAGGGCTGCCTCTTTCCTGACAGAGCAAGTCAGGCTCCAGGCATGATGATGCCTCTTGGCACAGTTGGGACATTTGGCTGTTGTGTCCCTCTTTTCCTCTTTGTATGCCTTGAGGCACACCTCGGTATTGTGTGCCTTGCTGCAGACACCACATTTAGGCTTGGCTGTACAGCTAGCCTGGTGGTGTCCGTACTTCTGGCACTTGAAACACCGCAGTGGATCAGGCACGTACGTTCGAAGCTTGTAGGTACCCCAGTTACCGAGATCAAGGGTAGAGGTTGGGGTACCTTTCATGGTCACCAGGACTTGCCTGGTTGGAGTCTTTCCTTTCGACATTCGGGAAGCCTCCACGACCTGTGGGTGTGATGTGATCACCTCCACATCATACGAGACTGAGAAGCCAAGTAGCACCATCTTGACCCTCTTTTCCTCCCATCTTTTAGCTCCTTTGTTTCCTGCAGGAAACTGAGGGTAGCTTGATCTTTGGGCATGATGATCATGCCCTGATCTCTGGCAACCCGGATCGATAACCAGATTTTGTGTTGGCTCTCCAATACCCTGACCATTTGGTAGGCATTGTCGAAGCCTTCGGGTTTGACAGGTACCTTGAATTGGGGGAAACGCCCTGAGGGTCCAGACTCTCCCTCAGAGTCCGTCTCCGGCCTCGGACGTTTCTGCCCGCCCTTTCGGCTTTGGGGCTTGCTCGTGGGGGCACCAGCTGTTTCGGCTGGTTCAGCTTATGCTCCCAACTCGGTCAGGGGGGTCGTCTGAGGGGTACTCAGACACCTTCCTGGCTTGGGTGCAGGCCTGGAGAGGCCAGCACGAGAATCCATCTGTTGGACAATCTGGTGGACAGACATATTTTTACATGGTTTTTCTGTCTTGTCCATCATCTTGGCAGCAGGCGTGACAATATCATCCTGTGCTCGGGGTTTTATTTTGCCACCCAGAGGCACGTATGGCTTCAGGGTGCTGCTGTCGTCAATGTTAGCATCTGTCTGGGGGGGGGGGGTTGTTTTATTTTCCATGTATTTGGACAATGCTTCATCCACTCATGCCCCCACCCACCATGGAGTCCAACAAGGGGAAGCTGAGTGTCAGAGCCAGTGTTTGACAGCAACAGAAGTGATGAGTGGATATACACAGCTGCAGCGACACTCACGGACCAGTGTGAGTACCAACGGCAGCATAATCAGCTTGGATCAGGCCGTCTGTCTTGCTGGAGTAGAGGACCAAAGAGGCGTGTTACTAGCCGCAGGGCGTACGCATTCAACCTCCAGGACTGCCATGCACGGCAAACACGAGGGTAGGTTTAAACCCCTGGGGAGAGGCAAGAGGGGATGCCCTTCCACCTAGGGGACATCATTGTTTCGAACCCTTTTGCTCATCCCTCTGAAGTAGCCACCCATAGGTTGCTTCACTTCAGTGGGGGATGGAAGCTCTTGCACTTCTTCCAGGCGGTTCCTCTCATCCCTCTGAAACAACCACCCAAAGTTTGTTTCACCTCAGTGAGGGAGGAGAGGTCCTGTACCTTTTTAAAGTGAATCCCTTTTTCCTCTGAAACAGCCACCCAAAAGTTGTTTCACCTCAGTGAGAGAAGGGAGCTTGTGCGCTTTTTCCAGGCGGTTCCTTTCGTCACTCTGAAGCAACCACCCAAAGGTTGTTTCACCTCAGTGAGGGAGGAGAGGACCTGTACCTTTTCGAAGTGAATCCCTCTTCCCTCTGAAACAGTCACCCAAAGGCTGTTTCACCTCAGTGAGGGAAGGGGGCTCTTGCACTTTTTCCAGGTAGTTCCTCTCATCCCTCTGAAGACTCCCCTGACGGAAGCCGCCTTGCCGCGGTGGGGGGGCTTGAGGTCCCAATGATCTGGTGAGCCGGACCAGAGGGTACCCATACTGGAGGGGTTACTAGTGAGGGATCAGACAAAATGGCTTCTTGGTGCACCAAGGCCTATGAGAGGGATGGTGCACCCACCCCTGGTTCATTCCATCTTGGACCAGGGAGAACTCTCCCACGTGTGTTTGCCGTGCGTGGCATCCTGTATTACCAGGAGACAGGAGTCCTGGAGGTTGAGCGATGCTGCATGCTGCGCCCTGCAGCTAGCAACACACCTCTTTGGTCCTTTATTCTGGTTTAGACGGGTGGCTTGATCAAGGGCCCCGGGTCAGTAAAATCGGCGGGTTAAAATTGGGCGGGGTAAGCAGGACTATTCACCGGTAGCGCAAAAATTCCCCTACCTCATACGCCCCTATGGCTGCGTATTTTTTCCTCATTCCCCCGGTGGCTTTTGGGAGTTGTTAGCCCCAACTTAGTTTCCCTTCTTTGGGACTCCATGGTGGGGGGGGAGTGGGGAAAAGAAGTTGTATGAGTACTAAAATTTACTGACCTATGCAATACCCTGACCATTCCCCTGAAACATAACTTTGTCATCTGGAACCTTTCCAGCAAAAGGGGAACTAATGGTTCCCCCGGGCTCCCAAACCGGGTAAAAGGGGAAAACTCCTCCTCAATCACAAAGAAATCTTCCTGGTAGATATAAAGCTTTTATAGTAATACCTAGTAGTGAAGACTATTGAGGGTGTATCTCAGGGTCTTGATATTTTTTAAGAAATTTGGGAAAAATTTTGAAGTATGTAAACGTATCCCGCACCCCCCCCACAGCAGATGATATTGAAGTTTCTTCCCAGACGAAGTACCGTCTGCTGCATTGAAAAACATTCCTTGGCTCAATTTTCTGTTCTCCTCCAAAACCCCTCAATATGTAAGGGAATTGTCTTTTCCCCGAGACCTAAAAGGTTTCTGAAAAACTGTTAAAAAGAACTGGGATTTTTAATTGTGGCGTAAAATTTTTTAAGAAGAAATTTTGGGTTTGGAACAGTCGACACCAGTCTTTACTTTTAACCTTATTCCTTCCAAAAGGGTTTAAGTTGCATGGTCCACCTCAAGGAAAAGCCATTGTGAAAAGTGTGGTACAAACGGTCTCAAGGAATGAAAACCGTCCAGACCCAATATGCGTTATCACTGCAAAAAAGCTCAGAAGCTTTTTCAAAGCAATGAAAAAAGGAAGTATTAGAAAAAGGAGCAAGGAAAAGTTATTTTTCCAAAGGGGCAAAGCAACATCCCCGTGCTTTTTTGCACAGCCGGGAGGCCCTTTTGCTTCGGTTCTAGCCATCCCCCTTCCCCCCAAATTTGCCCTTCAATGTTCTTACAGCCACACCCCCATTTCCTCAAAACCTAGTCCCAAATTGCGACACTGCCTCGGTTTGGGTTGTTCCCCAAACGGGTGGAGTGAGGGTCTATTGAAAAAATCCTCCCCCCAAAAGTAGGTTTTGGGGAGCCATCATTTAAGGGCCCCAGGGGCCCCTCAACGGTGAAGCTCCGCTGCCACCAAATCCACAGGAGCCTTGCGCTAGCAAAACCCCCTGAAGAAAAGGCCGGGCACGCCTTTGCCCTGGCAAAGAAAACCCAAACCCGTCCAAAAGACTCCACCCCACAAAATCCCAGGGGCCTCCGCTCTAGACAAATCCCCTGAAGCAAAGGTCAGGTCCTCCTTTGCCACAAAGAAAACCTGAAAATGTCCAAGGGAAATCTGTGTAACAGTTCCACAGGTCAACAATATTAAAAAAGGGACTCCAGGTCCTAGAAGGGGCAGCCTGAAGGGGAACATGCAAAATGGAAAAACTGCAAAATTGATAGCTTCATATCTCCAAATTTTTGTATGCCTACAAAAAATTTGACCAAGGGGAAAAATTTTCCCATTTTCCAAAAGGATTCCAAGTTCAAGCCCATTATGGGAAACCTTTGACAAAGGATCTCCTGGGGGTACAGTAATAGTAGTCAAAATATTCCCTTCCAGGGCATCCCCCTGCAAAACACTGCAGGGGAAACTGTGAAATTGTTGACACCCCTTACAAATGTTGGATCCCTCTACCTTTCCCCCACATAATCTGAACATTAATGATTTGGAAACTACTTGGGAGTTTCCACATCCTTTCTATCTTGGGGGTTTTCAATGGCGGCATCACCTCTGGGGAGACCTTTGTGAACCCCCGAGGAAGGGCCTTTGGGGTCCTTGTTTTTTAAAGTAGATGCAGTTTACTGAACTGACACTCCCACACATCTCCAAATTCAAAAAGGGCATTTTTCCAAAATAGACCTATCAATAGGCTCACCTGTTCAGTTGAATTTTACTTTGGGAGTCTGAAAATTTACATGGAAGTGACCACTTTCCAATAATTTGGAGGAGGTGATGGGTTTTTCCCGCCAATGAGTGCAAATGGGGTCTTGAACATGCGGACTGGAATCTTTTTAGATCAACTGCAGTATTGCAAGGATCTGTGTGATTTCCCGTGTATTCAAGATGCTGTTAAACATTCACATCATGATTCCCTTTCAGCAAAGCCCCATTCCGAAAAATACGGCCTTACCGTCCCTCCTACCCTGGTGGTCTGTATGCCAAAAAAGCTGTCAAGCAAGAAATGCTGCATTAAAGGGATTAAAAAAGACGCCCCACATTGTAACCTTGATCAAATTTCAAAAGACCCGAGCCAAGGGCCAAACCATGCTAAAGGGGCTAACGGACGTGGGGACAGTATTCTCCTGATTAACTCGCACCGCTTTTACGGGTTTACCGCGCTTTTTCGTAGTAAGCTTGACTTAAGTAAACTTATTCTCTGCAACTCCCCCTGTTCCCCCGATGTTTTGGGCTCGGTTTTAATGAAGCTCTCAGAAACTGTACTGGGGTTTCAGGTCTTCACTGTGGAGTCCCCGTATCTGAGAGTGGAGAACCCCCTCTTTTATTACACCGGACTACATGAAAATGATTTCTTACACGAGACTACAAAGGGTTCTGGGATCTCCTACTCCAGATTGGGTTTTCAACTCCCTTGAGGAAGCCGATCCTATGGAAGGGGAAAAGAGGAATCTTGTAGAAAAACTTAATTTAAGGCTCACTAAGGGTTTTGGCTGTTGGAATTCCCCCAAATTCCCCCTTTGGGCAAACCAAATTGAGCGGATTTGTCGGGAAAATTTGGGGGAAAGGGGAAGATCTGAAGCAGAAGTCAGAGAGATTGCTTCAGCACATTTCTAAGTACCCAAGGGGCAAAACCCAATAATCGATGGGAAAACTAAAATGTGTGGGCTTTGCGCAGTGGCAAAGGAACGGATCTGGCAGTCTTTCTCTACCCTCGATCTTCCTCGAGTTACATCCATCCTTGCGCAGTTAAGATGACTAGAGATCTTTGAAACCTCTATTTTTGATATATTGTGACTCTCGTAGTGCCCAAGCAATCAGGGGCTTAACTCTCACATCCGTAGTTTAAGGGGGGGTTCAAATCCTTGCCTGTGTCAAATAAAAAGATAATCCTTGTTTGGGTGCCGCCATTTGGGGGTCAGGAATGATGAGCGATAAAGGCCAAGGCAGCTACCGCTCAGCCTTGTGATGCTCGTTTTCCTCTCCCACCGACCTGAAACCCAGCATCAGGAGTTGTCTTCGCGATAAATGGAAGGAACAATGGAGGCATATCTCCAGAAATAAACTGCGAGAGATTAAAGATGACCTTGGCAGTTGGGTGACTAGCATGCATCCCAACCGAAAAGTGGAAGTTGTATTAACAAGACTAAGAATAGGGCACACAAGACTGACTCATGGGCCGATGATGGCTAAAAGTGAAGCACTTTGTGAGGGATGCCAAGAGCCCTTAACGATTGCACATGTAATGGAAAGATGTGCAACATTCTTAGACCAAAGACGTATTTACTTGTCTCCCACATATACACTGAAGAATGTATTGGAGGAGGATTGTGACATAGAGGGTCTTATTAGTTTCCTTAGGGAGACTAATATTTTTAATAAAATTTAATTATGCATAATGTTTATGCAATAATTTTATACACTTAGAGTAAAATATTTATGCTTTCATTTTTAATTTGTTTATTGTTATTGATAAGATATCTATTGATAGATTTTTAAAGTTTTAAACATTTTAATATTTCTATTTAACAAGGTATTCGCCGTTAATGACCTTTTAAATAATCATTCAATTAATCCCTCTGAAGCAACCACCCAAAGGTTGTTTCACTTCAGTGAGGGAGGAGAGGACCTGTACCTTTTCAAAGTGAAACAGCCACCCAAAGGCTGTTTCACCTCAGTAACTTTTCCAGGCGATTCCTACGACGGGACGGGAAGTTAGTGTTGTGTATAACATATGCAGAAGTCTATTTCTGTTACCAGTGGATCACGTGGCTGTTTTCCATGTGGATCCAAAAGTCCCAAAAGAATCATTCACTCAGTGGGGGTGAAGTTGACAATTATATCTCACCTCGCTTGACCAGAGAGTTCGTGTCCAACGCGCAGCGTGGTAAGGTCGGCTTAGCCTCCCCCTCCGGGCAGGTGACCCGACACCGTGACCCGTGACCTCCGCGCGGCGCTTTTACCCTTTAGACAAATCGTTGCGTCGTCGTAGCGTGTGTTCACCCCTTTACATTTGTTTTGAGTCCCTGTCAGCCACTGTAATATAGACTCATATAGACTTAAAAATTGGTGGCAGGGCGGGCGCTGCGTCCTTGCGGATGGCAGCATGAACATAAATCTTCGAAGAAAATCCGCTCGACCGCTAGAAGACATGTCTAAAAAAAAAAAAAAAAAAAAAAAAAAACACGTAAGTACACGTTTTGGCCCCCCTTTCTATTATTTCTTTTCCCTTCTTTCTTCACTCACACATGTGTTAAGCTGTTGTTTTCTTGGGTAAAAAGTGCTAAATGACAGCAAATGGCTCGTTCTCACGCTATTCTCTTGACCTCAGATCACATTTCCGTGTGATCGAGTATGTGGTCAATAAACATAAACGTTCATTAGTTAAGTAGTTAATTAATTTCTCTTGTTTTTAGAGATTTGTGTTGTTTCATCCGCAACGACTTTAACACGTTCGTGATTTTATCTTATCACAAATATAATTTAATTTTATCTCGTTCCTCCCCTCGCCCAGACCTGACCGTGCTTTCTCTTTCGCTTGTGGTCGGTCGGTTGTGGTCCTGACCTGACCTGACCTTTTCCTTTTTCCGGTCAAACCTATGGGATTAACCATAGCAATTACAAATGCTCAGTGGTGACACGTTCTATCGGCGGTAGAACGGAGCGTGTAACGCTCTGTGTAACTCATACCTTAGTGTACAGGGTTTCCCGATATTGCCCCGGGGTTGCGTAAACGCCTAATAGATCTGCGCTCCGACGTTTGAAAAGTTATTCGTTCGGTCGGCAACTTTGAGTCGGTGTGACAAGCAGTTACGTCTGTTAATTAATGTAGGACTAGGGTTTAAGCTAAAATCATTATTCGCTTATTAATCACACCTTTCTCACCCTCTTGAAGTCGCTTGCATGTTTTGGGTATATCCCAGGCATTGTATGATTCGTGATAATTTAAATATTCGTAAGGAATGTCGCGAGCGCCATCACAGATACGCAGAAAAGAGCAGGTTATTTATAGATTTTCCTGGCTTGAGTCGCTTCAGCCAATGTACGGCATTTTGGGTATCCGATCCCCGTCGATGAAGTCTAACATGCATAGCTAGACATGTACCTAGGCAGTTCAGATTGCTGACCTGAGAAGATTTGCTTGTTAAATAGCTTGCGAGTAGTTTTTCATGTCACCATTCATTCATGCGTACATTCTGTCACATATCATTAAAAGTTTAATTCAATGTGGTAGTTGAAATAATTTTCTATAGCTAGCATTGCTAATTTACTTCAGTTTTGTTATAGTGAACGTTAATATTCGTGTTTGTGATTCATTCTCTGTGTGAGGTCACTCTCACTTTCCCTCTCATTCACGCTAGCTTTCACTCACACACGCATACACACACACACTCACCTCACTCATCCACACAGGACAAAAGACACTGAACCTTTTCATTAATAGGGTTGGTTACTGTCATAGTGCCGGCATAAAGATTTATGATGTATCTCGCAATTTTGGCAGTCGTGACACGTGACTCGTACATGATGTACAAATTACATTTATTTCTTCTCTGTGTGACGACAGTGGTTCAAGTATATCCTTGTGGATTGTCATTGTCGTTTCCCTTATCTACTCTCATATCTATCAGAGACGGTAGGTAGTTCAAGTCAGGTCCATGCGGATCGCTACTGACGTCTCCATCTCTTATTTTCTTCTTTAAATTTTTATAAATAACCGGCTAATGGTACTTAACACCCCCTCTTCTCTGTTGCCTTTCTTTTTCTCATACTCTGGCCCTTATGTGTATGATCTGGTTCCCCGACAATATATAATGCAGTCGGACTGACACGGCACCGAAGGAGGGCCCTTAGGATGCTGTGAGAAGGACGTCATCGGAAGATCGCCATACGCCTGCGGGCCAGGATGTCATCAGAGCAGGTGTTAAGCCGTCCCATAATGTAGTCGATGGGCGCTGCCTGCCAGACTCCCGTAAATCCAACAAAGCACCAAAAATCGCCAGCTCAGGTACCAGTCACCCCAGGATGCTGTGGATGGGCGACGCCTGGCGGACGTCCGCAGATCCAGTCAACTACAGGAGCTCGTTAGCGCAGGTATCAGCCGCCCCGAGATGCCGATGAGGACGCCCCTGCCCCGACGCCCGTAGATCCATATGAAGATTACGAGGACGAGGACGAGCAAACCGCCGTGAAGGACCTGGACGAGATCTGTGAGGACGTGTGGACGAGGACGCCGCCGATTTAGGCCTAGACGAGGACTACGAGGAAGTCTAGACGAATCCGAAGTCAAGGAGGACCTGTGCCAGACTTTCGAGGATGTGTGGACATCGAGGAGGACAGATTACACCGAGGACCAGGAAAGAGAGGACGACAGGGACGAGGAGCCACGAAGATGCACCAGGACAACGCATGAGAACGAGATGACCAGCCAAGTTAGGTCACCCTTGAAGGCGCCTCGAGGGCGAGGCGCGGGTAGGTGGCCGAGCAATATAACATATGCAGAAGTCCATTTCTGTTACCAGTGGACCACGTGGCTGTTTTCCATGTGGATCCAAAAGTCTAAAAAAAAAACATTCACTCAGCGAGGGCGTAGTTGACAATTATATCTCACCTCCCTGACCAGTGATTTCGTGTCAAGCACCGACGCGGTAAGGTCGGCTTAGCCCCTCTTCCCTCCGGGCTAGCTGATCTGACCAGCATATCGCTATTACCCATATTTATAGATATTGTCTCGTGTGTTCCTATACTGTGTGTCAACTCTTAGAAATAAAGAGTCACGCCGTTAACAATTATAACTACCCTCTGTTCACCATTGTACTAAGGATTATAGCCTTTTACATTCTGTCTAGCAGCAGCTATTTAGACAGAAGCAGGCTGAGGGCCTGACAAAGTGAGCGGCTCCTACCTGCCTATCGTTCCTATGCGAAACAGCGAGAGTGGCAGTCATCAGATGGTCTGCCAGACCAGTCCCTAGCAAATAGAATGGCAAGTCTATGCACACCGTAAGGGAGGCACTCTAAGGCCCCCCAGACACACCCTCCCCTGCGGGAGGTAAAGGTCTGCCCACGTCCGAGCACGTGCCCGAAGATGGGGTCCAGTTCACCAGGAAGTGTGCACAGAGTTATCCTAATGCCGAAAATTCGTATAGGAAACAGTAGGCTAGAGGGCACGAAGCTACATGCAAGCAAATAGCATCGTGGCAGCAAACAAGGGTGGACGCGTCACCGTCCGATATCGCGTAAGAGCCGAGGCCGATATTGCATTGGACCGGGTGCGGTACATCTCTTTAATCCGCCCATACAAAACCCTCGAGACCGAGAGGTCATAGTAGCTCTCTTGGCATTATCTGGCTTGGCGCCACCCGCTGCGCCCCGTCGAGCGCCTTTGCCGGTACGTTCCTCCCTTCGCTCTGAATCGCCCAAGTAAGGGCCAATTCACCGCAGGGAGAGAAGAGAGGAGTGTCCTTCCAGCTCGCTGTCCACTGTTTATGTTTAATGTTTCTAATGTTTTTTAATGCTTTTGTTGTTTTTCCATATATGTTATTAGGCCAAGATCAACAACAATGACAATCTGCTGGGTGGGGTCTCTGCCCGGTGAGCACCGCCCATCATGTGTGCTCACAGAGCAAAGGATGTCTCCCGCCCTAAACAGATTTACCACACACGGCACCTGTTCTCTCATCCTCGTTAAAAAACAAAGAGACTACTGAACCTCGCTCTCAGCTCCTAGAGCTGAGGGAGTCATGCCAGGCTATCAACGTTCAATAACTGCTACGATAATCCCTGCAGCAAAAAAAAAAGAAAGAAAAAAAAAAAAAAAAAAAAAAAAAAAAAAAAAAAAAAAAAAAAAAAAAAAAAAAAAAAAAAAATCTCATGTTATATCATTATGTTATTTTCTTCTTGTTTCACCATCATCTTTCCTCACTAAATTTCAAGTTCCATTGCTCTACCATCATTTTTCCTCACTAAATTTCAAGTTCCATTGCTCTACCATCATCTTTCCTCATTTAAACTTCATGTTACTGTGTTACAGCTTTATGTTCCTTTCACCATCACTCTTCCTCTTTAATTTTCATGTTCCTCTGTTCGCATGTTCCTGTTTCACCATCATCTTTCCCGTTTATTTCCATGTTCATTTGTTCTTTGTTTACCATCATCTCTCCTCGTTTTATTTTTGTTCCCTTGTTACTCTCACCATAATCCTCCCTCATCCATTTTCATGTTACCATGTTCTTGTTTTTCACCATCATCCTTACTCGTTTATCTATTACCGTGTTTTAACCTTGCGTTCTTTTGTTCTCGAATTGTTTTTTGTTCCACTTCTACATTCTTCTCGTTTAAACAAATAAAAGAGTGACCCACTGAACCTCGCTCTCAGTTCCTAGGAGCTGGCAGGGAGTCAGGCGAGGGTCTCTCACCTGCAATAGGCTACCATAATGGGTTCACACCTATTATGATGATGATAAAAAAAAGAAAAAAAAAGGTGTCTCCTGCCTATCCAACCTGGCCCCAGTCAAAGAAAAAGAATAGAAAAAAAAAACACCTTCTAACCAGCTATACCAAAGAAAAAAGAAAAAAAAAACGCAAGGGGTTTCACCCCCTATTTTACACTCATTTCTTCCTTCAATTTCAAGGTAGCTAGCTACCCTTAGCTTCCCTTCCCATCCTTGCACTGAGGATTCCTCCCCCTTTAGTTAATCAGACTCAGTACTTTTCAGTTTTGACCACCATCAATTGAATATCTGTTCTGGCCCGCTACGCAAAATTATTAGAATTCAATGTACAGTGCACAAAAAATATCTAGTTATGAGATCACCATAATATATTAAGATACATGTAAGAGGAAGATAGGGTAGGATGGGCTACTTAACCAAACAATGGGCCTAGAAACATCATTTATATAGTTTGGGGCCACCTTTATCAGGGGAATTATGTCCAGGGATGGACTGCCTGGCTTGAACAGGCTGCAAGCGCTCTTGGCCTTCCAAGCCCAGGCACAACAATTGATCATCTGGTTCAGTATCTAATTCCAATTCAAGTTCTTTCTTAATTGCCATGAGTCGTCGGAGTCCTCTTTCTGTTCACTATTTAATGGAATAACTGTTCAATGCGCATGTAAAAAGTCAGTTTCACCATTCATTGGGTATATTCCCTATGGGTTCCATTTTATCCCAAAAGTAAATACTCAGTCTGGAAATATTTATCAAAATATCTATGTCTTTTTTTTACTAATCTAAGGTACACATCTCTCTCTCTCTCTCTCTCTCTCACACACACACACACACACACACACACACACACACACACACACACACACACACACACACACACACACACACACACACACACACACACACACACACACACAGAAAAAAGAGAGAGAGAGAGAGAGAGAGAGAGAGAGAGAGAGAGAGAGAGAGAGAGAGAGAGAGAGAGAGAGAGAGAGAGAGAGAGAGAGAGAGAGAAAGGCATATCCCATATCAAAAGTTAAGTCATTAAAACTAATATTTCAGTATATACAAAAAAGTTTTCAACCTTTTGTATATAACATCATCACCACACAAAAATACAATTTCCTCCCTGGAGGGCAAAAGTGCAATAGAGAGTGACAGTCACTAGCAATGTCATCACTGCTGAGTTACGAAAGGATATCTAATGGCTAATATCTGAACCTTTTACTTTCTGCTTGATATTATAGGGGGTGTTCCATTTCACCCATAGGTTGTCTTACCCCACTTTTCCCCTACATGCAAATGTGAATGTATATTCTAGCCTAATCCACTTTATACCTGTGGTTACAAACTGGTCTAGCCTAACTTATACCTGTGTATAAAACCTGGGTATAAGCCTGGGTATATTCTGGTCTGTTACACTGGTACAAGTATTGAGGGAGGTTTGGGTTTGCCAGTGAAATCAGTTAGGGTTGATAATGCTTATCTTGGAATTTGGATGTACCTATGACAATGTAGGAATGGATGCAGAAGAAAACTTTCCTTTCTTGTGTTTGGAGGCATTGTTGGAAGAGGAAAGTGTTGTCTGAGTAAGGGGATCACAAAATAATTGACTCCATTTAGCTGCATGTAATGCGCATGTAAAAAGTCAGTTTCACCATTCATTAAACAGATTACTCAAAAGATTTGTGGAGGTGGGAGTAGTAGACGGACAGGGCCTAGAAGAGGGTGTGGCGTTAAGAGAAGTAGTACTGCAGAGAAATAGGTAATAAGGCTGCAGAGTAATAATAAGGGAGGAGGGGGCGGTAGATGAAGAAAGCTGTGGGGGTGAAGTAGAGGATGTTGGGAAATGAGGAATGTTTCCTGTAAGATGAGTAATGACCTGGGTGGGTGATTTGGACTGAACAGAGGTGATTGTAGGTATTGAGGAGGGGGAAGTAGTAGTGTTCAGAGTTGTGGTCATAGGAGAGCCTGGGGTCTGGGAAACCGGGGAAACTAAAATCAGTGTAGCTAGTTGATAGAGGGGAAGCCTTATTGTTGCTAAAAGGGGTACAAAATCTTCATCACTGGCCATGGTAAGAGAAATGGTTCACTCCTCAGGGTCCCCTTGAGGGGTAAGGGCTACACAGCAAAACTGGGGAATACCGTGCCCATGGCTCCCCTAGGCCATTACTGACTGGTGCAAAGTTAGCATTTCATCCTTTAAAATAGAAGTGGATAGTAGTAGGGTTGGAGAAGGAAAAGGAGAGGGAAAGAAGAGGAGACCATGCAAAATTAGTTGAGTTGAGGGCTCAGTCTCCATCTCCTACTATAGTTTGGACTACCCCTCCAACAACAGCAACAGGCATGGGATTAGGGGATTAATATAGTGAGCTATCCTCCCTTACACATCTGAGTCAGTAACAAATAGTTAATCAAATGTTTTTTGTCATTGAATCAAAATTTAACCAAAAACATATTTACTTTGCTTCCTAATTTTTTTTTTCAATTTAAATGATGTCTGCCTCCATTACTGCTGGGTCACGTGATATGGCGTCATAGCAAACCGCTTGGTCGGCGGGGTAAGCTTGTGCGCGCAGAACGCGCCAGAGCGCGTGGAGCGGGACGTTCGGCTTCACGTAGTGGACTCCTGTGCCCACTGTCTGGCCGCTGACACATATTTAATTACGCTCTTACTTCTGCTACCCGGGAAAAAGGGGTTAAGATACATTTGTAAATGAAAATATTTTTTCATATGGTGACAAAGTATTAGGAATATAAAAATAAACAGAGATGTTTATCCACTATTCATTAATAAACTTTTCTTCATTTACAAACAATTGTTTCACTGAAGAATGACAAAAGTGAAAACTAGGTAATTTTCATTAGATTATGAACAATAGGGTGGTACAACCTTGAAGACTTGAAAATACCAATTAGTAGCAAATACAATATATATTAGAAATATTTTACATATTGATACTACCTATAAAAATGAAGAGGACAAGCACTAATTAATTTGTGAATATATGTTGTATGGATTCACCTTAACCCAACTGCCCTGGATTTATATTCTGTCCCCTGTAGTTTTTTGTGAATTTTGTTACATGCAGATAGCTCCACTGTACTCAGCCAGCAAGGAGTCTATCAGTAGGCCCTAGTGAACGATCCTGATTTACCCATTCTTTGAATTGGTAGGAAAATGTGTTTTTCTTTTTCATACAGTTGATATTGATACTGTTATAATTGTTATTGATGTTATGATTATCAAATTGTTATTAAAATCTCAGAAGTCCCTGTAGGGCTTGTATGCATGTATAAACAAAGTTTGAGAAAATGATTTTATCTGGTATTTATTTGTCAAGATAATGAGACCACCCCATAATGATCCTCCTACTATTTCAGTCTATTCATGTTTTGTGGCTACATAGATCAGAAGCAGCACCTAATCCTAAGCAGTAAGAACATTTAGGGCTCCAGAATGTCAACAAACCAAGAGAATCTTATCATGCAGACTTTTATTAAAGACGTCTACTTTGTACAAAAAACTCCATAGAAGCCTCAAGAACCATAAACTTGTGGTTTCCTTTACCAACTATCATTATGGGCAAAGGGAGATAATTACAAAAAAATCAAAACCATGTTAATTCTCCCTTAGAAAAAATGTAATCATTTTTGCCCATACAAAAAATAAGAACAAACAATGACAGAGCCATCAAAGCCTACAAATGTACAACTGTATTTTTATGCATACACTGGTCAAGACAACTGAATCATATCTGTTCTTCATGAAGTACAAAAATAATAATAAATAAAACAATTGTCAAATATGGAAGTCTCATTTGTGTTCTGAAGTGGAGCTAGCTATTCAAGAAGTCCAGAGACACATCTATGTTTTTTAAATGTCTTACAACTTAGTGCAATGAAATGATCATGGAACAAATGCAAACAGAAAACAAAATTGGAACGCAAACTGAATATATGCAATGACAAGGATGTGAAAATAAAAATTATTTAGACTACGTATACTGACTTTTTTTTTCTTTCTTTTTTTTGAAAAGGGAATATAAAGTTAAAAAATCTTTTTTAGTTTTTCATAAAATTTTGGCACGACTCTAGGATCAATGGTTTTTTTGATAGATGACGCAAGGTTAAATTTGTCTTATCCCCCTTATCTTTACACAGTTTATCCTTTGTGAAAATATTTAAAACCTTACTAGAGATGTGTACATAGTATGATTTTTTTTTTAATTTTTTAAAGAGTACCGGTTTTTTTGCATGAACAATATTCTGAATCCTCTTGCCTATCCCCATTATATTTTTTGTATTTCCATCAAAAACAATTTTTTTTTGCAGTAACCTTCCTTTGTTTTTTTTTTTAACATCCATTAATTTTTTCCCCCGGTTTTTTGGCTTCAGGTCATCATACAAGACCTAAAAGGAAATTAATTTTTTTTGTGGGGTTTAAAAACTCTGACCTGGAAAAAAAAAAGCAATTTGTAATGTTCAAGAATTTGCAAGGGTATAAACAAATAACCAAAAGCTAAATCACATAAAAGATAAAAGAAAGAGGGGAGAGAGAGAGAGGAGAGAAGGGGGAGGGAGAGAGAGAGAGAGGGGAGAAAAGGGAGGGAAAAAGGAGAGAGAGAGGGGGAGAGAGAGAGAGAGGAGAGAGAGAAATAGAGAGAGAGGAGAGAGAAAAGAGAGGAGAGAGAGAGAGAAAAGGAAGAAAAGGGAAAAAAAAGAGAGAGAAAAAGAGAGAGAGAGAAGGGGGAAAGAGAGGGGAGAGAGAGAGAGAGACAAGAAAGAGAGAGAGGAAAAAAGAAAGGAGAGAGAGGAGAGAGAGAGGGGAGAGAAAAGGAGAGAAAGAAAAGATGGAGCCGAGAGAGAGAGAGAGAGAGAGATGAGAAAAGGGAGGGAGAGAGGGGGAGAGAGAAAGAGAGGGAGAGAAAAAGAGAGGAGAGGAGGAGAGAGAGGAGCAAGGAGAAGGAAAAGGAGAAATGAGAGAGAGAGAGCAAGTGAGGAGAGAGGGAGGAGAGGAAGAAGAGAGAGAGGAAGGGGGGGGGAGGGAGGGAAGGGGGGGGAGAGAGAGGAAAAAAGGGAAAAAAGAGAGAGAGAGGGGAGGGGGGGAGGGGGGGAGAGGAAGAAAAGAGAGGAGAGAAGAGAGGGGGGAAAGAGAGAGAGAGAGAGAGAGAGAGAGAGGAAGGGGAGAGAAGAGAGAAGAGAGAGGGAGAGAGGGGGGGAAAGAGAGAGAAGAGGAGAGAGGAGAGGAGAGGGAGGGAGGAGGAGAGAGGAGAGAGAGAGAGAGAGAGAGAGAGAGAGAGAGAGAGAGAGAGAGAGAGAGAGAGAGAGAGAGAGAGAATATGTATATTACTTTTGACCAATCATATGAAACAGCATATGCAAATATCTGTCCATTATGATTGAAAGCACAAGATGATATTGGCTGTTCCATTGCTTCAGAGTTTTTCAACTTTGTCCTTGCATCTTTGTCCCAAAAACTGAACCTGCCATCAGATCCAACCGTTGCAAGAGTCCCATGAACTGGATGAAACTTAATATCATTCACCTGAAAGGTAAAAAATGGTGATGTTAATATTTGTACCACAAAGGACAACAATATGAAAAGACTTGGATGGGTATCATTTTTTAGTCTTTAATGCATTTTATAATTCCTAATGCTTTTTAGCTTTCCTCTTTTCTTACAATAGCATATTTAGAAATGCAAATTAGTTTAGTAATCATGAGGTAAGTTTACCTTCAAAATGGCCATAAATGTTAACATTTGGTAAAAAGCCTAGCTCCATTCTTTCACCCTTTTAAAATTTTTTCCAAGCTTTCAAATACTTTTAATTTCTTTTAATTTTTCTCCCCCCAAACAAAAAAAAAATGGGTTAGGGTTTCTACCCAATCTAAGGAGAGGAAAATGTTGTATATTATTTCTGAGAGGTGAATAAGTTCAATAATTTTTTTCACACTGCATGTATACCAATACTATATAACTTAGTTTCTTAACATTTATAGTTTCACACTGATGGGGAAAAAGCAAAATGTAAAAGAAAAAGGTTTTCAGCAATAAGATAGAAAAGACTAAAACAAGTTTCTTCGGGTTTTTTTTTTGGCTGATTTTGGGAAAAGCAATGGTCAGGATTCGCATACTTTTCTTGCAAAAGTGAGAAAAACTACTGTGCATTTGGAGTTTTACTATACAATACCAACATTTGAAAAATGGAACTGAAAAGTTCAAAACAGTCATTTACTAATTAAAAACTTTAACCAGATAAAAAAGCAAGAAGATATCCTGGCCCCAATCTACCCACAATGTGAACAACAGCAAAAATTTTGAAAAAAGAAAAAAGAAAAAGAAAAGAAAAAATTACTATTCATTAAAAATATTTTTTTTATTAAGTACATAAGATGGTGAAGAACAGAAATAAAAAAGGGTCACCTTAAAAATTTGGGCAATAATTTAGGAATTTTTAAAAAATGAAATTTAAATCAAGGAAAAAATGCCCACCCAATCCCAAAGAAAGTTAAAGGTCTGTTGGATTTATGTAACTATAATACGATTATTGAACTTTTTAAATAATAACAAAACTTACAGCATATATATCTTGGAATCCATTTGAAGTCCCATTCGATCTATGGCACTTGAAAGTAAAGTTATCGCGTGGTGAAGCTGCAACTTTTTAAATAAATTTGGAAAAACTCTGCCCTCAAACTTCCAAGTCCCAAAACCAAGTGGAGCCCCCAACCCTTTTTCTTATCTTTGAAAATAGCAACACAACGATGCTGAAAGAAATGAAATAGAGAAAGTAAGTAAAAAAAGAAAAAGAAAATAATACTGCCTATGAAAGGGATTTTCAACCTTTATAGAAACAAATCACCCAGCTGTTAATGACTGCTGTAAAAACAGATCTGAATAATATTTAAGTCTGATGACAAGCACTTTAGCAGAGAAGAGAGAGAAGAGAGAGAGAGAGAGAGAAGAGAGGGGAGGAGAGAGAGAGAGAGAGAGAGGGGAGAGGATAGGGGAGAGAGAGAGAGGAGAGAAGGGAGGGAGGGAGGGAGGGAGGGGGGGGCGGGGGGGGAAAGGAGAAGAGGAGAGAAAGAGAGAGGGGGAAAAAGAGGGGAAGAGAGAAAGAGAAGAGAGAGCGAGAGAGAGAGAGACGGGAAGAAGGGAGAGGGGGAGAAAAAGAGTAAGAGGAAAATTAGAAAAAATTAGAAAAGGAAGAGAAAAAAAAGAAAGAGAGAATAGAGAGAGAGGAGTAAAAATGGGGAGAGAAGAGAGAGGGGAAAGAGAGGAGAGAGATAGAGGAAGAGGGAGGAGAGGAGAGAAGGAAAAGAAGAGAGAGAAAAGGAGAGAGAGAGAGAAGTGAGAGAGAGTGAAGAGAGAGAGAGAAGAGAGAGAGAGAAAAAAGAGAGAGAGAGGGGGGAGAGAAACAAAGGAGAGAGAGAAAAAAAAGGAGAGAAAAAAGACAAAGAGAGAGAAAAAGCCCAAAGAGAAAAGGAGGAGAAAAGGGGACAAAGAAAGGAGAGAGAGAGAAAAAGAAAAAGAGAAGAGAAAAGAGGGGGAAAAGAGAGAGAGAAAAGAGAAAAGGGAAAACAGAAAATAAAAGGAAGCAAAGGAATGAAAAGGTAAAAAAGACAGACGGGGAGAGAAAAGAGAGAGAGAAGAAAAGAAGGGAAAAAACAAGAGAGAGAGAAACGAGAGAAAAAGAGAGAAAATAGGGGGAGAGGGGAGAGAAAGAGAAAAAAGCCCAAATATAAAATAGGTATAAGTAAATTTTTTTTAGTTTTAGAAAAGAGACGAAAGAAAGAAATGGGGAGGGGAGAAGAAAAAGGGGAAGATAGAGAGATAAAGAGAGAGGGGAAAGGGAAAGGGGGGGGGGAAAGGGGATGGGGGAGGGAAGAAAAAAGGGGGGAACAAAGAAAGGGGGGGAAATTAAAGAAAGGGGGAGGGGGAGAGAGAAATAAAAGAAGGGGAAAAGGGGAAAAAACAATATGAAATGGGGGGAAGGAGAAAAAGAGAAAGGGGGGGAGAGACAAAAAAGAAATAAAAAAAATAAGAAAGTAGAGAGAGAGGATGAGAGATAAGGAGGGGAGAGGAGGAGGGGGAGGGGGGGGGGAAAGGGGAGGGAGGGAGGGAGGGGGGAGGGGGGAAAGGGGGAGGGGGGGGAGGGTAGGAGAGGAAAAGAGAGAGAGGGGAGAGAGAAAGAAAAGAAAAAAGAAGAGGAGAAGAAGCAGGGGGAGGGAGGGGGGGGGAGAGAAGAGGAGAAATAGAGAGAAAAGAGAGAGAAAGAGAGAGAGAGAAAAGGAGCAGGGGGGAGGGGGGGGGGGGGGAAGGGAGAGAGAGGGGAGAGAGGGGAGAGAGGAGGGAGAGGAGGAGGAGAGAGAGAGAGAAAGAGAGAGAGAGAGAATTTTTATAAAGGCTACATCCTTAGTACAATGGTGAACAGGGGGTAGTTAACTTTTTAAACGGTTTGACTTTTTTTTCTGAGAGTTTGGACACCACGAAGTATAAAGAACACGACATTTTTATTATACGGGTTATAGGGCCGCGGGGAGGCCCCACGGTCAGCTGCCCGGAGAGGGGGGCGGAGCTGACCTTGGGCCCGGGGGTAGTTTTTAGCACAACCCCCGGGGTCAAACGAGGTCAGTAAAAAAAGGGACCTCCGCCCTCGTTTGAGCGGGGGGTTCTTTTTTGGGGACATTTGGTTTCCACGGGGAAAAAAACAGCCACGTGGTCCAAATGGTAATAAAATAGAATTACCCACATCCTGAAACAGAAATAAATTATCCACATCTTTATTGCTCGGCCCCCTACCCCGCGCCTCGCCCTCGAGGCCCCTTAAAGGGGGGCCCAAAACCGGGGTGGTTCCGTTCTCGTGCGTTTCCTGGTTCAACTTCGTGGCTGCTCGTCCTTTTGGGTCCTCATCCTCCTGACCCCTGGGGAAATCTCTGGGTTCCTCGTTATCCCCCACGTCCTCAAAGTCTCCCACGGGTCCCGGGACTTCAGTTTTTCGTCTTGACCCCCTTCGAAAGTCCGGGCCCCAGGCCTAACTCGGGGGCGCCCCTGGGCCCAAATGTCCTCCCGATCTCGTCCAGGTCCTTTCTCGCGTCCACACGTCCTCGTAATCTTCGCCCGGGGAATCTACGGGCGTCGGGGCGGGGGCGGCTCTCGGGGGGGCTTTTTACCTGCGCTCGGCCCCTTTGGGGGTTGACCGGATCTGCAGGCGCCCGCCAGGCGTCGCCTATGAACAGTTTCGGGGCCCGCTGGTACCTTTTCTGACGAAAATTTTGGGCCCGGGGGGGCCTATGGCGATCTTCGATAAACGCCCTTTCACAGCATCCAAAGGGGTCCTCCTTCGGTGCCGTGTGGGTCCGACTGCAAAATAAAGGGGGGAGCCAATCATACACGTAAGGGCCGGGAGTAAGAAAAAAGAAAGGCAACAAGAATAGGGGGTTTGGTAGTTACCCCTAGCCGGGTTTCATAACTTTTTAGGGTTTTTTAATTTTGGGTTTTTTTAAACTTTTTTTCGTTTTTTTTTTCATTTTGTGTTTTTTTTTTTTCACAAAGGTAAAAAAGAAAATAGAAGGGGGAGATGTCATTTAGCGGTCCGATAGACCTTTTTTTAAATATCAACCATCTCGGTAGATATGAGAATAGTTTAAGGGAACGACACCCCGGCGATCCGAAAAGATCTTTTAAACCATGTCGCACACAGAAAAGAAAAAAGGGGGGTAATTTACACAGACAGCGCCAGCCAAAATTGCGGGCTAAAGAGATAAATCTTTAGGGGGCCCCCGGGCACTAAGACAATAAAAAAGGGTCAGTGTTTTTTGGTCCTCCCGTGTGTGAGTGAGGGAAGGTGTTTGGTAGGGCGTGTGTGAGTGACAGCTAGCTTAATGAGAGGGAAAAAAACGAGTGCCCTCACACAGAGAATAATCAAAAACACGAATTTTAACTTTCACAAATAACAAAACTGAAGTAATTAGCAATGCTAGTATTTAAGTTTTATTTCAACTCCCACATTTGAATTCAACATATAATAAATCGGACAGAATGTACGCATGAATAATGGTGACATGAAAAAATTTCCCCAAATTTTTTTTTATCAAGCAAATCTTCCCGGGTCAAAAATCTGAACGCCAAGGAAAATGTCTACCCTTTGCACGTCAGACTTCAAAAAAACTCAATAAGGGGGGGACCCTATCCCCAAAATGCCTTTAAAATGACTGAAGCGACTTGACCAGGAATTAATACCTGCTCTCTTTGCGTACCTGTAATGGGCGCTCGAAAAAAAAATTTTTTCCCCAAAAAAAGGAAAAATATAAAAATTTTTCACAAATCACAAAAACGCTTGGGGGGTCCCCCAAAACATGCACCGACTTCAAGAGGGTGAAAAGGGGTGTTTAAAATTAAGCGAATAATGATTCTAGTTTAAAACCCTAGCCCTACTTTAATTAAGGGACGTAACCGCGGGTCCACCGACTCAAAGGGACCCAAAACAAAACGAAAATTTACCCCCAAACGAGGGAGCGCAGACTATTGGGCTTTTACGAAACCCCCGGGGCAATATGGGCAACCCTTGTGAAATATGATATGGGGGAAGACCCTACGTATATTCAAACTACTGAATTTTAATAAATTTCCCGTTACATACTTCGTTCTAGCCCCGATAGAACTTTGCCCAACCAAAAAGAAATTGAAAACAATGATCATCTGAAACTACCCACGCCGCCCCCGCCCGGGGGAAAAGAGAAAGTGGGGTCGGGTAAACCCTTTTTCTAACCCAAAGGGGCCGAAAAAAGAAAAAAAGGGGAAGGTCGGGCGGGCCCCGAGGGTTGGGAACGAGTAAAATGAAATGATTTCGTGATAAATAAAATCACGAACGCGTTAAATTCGGGTTTCAGATGAAACAATATAAATTTTCTAAAACGAGAGAAAAAAAAATTAATTACTTAACTAACGAAAAGTATTTATGTTTATTTTATCACATACTCGGAAACGCACGGAAAAGCGAACTGAGGTGGAAAAAAAAAAAAGGTTTGGGGAAAGTGCCCTTTTCTGCCCTTAGACCTTTTTAACCCCAAAAAAAAAACAACGGCTAACACATGTATGGGAGAAGGGAAAAAAAAATAAAAAAAGGGGCCCCAAACCCTGTACTTACGTGTTTTTTTCTTAGTCATGTCTTGAAGCGGGCCCAGGATTTTCTTCGGGGATTTGCGTTCTGGGTGCGAGCCGGAAGGGCGCAGCGGGCCCCCCTGCCCACCCGATTGTAGAACCCCTTTTATCCCTTTGTTCCCAAAGGTGAACAAAGGGGGTTTTTATTGTTAAAAGGTTTTACTCTTTTTTTGGAGTTGACACCACGGTATAAGAAAAGGGCATGTTTAGTTATACGGGTTTTAGGGCCGCGCGGAGGTCCACGGGCAGCTGCCCGGAGAGAGGGGGGGAGCTGACCTTTGTGCGGTTGGGAAACTTAGCACGAACCTTTCCCCGGGCAAAGAGGTTTAGATATAAAATGTGACCTCCGCCCCCGGGGGTTTTTTCGGGTGGTTCTATTTGGGAATTTGGATCCACTGGAAAAAAGCCACGTGGTCCACTGGTTTAAAAGAAAAAGAATTATCCCCCATCCTGTAACAGAAAAAAAATTATCCAAAATCTTTTTAGAGAGAGAGGGGGAGAAGGGGGAAAAAGAAGAGAAGAGAGAGAAGAAAAAGAAGAGGGAGAGAGTAGAGAGGGGAAGAGAGAGGGGAGAGAGAGAGAGGAGGAGAAAAGAGGAGGGGGGAGAGAGAAAGGGTGGAGAGAGAGTAGAAGAGGGGAAGAGAGAGAAGAGAGAGAGAAAAGAGAGAGAGAGAGAGAGAGAGAGAGAAGAGAGAGGAGAGAGAGAAAAGAAGAGAGGTAGAGAGGAGAGAGAGTGAGAGAGAGAGAGAGAGAGAGAGGGGGAGGGGAAAAGAGAGAGAGAAAAGAGAGAGAGAGAAGAGAGAGAGAGAGAGAGAGAGAGAGAATGAGGGGAGAGACAGAGGAGAATGAAAGACAGGGCAGAGAGAAAAAAAGGGGAGAGAATGAGAGAGAGGGAATGGGGAAAAGAGAAGGGGAGAGAGGGGAGAGAGAGAGAGAGAGGAGAGGGGAGGGGAGAAAAGAGGGGAGAGAGAGAGAGGAGAGAAAGCCCGAGAAAAGATTTGATATATGATAAAGTGGGGTGAGTTTTTGAGAAAGAGAGACAAAAGAAAAGGGGACAGAGAGAGAAAGGGGGGAGAGAGACAGATAGAGAGAGAGAGAAAGGAAAAAAGGGAGAAAGAGAGAGAGAGAGAGAGAGAGAGAGAGAGAAAAAGAGAGAAGAGAGAGAGAGAGGGGGGAGGGAGAGAGGGGGGGAGGAGAGAGGGAGGGAGGGAGAGAGGGAGGGAGGAAAGGGGGGGGGGAGAGAGAGGGGAGAAAAAAGGAAAAGAGAGAGAGAGAGAGAGAGAAGGGGAGAGAGAGAGAGAGAAGAGGGGAGAGGGAGAGAGAGAGAGAGAGAGAGGAAAAAGAAAAAGGGGAGAGGGCAGGAAAAAGAAGGGGAGAGAGGAGAGGAAAAGGAAAAAAAGAGGGAGAGAGAAAAAAAGAATGGGAGAGAGAAAAAAAGAAAGAAAGAGAGAGAGGAAGGAAGGGAAAAGGGGAGGAGAGAGGAAGGAAGAAAAAGAGAGAGAGAGAGAGAGAGAGAGAGAGAGAAGAGAGAGAGGGGGAGAGAGAGAGAGAGGAAGAAAGAGAAGAGAGAGAAAGAGAAGAGGAGTAAAAGAGTAAAAGAGGAGAGAGGTAGAGAGGAAGGGGAGGTAGAAAAGGAGAGGGGAGTAACAAGAGAGAGAGAGAAGAGAAAGAGAAGAGAGGAGAGAGAGAAAAGAGGGGAGAAGAGAGAGAGAGGAGAGAAGGGGGAGAGAGGAGAGGAGAGAGAGAGAGAAGAGAGAGGAAAAGAGAAAAGAGGGAGAAGAAGAAGAGAGAGAAGAGAGAGAAGGGGAGGGGGGAGGAGAGAGAGAGAGAGAGAGAGAGGAAAAGAAGGGGAACAGAGAGACAGAGAGAGGGGAGAGACAGAGGGAGAAGACAGAAGGGGAGAGAGGAGAGAGGGAGGGGGAAGGGGAGAGAAGAGGGGGAGGAAGAGAGAGAGAGAGGGGGGGAGAGAGAGAGAGAGAGAGAGAGAGAGAGTGAGAGAGAGAGAACATAGCGTAACACTACTTTCTGAGCTATAAGCCAGAAAGTTCTTTGTGAAAAGTAGGGCACTTTTATAAAATCTAGATAAATCATTTCTCTTTTTTTCTAAATACTAGACACAGTGATAAAGCTGTACAAATCAACTTCAATTTAGTTATTCATCAATTCGACAATCAGCAATTTTCAAAATTCCAAAATTACATATTCATAAAAATATGTCATTTTTACCAAATGCAGCGCAAAATAAAAGTCATGCATGCACTGACATAGACATTATTATGAGCAACAAAATGTACTATAATGCGCAAGAAATGGCTTGAGGCAACAACTTTCTTCCTTTGCAAAATAGGTGGTCAGTGTTTCTTTACAGTTCATTTATCATAAAAACAAAGATTACAAGAAAATGTATCTCAAGGTGTGATCTCCACTATATGAATTTTTGAGTTATAAGCAAAAAAGAGGAAAAAGATTTTTTGTTGTTTTTATTCTCAGGATGGCCCCTTTTTGGGAAAAATGGGATATTAAGGGGAAAGGGGAAAGAGGAGGGGTGGTGGGTTTTTAGTATTTCTGGTGGCTTGATGAAAGGCCTGAGTGGAAGAGAAGCCACCTAGACACACAAGAGAAGCCACAGTGGAGTTAGAGATACTGGGATAAGGAATAGAATATTTTTGCGGCTGGTAGCAGCAGGATACCAAACAGTATCAGATGTACATGTCTACATTCCCATCTTATTCACACTGATACAGAAGTGAGAAAACTGACTCAAGTTTTTAATAGCTGATGCTGTTGCTTTATTGGAGGGAATGGGGTTTTTCCGGGGCAATTTAAAAGCTGAATTTGGGGCTTAGACTTTTGGGGGGGTTTAAAATAAAAAAAAAGTAAAAAAATGGGGAATATTTAAAAAATAACTACATAGGATAAAAAATTAACCCTTCATACTTACACATTATTCAAATCAATATCATCACTATCACATGTGCCCTTGGTTGACTTTAACTGCATTCTCAAATAATCAGGAACATATTCAATAATCATATTATATATTAAAAAAAAAGTAAATAAAAGACTTAAATGAATGATATTATCTAATAAGATATTGGCTATGATATGAATCTCTCAGTAAACAAATCACTGCGCTTAACCCAATGCCGCTGGGAAAAAGCTGTGCCCATTTTTTATCTTTTTGTGAAATGTCTCTGCACATAGATGGCTCTGCTAGTCTTAAACCCCAAAGGGAAACAATTAGTAGGGGCTTGTGACCTTACCTGATTTCACCTTTCCTTGATTTCGTGGGGAAAACTTTTTTTTTTTTTTTTTTTTTTCTTTCCCTAAAAATAATATAACATAAAAAATTTTTTTATAAACAAAGGGAAAAAGGGGAAAAGGGAAGACAGGCAGTACTCGTAAATTTGGGTCCCTTGGTGACTTAGTAAAGTGTAGCCCCCCCCGTGTAAAAACAATTTAAAATAAACCCCCATGGGGATGGCATGTTTTTTTCGTAAATGCTATGACCGGCAGCATTGGGTTAAAGACAGAGACAACAAATCCATATAATTCACAAAGCATACTGCAAAAGACATAAAAATGAAGAATGTAGAGATGGGAAAGGGCAAACATTTCTTAAAGGATAACAAAATAGTTCCTCATACCTGGTATTTGAGTGGGGATTCAATCTGCTTGAATTCCGGGGGCCCGTCCCTCAGGTGGTTTAAAAAAAATTTGGTGCCTGTTGCAGTTCCCACAAAATGCCTTGGGTACTCAACATCAAACCAGTAGCACGGGTCAGGGAAAATTTTTGGCATGATGGGCTGGGGTTCCGTAAATCCCAGAACTGGAAGGATATATATTAATCAATTATTCAGTCCAAAATTCTTACTTTTTCCTAATAAAAGCATGAAGCTGATCTCAGGATTAGCTGAGATAAGACACAATCTTTCCATTTCTATTCTTCTAACAAAGAAAGGACGGGGGATCATTCAGGTAAGCTTTATCCCATCCTTTGAATTGTAAATGACACCACCTTTGCATACTGACTAGTGTTTCTGCAGTTATTTTTACGTATAAAATCATATTTTTTGTTAGATTCTTTTGATTTCAGTCCAACCCCGGGAATGACTTAACCCGGCCCCCGAATTGAGAATGATTTTTGAGCTGTCCAACTCAAGGGAACAGTTAATGACTTTTCCCCCAAACTGACAAAATACATTGATGAACTTGGTTGAATCACTTGCCACCTACAGCAAGTGTTGATGGGATTGCAATGCTCCTAGCACCTTCTCTTTTGTCTGGAGGAAGAGGAAGAGTGTCCCACAGACCTTTGAATTTTTATCCTCTCCTCGGGTCAAGGTTCCATACTTGGATGAGGCTTCTGGTCTCCTCAATGTATTCTTTGAGTTCCTGTCTGAGGAAATGTTGAGTAAGATTGTCAAGGAGAGGAATCTGTTACTCATTTGATGATTTGAAAATATTTTCTTCCTCCTCTTGCAAAAATGTTTTCCACAATGTTTCTTTATAATGTCAGCTGTCTTTTTGCTGCAGATATGCTTCCCAACACCTCTTCCCACATGAAGAGCTCCTCGGGTCAAGGTTCCATACTTGGATGAGGCTTCTGGTCTCCTCAATGTATTCTTTGAGTTCCTGTCTGAGGAAATGTTGAGTAAGATTGTCAAGGAGAGGAATCTGTTACTCATTTGATGATTTGAAAATATTTTCTTCCTCCTCTTGCAAAAATGTTTTCCACAATGTTTCTTTATAATGTCAGCTGTCTTTTTGCTGCAGATATGCTTCCCAACACCTCTTCCCACATGAAGAGCTAGGAGGATAGTACAGTGCAGAAGCTTGGTTCTTACTTGGGGCTGTAGTTCCTGATGGGACTCAGCCCTGGCCCCACATGTGAGACAATTGGTCCCACAACCTCCTCACAGGACTGATGGTCTTCCTGCAACTCGAAGGAGTGTCCAGATACCCTCATATCAGCTCTGTATATCACTGATAATGAGGTCGAACACATAAGGCTCTGGAAGTTGAGGAAATGTCCTTGACATCCTAGACAGGCAGTTTTCTTGTCTTCATTCCCAGCCTGATGGCACCTTTCGGGGGCACCGTCTCGACCTACAGAACGTCCTTAGCAAGAGGGTATGTAAGGGGAATAAATGTAAAAGCTGTGCTCCAGTGATGCAGCTGTGGCACGATACACCACCAACTTTAAGTTCTACATGGAACAGGACTGTTGGTCACTGCTAGCACACCTACAATTAGTATTCTTCTCCCTCATTCTTCCTTTACTTACAAGAACACAAAACAAAAGCTTTTGGCATGGAGTGTACTAACAGAAAATACACATCAACAGATTTAAAAGAGCAAGGCATTGTTGTTTGTCGCAACAACCCTGACAGGCATTATGGCACTACAGTGGATAGAGAAACACCCTGTCACTATGATGTCTACATACCACACCAGCGAGATGGTAAACCTACTTCTAAACCAACAGGGCACTGAACGGAACGAAAGAAAAGCTGTAGTAGATTGCAATGTTGCAAAGACGGCTGTGGACCTCAGTCACCAGATAACACAGTCATATCCAACAGCGAGGAAGACAGTAAAATGGTACAAGGTTTTCTTCTATCTTCTGGATATGGCTGTCAAAAATTGCCTTGCAGTACACAGGATACTTGGAGGGAAGTTGACTCACAGTTTAAGTTAGAGCTTGAGAGACCTTCCAGCAGGAGAAGCCATATGAGGAAAGAACAAAACACCCTCCAGCCACCCCTTCTGTTGGTGGAGGAGCTGCACACTCTGCTCAAAGCAGAACTATAGAATGAAGGAGAGTGTGATGTGCATGATATGCAATGTCTCCCTGCGTGCCATGGGCTTCTGGGGACTCCTTGAGCATTCTTGAACTGCAGGAAAGTATAGTTGTAGATGCATTTTCTATTTTTTTTATTTTATACACACATATAAAAGTCAAAGATGACCGTCATAGGACATAAGATATGACTAAGATAAGTCTCCAAACAAATGTACAGTAAAAATGGTTGTAAATATTTTTTGTGAACTGCATGCCTGAGCATACTGAAATTTCTCTAGGCAGAAGGGTCAGACTGGCTACACACACACAATGAACACCTGACAGGAAACAAAGGCAACTGTTTGCATTTCCTGGAAGGAGCACCAGAAAACCAATTTCCCACCATCAG
>NC_051391.1:26397663-26400163 GCF_015228065.2 Penaeus monodon | reverse complement strand
TCTGTGTTGGAATTTCCCTGAGTCTCAGGATCTCCCATAGCGATTCCTGATGCACCGAGTCAAATGCCTTCTTGAGGTCGATGTAGGTTGCAAGCAACCCACAACCAAACTCATGACAGCATTCAACAGTTACTCAAAGTGCTAGTATACGGTCTATTGTGGACTTGCCAGGAGTAAATCCAGACTGCTCTGGTCTCTGATGCCTCAGTAGGTGGTTGCGGATCCATTTCAGAAGAATGTGGGTGAGAACCTTGCTTGTTATGCTGAGCAGTGTAATGCCACTGTAGTTGCTACAATCCCAACGATCCCCTTTCCCCTTCCAGAGAGGGATGACCACACCCCTCAACAGGTCAGGGGGAATGGTACCAGACTGCTAGATGGCAATCAGGACTGTATGCAGGCCCCGAGCCATAGGTTCACCCCCAGCCTTTAGCAGTTCAGCAGGGATATCACATATGCCTGCAGCCTTCCCACTCTTCAGCTTGGAAATCACCATCCTAACCTCTGTTAGGGTAGGAGGTTCCTCGCTGATGGATGGCACAGGCTCTGAGACATCGCTTGCATCCAAGCTAACTGTTGGAGGGTCTACCTGGTACAACCGTTCAAACTACTCAGCCCAACGTTCACGAACCCCAACATGATCTGAGATGATCAGTCCATCCGATGATCGGACTGCAGTCATCTGTGAGGAAGGCTTAGAGTTCAGTTTTCTCAGGGCTTGGTAGGCAGAGCGAAGGTCATTTACCAAGAAATGGTTTTCAACCTCCTCAGCAAGATTCCTGATGAACTGTTCCTTGTCCCTTCTCAGCAGTGTCCCAGCCTTACACACCATGGAATGACGCAAGACTTGATTCCCATCCAGCAGAGCCTTGCGACACACTTCAGTGGCCTCTAATGTCTCCAGGGTGATGGAATTCTGCCTTGCCCTCGGGACGTACGCCAATGGACTCCTGAGCTGCTTCAAGTGTTATGTGCTTGAAGAGCTCCCACAGAGCAACTGGGTCTGTCAGGTTGCCAAGCTCTGTGAATTGGTCAGAGACTGCCATGGTGAACCCACGGACACACTCCTCCTTTGGGTGGTCACTGGAGGGATGGGGAGTTTTGAAGTGGACCCACAGGGTAACCACAACCAGCCTATGGTCGGTGCCACAGAACTCGGCACTCCGGTAAACTCTGCAGTTCTGGGGGATCTTGTGCTAACAAGAATGTGGTCGATCTCCTTGGCCACTGTATCCGTATCGCTGTACCATGTCCAGTGATACGGGTTGGAGCGCTGGTACCAGGAGCCAGAGATCCTCATTTTCTGGAACCTAGCAGAGTCCTGGAGAAGGAGGCTATTCTCACTGCTGGGATCAGCTCCCGAGCCATGGGGCCAACAGACATCTCATTGCCAGCTCAGTCACAGCTGGATACCACATTGAAGTCACCCAGAACAATGCGAATATCTCGCCGGGGGCAATTGTCTGCCACAGATGCAAGTTTGGCATAGAACACCTCTTTCACATCAATTTTACATACATCGGTAGGTGCGAATACAGCAATAAGAGACATGAAGCCAAAAGCATGCTTCAGTCTCAATGCCATAATATGCTCATCAACCGGTGTCACCTCAACTACCAAGGGCTGAAGTCGGCTGGAGATGGCTATGGCTACACCCTGGAGGTGGTGACCATTGCAACGGCCCGACCAGTAGTAGGTATACCCACCCACACTGATCGTGCTGCTACCAGGTCTTCTCACCTCTGAGAGGGCAGCCACCTCAACTCCCAGTCACTCCAATTCCCACGGTAGCACAGGTAATCGCGTATCCTGCCGCATGGACCGGATGATCCAAGCACCTACCCGGAAAGCACGGCTGAGGTTAAGCCTCAGGTGGTCGCTCCGGGTGCACGCCACCTTTGCTGCCCCCAGCCGACACAGCCCCAAATAAAGGGGGTCGGCAGGTTGTGGGACCACCCATCTGCCTGTGGGGTTCCCGAGGGCTTTGCCCCACAAGCTTCATGGTGGGTTGGAGCCTGCCGGGGCGCAGGCAGGACAAGTAACTCTCGTTCCAATCCTGCGTCCCGACATTTGCCCTCCCAGCGGGACCCACAGCCCGCCTTTCTTGCTGGGTGGGAGGGACAACACCCCTCCCCCCTCATATCCATTTATTTTTGACATTGCCGGTGGGTCTTCCTGGGGGGTAGGAGGACTGGCAAGGCCCACCATACCTGTAACCCAGCTTTATTTATGTAATGTTACTGAAATATGTATACCAATATTATTCTATTTATCTATTGTTATATTCTATGTAACTTGTATAATCTTATGTATTGTCACATGCATATATTCCCACACATACATACATATAAGTATGGCCATTGCTGTACCTGTTTATTTGTCTCTTGTTGCCACACTAGACATGCCAATGTAGTGTTGTCTATCCCCTTCCACAAGAGCTATGCACTGTTGTAACACTACCTTTCATCACCACTGACTGTCACATGGTAAGCACGTGATC
>NC_051391.1:26390163-26395163 GCF_015228065.2 Penaeus monodon | reverse complement strand
TTGATATACAAATATACATGTTTATATATGTATATATAGATAATTATATGTATATATAATATATTTACAAATAAATATACATACATGTATATACATATATTATATATATATAAATACACATACATAGATATAGATTTATGTATACATGTATGTATATAATATATATATATATATATATATATATATATATATATATATATATAGATAGATAATAGATATAATATATAGATAGATAGATAGATAGATAGATAGATAGATAGATAGATAGATAGATGTGTATATATATATATATATATATATATATATATATATATATATATATATATATATATATATATATATATATATATATGTTTTATCTATGTATGCATGCATGTTTATGTTGCAAATAATGCCAATGCATTCCAGACACCATGCTTTATAAAGGCTTACAAAGTTACTATCACAGGAAGTTAGTTTTAAGCTCACAGCTGTTATCAAAGGAATCCTGAACTCTGCCACACAGATAAGTTACTCCCACTCACTCCCACACAACTGATACACCTGACAAGCCCACAGTTCGACTCAAATTCAGGTCCAGCTGCCTCTGTGTTTGAAGCATTAATACTTGCTTATTTGGCCCAAGGATATGGAATTCTTGTCCAAATATTTTTTCTCTCTACAATATGATGAACATGGTAATCCTGACAAATCCAAAGTAATTAACACATCCTCACTTGACACGTTACCCTTCTTGTGCAAACTGTTTTACTTATTATGCTCTCCTTTTTCTGGGATCTCAGTAAGATGACTGACAAACATATTATACTCCTCCTTAGCCCTTTTACAGGTCATGTAAACTTATATTTCTGCCTCTGAAGATGATATGACCCACCTGGGCTACTGAATGTTGCACCTCAGTGTGAAACCTCTGTCACACCCACTACTCTGGCATGCGATGACCCTGGCAACCATCAGATCACTATTTGAAGATGCTAAGCAGAAGCTGTACCCCCTATGTGCCTATTGCAGATGGCTTGAGGACAAGCCTTGCATGTAAACAATGTAAACAATACATAGCAAGGTCAGCACACCTCTGTCCCCAGCAGCTACCTCTCTTCCTTGGGCAGATGCAGGTGCCTACTCTGCTTCCTCTTTTGACACTTCTGCAACGTAAATAAGCATCCATCCTCCAAGGGATGGATGCATAAAAGGACATGTTTCATCAGACAGAAAAAGAGAAATGGCAGACAGACCAACTTAATCAGGATCCAGCTCCACCACCTCATCCTTGACCCTGGGGACATGATGTACTCTAGGAGTCTCCCATCTACCTTCAGAAATAAAATTCACCTGAACTACGGCCACTTATATATGTATGTAAGTGTGTGTGTAAATATTATATATATATATATTTATATATATATATATATATGTATATACATATGAATATATGTATATATACATCTATATGCTTTATGCATATGTATATATATGTATATTAGATATATATGTATATAATATAATATAAATATAATACACACACATATATATATATATATATAAATATATAATATTATATATATATATTATAATATATATATATATATATATATATATAATAATATATACATACAGACAATACATAATACATACATACATCATACATACAATATTATATATATATCATATTATTTATATATAATAATCTATATATATTAGTAACTATATATTACATAACAATAATATAATAACACCAGACAGCTACACACACAACAGCACACCACACAACACACACACACACACACATATATATGCTTATGAATAATAGTTACTCACATTATTGTCCCAAGCTTCAGTACTAAAAGTCTGAGAAATTACAAGAAATCACACTGATTGAATCATCTGGGATTCACAACTGCAATATACATAATGTTTAGGTTCAGCTCTGCTAACAAGGATTAAAATAAATAATGCTTAAAAGGATTTCCTGGACCTTCCAATCCAGAAACTAATAGCGTAAAGCCTAATTCATAAGGCAAAATTAATAATATACTAGTGAATGTCGTGGTCTTCAACAAGCCAATAACCTGTCAAATATATCTATAGAAAACTTATTTTTATTATCTAAGACAATACCATTACAAATCTGTCAGATATATCTAGTGGCATCTGCTTGTACTAGTCAAAGGCACACAAACCATAGTGGTGATAACTGCAGGTATCTACCATAACCAATACTGTGGTAATAATAAAAAAATAATAAAATAATTGTAGTAATAATCGTAATAGCAATAATATAAGATCAACAATTGTTAATAATATTTTAAAAATATAGAAATGAATAAAGTCATATCAATCAGTTCTTAAATAACTATTCTGACAATCAAATTTTACTTAATTTTTTTTTCTCTTCATATTTACCTCAAAATCCTTCATAGGGTTTGCTGAAGCTGGAGTTGTGGAGGTTAATCCAAAACCACCAAACCCTGAGCCTGTGTTTCCAAATGTGCTAGGTGTAAACATCTGAAATATGAAACTGTTTATTTCTAATTCTCTTTTTCATCATATGGATTTTAATTTTAACCCCTTGGTGTTGGGTGAAATATCATCAAATCATGACAAAAAATCCTAGATGAAGGGTGATGCTTTATCACACCATGAGTGTTTATTCAAAATGCAATTAAAGTGCATGATGTGTGGAGACGTCATGGTTAGGATTCATAAATTTTGGTAATTCTTTAAAATACAGACAAACTCACCAGAGACTCAATTCCCAACCCAATGTCACAAAATTAATTCAACAATCAAAGTTGCTTTGGCTGGGCGTGCCCTTCAGGTACTGCCCTTCCAGGAAACATTGTCTTCACTTTGGTATGCACAGCAAGATAAGGCTGAAACATGGGAATACTTGAAATTTTGAAAAAGGTCTCATTTTGAAGACATCTTTTGGTTCCCTATACCCACCCTCCCCAGTATTTTTGGAAGAGGTTTCCCTATGATAGTTACCCCCAAAATTGCAAATTTGCATATTCCCCCAGCAATATTGAAATGAGATGTACAATAAAAAACTGATTTGTTATACTTTGGTTATAAATTATTCTTGAATTTATCTGACTTTTATAGTTCTGAAAGAAATTAACTCTTGGTACAGGTATCAACAAATCTTAAGAATATCTTTAGAAATTTTGAAAGAAAGAAAGAAAAAAAAAACTTTTCCATTAGATAAATATTACATTTTTATGCTGTCATGTGACTTCTGATGATTCCCCCAGAAAATGATTACTACAATGATTGTAAATTATCTGGTATACATAATATCTTCTTAAGAAAGTGAAAGAATAACTCCTATTTGGTAAAAATATCCATAAAGAATATTTTTTGCTAATATGTCCACCTAGGATTGTATCTCCCAAAGGCATAGATGCCAAAGTGAGTCCTGGAATCACTGTGGGTTTGTCTTTACTTTCAACAGATTGATTTCTAGGGCTATTAGTATTTTTTTGTGTTTTCTGGGCCCACATCCTTACTACTGACCTAGATAATGATTGCTACAGTACTTGTTAACTAATCTCCTCAAGATATTTATAGTGCAAAACAGAACCTTTCAGCTTTTTCATAACTACAGCAGTAAAAAGGGCTTGAATTTTCTATTTTACAAAAGGAAATATATATTTCACTGTCATATATCAAATACAACAGCCTCATTAAAGTGCAAAGTTGGAAAGTGATTAGCCACTAGTATGAATGATACTATAAACATATATAAAATACATTTAGAGCAAAAAAATATTTTTAAATACATACAACAATAAAATGTGTTTACACAAATGTGTATCAAAATGTATAAATAGTAAAATGAAAATAATGTAACACCAAGTAACTCTGATGTGTAATAGTATAATCACATCATACTGGTTGTGAAAAAAGTACAGAAAAAAAAGCTTGCCAGTACCCTTATTACAGCCAGCAAGTTAGGGGGAACTCCTGGGAATATATATGAACAAAAGAAAACTTTATAAGCTGTTTTGTTTTTTCTCTATTTATGTCAGTGTCCTTAGATTTTTGTTATCTAAGTGCAGTCTTCATGTAAATATATATTGTCTGTTGGCCTTTGCCAAAGAGTCAAAGGTGAAGAGCACAGAGGACTGTCAGTACTCTTTAATTTCTGCCACACTAATATTAGGTTTGATATCATTGCTATAGTTGGCTGGTGTTGACTCAAGCCAAAATAACGGCCAGTAGATATCACACACAATTCATTATTCCTTGTTTCAGTGAAATCAACTATAAAGTCAATATCATAAGAAATACCTTCGTTAATATCCGTGAGATTCAGTTATTAGGAAACATTACAATAAGAGGTAAATGTTACCGAGAGCGATGCACCCTCTCAGAGACTAAGTTCCAAAATCAGATTTTTTATATCTTTCCTCTACCCAACGATCTTGGGGGATGCGTGGGGAACCAGGGGTTGTAGGGGGGGGTGGATAATGGATATATTACCATAGGGTAATATATATATACGAAAAATAGGCTATGCCCCCTGGACCCCTGTGGTAATATATAATGGATAATGGACATATTACCACAGGGTAATATATACAAAAAATAGGCAACGCCCCCTGGACCCCCGTGATATTGTATAAGCCTAGCCAGGGGCCTACAACCCCTGGACCCCCATGGTAATATATACGCCTAGCCAGGGGGCTACACCCCCTGCACCCCCAGGGTAAAATCACATACCTTTATATCGTGATACACTGAACGTTTTTTCGGTTCCATCTATGGTCACAATTGCTTGGTTTCTAATCACTTTTTTCACCATTTGGGGCACTTGATGGGTTCAAATATCAGGCTGTGATAAAGACTAATGTCTATTTGTCTTGTATATCCACAATATGTCTTTCAAAATGACCCGGAATCGACGCAGCACTCGAAATAAAACATTACTCACCGGCGTTTCTCGAGGTAATGGCATTGCATGGCCTGTCAAATCTCCCGGTGGCAAAACGCGCAGG
>NC_051391.1:26362663-26385163 GCF_015228065.2 Penaeus monodon | reverse complement strand
TCTCCCAGACATTGCTCTCATGGCAGATAGTCTTGCTTTGGTTTGGTCAACCAAGTACAGGACCTCCTTTTGAAAGAAGAGGGTCCGGTCAATCATTACTCAAAGGTATTGGAAGACCTGGACCCATTTGCTAATTCAAAAGCCTTCTCCAGGTTAAGGAATACTACCACAGAAGTGACAGTGCTGATTGTGCTTAAGAGCGTGTGCTGTGTGCTGTGCTCATGCCCCTTTTGAACCCATGGAGGTCTTCATATGGGGGGTTCCCATTTTCCTTTGGAGTTGGTTTAGTACCATTCTCTCGGCCGTCTTGCCCAGACAGCTGAGGAGAGATGTGGGACGGTACTTCTCTGGCTCCTTTGATTTGGGGATGGGAACTATGATAGCCCTCTTCCAGCTCTGGGATAGGGTGGAAGTTTCCCAGGACTTCTTGCAGGAATGCAAGCTCACCTGCCAGTCCTAGGTGAGAAATGATGGGGTACGAGATCCCATCAGAATCCGGGGCTGTGCC
Source organism: Penaeus monodon (assembly GCF_015228065.2). Lineage (NCBI taxonomy): Eukaryota > Metazoa > Arthropoda > Malacostraca > Decapoda > Penaeidae > Penaeus > Penaeus monodon. Next base: position 26,384,655 of record NC_051391.1, on the reverse strand, counting down.
AGAAATGTTTTTGTAGGTTTTGCCTTAGTTCCCTCAGAGGGAAGATAACATCTTCCCTCTCTCTGATATGAGCAAGGCTGCCTGGTTGTAAGTGTTGTTGGTTTGCCCTCAGTTCAGCCCTTGGGGAGGCTTTTGCACTGTTTTTTGAACATTTATTCCTGTGGGTCTTTTTCTGCATTTTAGAAATGGTTGGAAACTCCTTTTTATTGGAGATATCCAGTGTCGGCTGTGGAGGGGCTTCCTTTCTCTTAGGAGGTCGGGAAGTCTTTTTTCTTTTGTTCTGTCCCCAGACATGGGTGCCTGGGGGAGCAGGAACAAAGTCTGGTCACTTTTTAGTAACCTCTTGTCGCCTGAGGGCCGCCTCTTTCCTGGCAGAGCAAGCCAGGCTCCAGGCGTAATGTCCCTTGCCACAGTTGGGACATTTGGTTCTTGTGTCCCTTTGGCCTTCCTTGTGTGTCTTAAAGCACACCTCGGTGTTGTGTGCCTTGCTGCAGACATCAATTTAGGGTTGGCCTTGCAGCTATCCTGGTGGTGACCGTATCTTTGGCACTTAAAGCACCAAAGTGGCTCTGGTATATATGTTCTTAGGCTGAAGGAGCCCCAGTTACCCAGTTGAAGGGTAGTGACTGGGGTTCCTTTCAAGGTCACCAGGACTTGGTTGGGCTCTTGCCTTTCGACATTAGGGAAGCATCCACAACCTGTGGGTGTGATGTGATCACATCCACATCACATGATAGTGAGAAGCCAAGTAGCACCATCTTGACTCTCATCGGGATTCAGTGGCAAGAGACACACTTTCCTCCCATCATTAAGCTCCTTGGTTTCTTGCAGGAAATTCAGGGTAGCTTGGTCTTTGGCATAATAATCATGCTCTGGTCTCTGGCAACCCAGATTGACAACCGGATTTTTCGCTGCATCTCCAATGCTCTTGGAGAGGCCTAGGTTGGGTTAATGAGGGCCTAGGCCTTGAGTGGAAGGAGAGTCAAACTCAGAGGTGCAAAGTAGTCTGTTTAATTTTTTGGCGCATGCGGTATAAATACAACCTGGAAGATGTGAGGTCAGTAGCCGAGTATGCTGATTGGCCAAGCAGCTACACCTCGTCTCCCGTGTCATGGCGAATCAGCGCTGACCTCACTGAGAGCATCCCACCACCGGTGCGGAGGTAATTATGCCGAGCAAGGCTGCACCGATGCTGAGGTGATTGTGGCAGATGACTTGGTGCAGAGGGAAACTATGCCTTTCTTCCTCAATAGGTGAGAGGCATTGTGGCAGATGCCACAATCACTTCACTCAGCCGTGTCCAGTCCTGGTGGGGTGTAGGATGGGTGATGAGAGCAATGGGTGGGTCTGCTGGGAGTGAATTGCCGGGCTACCTGGCAGAGGTCCTCTAGTTGAGTTGCTTGAGCCGTCACTGGGGAAGAATTCTCCAGGCACAATGAGTGGCTGACTGTATACCATCTTGGCTGCAGAATGGGCGAGATCCTCCTGAGCCCAAAAAGCACTCAGGAGAGCTGCAGAGTCCATGTGGCTGTGGTGCAAAGGGTGGTGAAAGCTGTCTTGAGGGATTGATGCCAGGAGCTGGGCTAGAGACTTCCACAGTTGAGGTAAACCTCACTCCCCTATTGGATGTTATGTGTTCTGGGAGACAGCAACGGGCGATCCAAGAGCTGAGGAGTGCCTGGGCACAGGATCTGGTGGTCGCATCCTTCATGGGCATAGCCTCAGGCCAGCAGGTAGAGTGGTCGATGATGGTAAAGATATACTTTTTTCCTTCTGACAGTGGGAGAGGTCCGACGACGTCCACATGGATATGGCCAAAATGTCATGTGGCACTGCTGTTCCTAAGCCTGAAAGTGGAATAGTAGTAGCTTCCAAATAGGGTAACGATAGCCATCTTGGGGATGTCATCTGGATGAACAGGCACAGGGAAATATCCTTAAAGGAGATCCAATTTTGAAAATATGAGGCCGTCACCTATGCTGGCTGTCAAGTTGGTGATGTTTGGCACAGGGTAATTGTATGCCTCGGTGATGCGGTTGAGTCGCCGGTAATCGCCGCATGGGCGCCACAAGTTGTTTGACTTCTGGACCATGTGGAGAGGGGATGTCCATGGACTGGCAACCTTGAGCAGATACCCATGCGCTCTACTTCTGTGAAAGCAGGCTTGGCGGCGTGCAGCATCTCTGGCCTCAGGTGACGGAAACAAGAATGGACTGGGGGTCCTGTTGTCTTGATGTGGTGGTACATTCCATGTTCCACTACTGCTCCCAGGTTGGTGTGGTGGAGCTCTGGCTTGAAAACTGAAGAGAATTCGCTGAGCATGTTCCTGTAGGGGTGGCACATGTTGATGTCAGGAGGACCTTGAATAGAGAATGCATTGACCGGGAGTAGAATGAAAGTCTCTGTGTTGATGAGTCTGCGTCTTCTAATATCAACCAGCAAGTTGTGGTGTGAGAGGAAGTCGATGACGAGTAGTGGCTGGGTCACACCAGCGATGACGAAACTCCATGGTGATGCCTCTGGAACTGTAGGAGTTAATTGGAGTACCATTACCGGCGACAAGCCTCTGCGGGTCATTGTTGGCAGCTCATCTGTCAGACTGCGTAGCTGGGAAAATGGAGAAGAGGGCCCCGGTATCGACAAGAAAATGCTTTCCAGTTCTCTCATCTTGGATGTGGAAGCCGGTGTGGGGGCGGTCGACTGTGTTGATTGTGGATGTGTCGCGTTGTTTAGCGGCCACCTTCCGCGTTTTTTGGATGCCCTCCACCTGCATCTGTTGAGACAATTATAGGCTGCACTCCTGTAATGCTTATGGTTGGAGCAAATACCATCTGCAGCTAGGAATGGGGTGAAAGGCCTCTGGACCCTCGGGCAGTTGCTGTGTTGATGTTGTTATGAGTCGGCAGGAAGATGGTTGGTTGAGGGCGGGCTTGCCGATGTGCTTCCATCAGTACATTGGCTCTGGTGAGAACATCAACAGCCATCTCGCCTGAGTCATGGAGCTTCTCCCCGATGTTGCTGGGGAGAGAGTGGAGCCAAATCTCTTTTTTTAAGATCCACTTCGTGGAACTTATCTTGTGTATCTTTGATGGGGAGGCGGTATAGGCTGGTGATTTCTTGCCAGACTTGTTTTGGAGTTCGATATCCATGCGGTGTGTTGGGGATGTTGAGGATTTGTCACTCCCTCTCAGATGGAGAAAGTGAAACTCCTGCAACCACTCCTGCTTCAGCCTGTCGTATTCAGTGTCGTCCGGCTGGTTGTCTAACCAGGGGGCTAACCGGTGAAAACCTCCTTGGGCAAGTCGGCTATGACATGGTTTACTTTGGTGGTCGCCTTAACTATATTCTTGAGCCTGAACTGGGTTTCACTTGTGGTCTTACTAGTGGAATCTCCTCTCTGAGGTGCAGGACTAGAGCTCCCTCTGTGAGATGATACAGCCTTTGGGTGGCTGTTTGACTGAAGAGGGAGGAAGAAAAATTTCCAAATAATGATGCCTATCTTGTAGGTGGATGGCTATCCCTCTGGTCTCTCCCCAGGGGTTCACATCTACCCACATGTTTGCCATGTGTGACATCCCTCTATGGTGTGGAGATGGGAGTCCTAGAGGTTGAACGATGCCATGCATGAGTATGCCCTGCGCTAGCAATATGCCTCTTTAGTCCCATATTTCAGCAGATCAATCAGCTGGTCTCCTTCGGGAGGCTAGGGTCAAGCAGTCAATGTCACTGTTGGCACTCACACTGGTCCAGTGTGTGGCGGTACAATGGCCATTGGCTGCATATATCCTCTCACCATCCCTGTGGCTGTTAGACATTAGTTCTAACATACAGCTTTTGCTTATTGGACTCGGAGGTGGGTGGGGGCATGAGAGGATGAAAGAACTGCTTATTTTATGGCAAACACTCACCCCTCCCCCACAAGAAAGAGATATAAATGTTGATGAACCGTGCAAAGCCCAGACTACAGCAGTCACTCTGAAGCCATAAGTGGTTTCTAGTGGCAAGAGAAAATGCAAAGTACAGGTTGACTCTGTGAGACCTACTGCTAAGATGGACACAACATCAGCCAAAAACATGTCTGTCCATGAGATTGTCCAGCAGATGGACTCTCATGCTGGCCTCTCCAGGCCAGCAGCCAAATCAGGGAGACCTCTGAGTAGCTCTCAGACATCCTCCCCGAGACCGAGATGGGAGTACAAGCCGAAACAGCTGCTGCCCCCACAACCATAGCCCACAATTTAAGCTGAAAGGGCGGTCCAAAACGACCCAGGCCGGAGACAGACTCTGGGGAGGAGTCTGGGCCCCCTAGGTGTTTCCCACAATTTAAGGTTCCCTCTAAACCTGAAGGCTTCGACAATGCCTACCAACTGGTAAGAGCACTGGAGATGCAGCGAAAAATCTGGTTGTCAATCTGGGTTGCCAGAGACCAGGGCATGATTATCATGCCCAAAGACCAAGCTACCCTGAACTTCCTACAGGAAACCAAGGAGCTTAATGATGGGAGGAAATGATGTGGATGTGATCACATCACGCCCACAGGTCGTGGACGCTAAGAGGAAGGAAGCCCCTCCACGGCTGACACCGGGTATCTCCAATAAAAAGGAGTTTCCCACCATTTCCAGAGTGCAGAAAAAGAACCACAGGAATAAAGAACACTGCAAAAGTCTCCCCAAGAGACGATAATCTCCTCTTTGACGAGGAAGATATGACTCTCCTGTTGATTGCTGTAATCACTGCAGTAGCAACAGCTTTAGTGAGGAGGTGCAGATGGCAGTCACATTCACTATGATGGCAATGACCCACACTGTTGCAGTCTTGAAAGGGAGGAAGCTGAACAGAGCCAAAGCAGCCCCACCCTCACCCTAGGACAAGACTCCCCTCCCCACCCCAACTTCACAATGTCAGACTCTGACACAACTGACTGAAACCGAATATAAAGATGTCTCTGATGTAACTACCACCACGTAACATCATGACACACAATCCAAGCATACTACAGTGGAATATCTGTGGTCTTAATACAAACAATGCCATCCTCCATGCAACAGTACAGTTAAGGAACAATGACAATGTCATGCTCCAGAAGACATTAATAGAGTGTGGTGCTTCTCACCATGCACCATACTGTGGAGAGGATGTTGAATCTCTTGCAGTTCAGTTTCACCTGGCTGGGGGCCCCCCTCAATCTGTACAAAGTGTAAAGCAAGCCAGGCTGTAGGAGCTTAGACATCAGCCAGGTCTGTGCTACTGCAGCACAAGACCGAGTGATCACAGGGAGAGACTTCAATGCACACCACCCCATCCTGGCTCCCTGCACGGCACCAGATGTGCCAGGCCATCACATAGCCAGTGTGCTTGAGACATTCCCCAAGATCGCTCTTCTCAATAGCCAAGAGCCAATGCTTGTTAAAGGAGGGGTCCTAGACCTCACCTTGGCTACTGCGGCTCTGGTGGAGAGAATTAGATGGTGTGTCAATGAGACACACCATCTAATTATGGCACTATAACTACCCATACTTGTGACCATTATGGCACTACAACTACCCTCATGGGTGCTGGCCCAGCCCAAATGCCACAATCAAATCCAAGATGGAAAACAGACAAGGCTAACTGGTAAGCCTTTCAGAATGCCTTGACCAACTGTCTTAGAAGCAATGAACCCCCACAGAGCAAAAACGTGGAATTGCTTGAAGCCAGACTTATCAGTGCCATAAATCAAGCAGCCTCACAGACTATACCTAAAACTCGCCCATGGTCAAGGAGTTATAAAGACACCTGGTACTTTAATGACGAGATTAAGGAAGTCAACCACAGAGTGAAGATGTGTAGAAAACATTTCCAAAGGCAAAGAATCCCTGACAACGTAGCCCTCCTAAGGGAAACAGTCAGGGATGCCAAGGAAACTGCTGAGTCAGGCAGGAAAAGTGGCTGGAATGGTGTGAGTCCTTTGACCACTGAACCATCCTTACAGACCTATGGCAAGGGTCAGGCAAGCTACTAGCTGCCCAGCCCTGAGGTGCACACACCATGACCCTCAATCAGAAGCAAACAGACTGGTGTAGGAGTTCTCTGCGAGATCAAGCATCAGCAGTCTGCCAGCTGAACTGAGGGCAAACCAACAATGCCTACAACCAGGCAGAGTTGCTCATATGAGAGAGAGGGCAGCCAAACCCAATAACTCAGATGTTATCTTCTCTCTGAGGTGCCAAGACAAACCTACAGAAATAATTCTGGCACAGCCCCGGGTTTTGATGGGATCTCATACCCCATCATTTCTCACCTAGGACTGGCAGGTGAGCTTCCATTCCTGCAACTCATCAACAAGTCCTGGGAAACTTCCACTCTATCCCAGAGCTGGAAGAGGGCTATCATAGTTCCCATCCCAAAACCAAAGGAGACAGGGAAGTACCGCCTCATCTCTCTCCTTATCTGTCTGGGCAAAACGGCCAAGTGAATGGTACCAAACTGACTCCAATGGAAAGTCGGACCCCACATAAACACCTCCATGGGTTCACAAGGGGCATGAGCATGGCATAGCCACACTCTTAAGCACAATCAGCACTGTCACTTCTGTGGTAGTGTTCCTAGACCTGAAGAAGGCTTTTGAATTAGTAAGTCCTCCAGAAGGGAGGGCTTGGATAGGTGGATAGGTGACTATTTCAGGAACAGAACAGCAACAGTCAGATTCCAGTATCACCTATCATAGCACATGCAACTAGAAAATGGAACACCACAGGGTGGGGTCCTCAGTCCAGCCCTTTTCAATACCCTAATATCCTGCATCCTCAACATACAGCTCCCAATGATCTCGCAATCATCTCCACTGGACCACACTGCCTAAGTAAAGCCCAGCTCTGTCTGCACCTTTTATCTGAGGAGTGCTGTAGGACAGGACTAAAGATATGCACCCAAATCCAAAGCCATAGCTCTGAGACAAAATGTTCAAGGCACAAGTCTGAGAATCCAGGACTTAGAATGGGTCCAGGTCTTCCAATACCTTTCAAAATTAGGTCCTGTATTTGGTTGACTGAACCAAAGCAAGGGAGACACATAGGAACTAGACATAAAGTATTAAGATCAATTTATGTACATGCCATCCGTCCCATTGTTGACTATGTTTCTGTCTCCCTAATTGCTGCAAAGCCAAGATTAAGAGAAAATTTGGAGACATTTCAAAATGAAACTGCCAGAATCATTCCGGGTGCCTCACGGTGAACGAAGGCACTCAACCTCCTCATTGAGGCAAACCTTCTCCCCCTGGAATCACGAATTGATCTAATGGCAGCTCAGTTCCGTTCAAAGCCCATCCAAGCTCTCAGGAGCACAAACATGAGACAAAAAAATACTCAGACGCCTAGAACAAGACCACGAGCTGTTTGCAAATGACTCCTGGCTGTCTCACACAGCCAAGGTGTTGACACGCTATCAGCTCAAAGAACAACTACTTGCTTAGGGTATGGACTCCCACTGTGGGCACAAATCTTGATCGAGTTCTCTGTTATGACCTTGTCAAGGAGAAAGAATTTATACACCATACCTAGTCTAAAGGCAGAAACTGAGAGGGTCTTTGCCGCCATCACTCCTCCGGGTAGTAGGACCAACTTCATGGATGGATTAGTCAATCCCTTAAACCACACTGAAGTTGCTGGCTTTGCAGCAAGGGATGCCACACACTCCATGATGATAACAGACAACACTTCCTTGCTACAGGCAGAGGCAGTTGCAGTCATGGGAGCCCTAGTCCACGTGTCCCTAAGGGAAGGACACATGGTCATAATACAGACTCCAGGGCAGCCACTGACTGTCTACAGTAAAGCTCACCCAAAGACATCTACCTCCTGACCACTGTCCTCACCATAGGACAGAGGATTCTTGCTCAGGGTAGAATAATAATCATAAACTGGGTCCTTAGCCACATAGGCATCAGAGGGAATGAGCTTGCTGACAGACTAGCTGACATTGGCAGGGGTATGCCCCCAAAATCCGTGATCATAAAACCAAGCCGAAAAATCTTAAAGCAGAAGTGTAATGCCACAGCTCGTGCCTTTGCCTGCTGGCCTGGAGAGGCCAGTATGTAAGTCCATCTGCTGGATAATCTCGTGGACAGACATGTTTTTGGCTGATGTTGTGTCCATTTTAACAGTAGGTCTCACAGAGTCAACCTGTGCTTTGCATTTTCTCTTGCGACTAGAAGCCATGTATGTCTTCAGAGTGACTGCCGTAGCCAGGGCCTTGCACGGTTCGTCAACATTTGGGATCTCTTAGTTTGTGGGGGTTTGAAGGGTGTTTGCCATAAAGTAAGATTTTTCACATTCAGTAAAGCCAAGGAATTTGTGAATAGTTAACCCACATGGTAAGTTATGCACCAACCATTAGTGCCAGCGCTTGTGCTTCTCCCCCCCCAAAGGCGCGATGACTGGGCCGAGATACCTCTTGTGAAAGGCGGCGTTTGTTGCAGTAAGTACCAAAATTTGGCCCGGGAACGGGGAGCCTTGTATATGTTGAACCCTTTCTTTCTCTAATGAAAAGCTCCAAAAGGCATCCTACAAAGCACCCCCAAAGCTGAAAAAAGTGAACTATGGTATGTTTTTAGTGATAAATAATTCTGGAAAATTTAAAGACAGTTTCGGTAAATAATAATAATAATTAATTTAAAAAATATATGATGTTAAATTATAAATAAGGTTTAATGGTTACCAACCCCTGGAAAAAATACTTTACCTAAGATAAAATTTGATCCCAAAATATCCTGGCCATTAAGGGAAAGGAAAGACCAAAACAATTTACCGAATTTTCATTAACTTGAACTCGTAGTCATGATTGATGCTTGCCGAATGGAAAAATTGGAAAAAAACCAGCTCGTTTTCTAGTACTATTTTTAAAATTTTCGAAATTTATTTGTGTTTTTTATTCAATACTTCATTTGGAAATAATTTTGGCGCAAACGTCCATTTGATGTCATTTTAAAATTAAGGGATTCCTCATTTTTTGTTTAGTTGAGGGGGGGGGAGGAAATCTAAAGGATTCCTATATGAAAATTAACAAGTTTTAATTTGAAAAGAAAGCTCTCAAAATTTTATTTAATAAAATAATATTTTAGATTTTTGTAAACCTTCCCCTTAAATTAAGAAGCGTCAGAGGACTATGTTTATATACCTATAACAAACCTTAAAAACTTTTTAAATATAATAAAGTAAAATGTGAATATTTTTTAAACCCATTTGTTTGTTTTTTGTAATATTTGTGTGTTCCCCGTCATTTTGAAACAATAAGATAAATGTGAATTTTTAAAACCGAAGCTTGCAAATATTGGACAAATTGGAATACCTTGACTCGAACCGGAACACTAAGGAATTATAAGTAAAATAATCTTAATATTCTTTTTATAATATTTTAAAGTAAAAAACATAAAAAAAAAATTAAGTTAATTTTTAAATTCATTTTTATAATATTATTGTCGTATATGTGTTCGATTTTAATTATTGAAGGCTTTTCTCAACCATTAATTTTTGGTGTATTCCCTGGTAAAGAACCCATATATTTTTTCAATAAGTTGGGACGTACCTCTTAAATTGATTTTGTTTCATAATTGTACAAATATTTTGGAATTTGGCTATTGCTTTTATATTTGATATATTTATTGGATCTAATTAGTGTTAATATCTAATCTACAACTAAATAAAAACCCTAAGTTAGGTACACCGTATATTGTTTCTCAAAATGCTATATTAATTTATTAAGAATTTTATAAAACGAATTTATGTGTTTATATTATTAATATATATATATATCTTATAATATATTATAATATGAATGAAGTATATGATAGAAAGAATGACGAGAGAAACGTTGGAGATAGAGGAAAAATGGACTGTCACCCGGGAGGCATAAAAAATAGATAGAAGCATACAGGTAAATCTACATCCCAAATTTCAAAATGACAAAAGACCAAAAAACAAAAAAGATGTTATTCCGAACTCATAAACTGCAATCTAAAGTATATTATTAACTAATCTTGTTAGAATGTTTTTTTAATACCAGCGTTTTCTACCGCCTTGTATTGATGATTCTTTACTTTTTTATATTCTGTTTTGTTTTGGAATATTAACTTTGTATACCTTCTGTGATTGCATGCCTTTTTTTGAGAATCACTTTTTTTATTCTCGGTTCTATGCATTTTTTTTGGGTAACTTTGTCCTGCAGGGCATTGGTATTCCATTTTATTAATTTAATTAATTTAAATTAAAATCATATACTTTAGAATTCTGATATGTTTCATATCAGTAAATTTTATATATTCACACACACCACACCACCATATTATATATATATATATTATATATAAATATATTATATATTTTATATCATATAAAATATATATATATATATATATATATATTATATTTTTTTAAAATATTTTTGATAATATTATATAGTATATATTTATATGATATATATTACACAACCACTATATTTATAATATATATATAGAATCAATAAAAAATATAAATTATATTATATATTATATATTGTGTGGTTGTGAAATTATTGAATATTCCCATATTTTGTAACAAGAATTTAATGATTCATATATATACCATATTTTATATATTTACTATATATATAATTAATATTATAATAGTTATTATTATATTATTATTTATTTTAAAAGTTAAATTTTAATATAATATTTAATTTTATTATTAATATATTTATATATTATTTATATATTTTAATTTTATATATTATATTTAGATAAATTTATTATTATATATTATAGATATATATATTATAAAATTTTATAAACAACCACAGCACCGCAACACATAAGCAACGTAAAATTTTATTTTTCTTGTAAATATTCAAAATCTAAAATAAACAAAAAAAACAAACAAAAAAAATTTACACCAAACACACACACACACACACAACAAAAACAACAATTTTATCATCATATAAAAAAATAATATAATATATATTATATTTATTATATAATATTATATATATTTTTATAATGTTATCAAGAATATATAATTTATTTTATTTTATATCTTTATACTTAATATTTCTTTAAATAGTGTTATTTTTTATTATTTTTTATTTATTTCAATACTTTCTTGTCCCAGTGTTATTAGCAATATGAATTTTCCAAGGAAAAAGGGGTATAAATATAATTTTATTAACTTATATTAATAATTATAATTATATATATATATATTATATATATATAATATATATATTATATATATATTTTATAGATGATATATGGATAAAAGATCGTCAATAATAGATAGTTTGATAGATAATTCATTTAGAAAATTCCAATAGATATATGGATTTACTCTTGCTTCCTGCCCACGCTATAGCTGTCTAAAAAACTCTAGTGGCTACACAACCAACTATGTGAATACTCCCCAATCTGGACATTTCCAATTCACTAATCAACACCAGTATTCTACCTCATTAAAATAGATACATAATACAATAATATTATATATTATATTTTATATAATATCTTAATATATGTATGTATTATGTTTATAAAAGATAATAGTATAATTAGATACGATATAATATTAGTATTATAGATATAGATATTATAAGATGTAGTTTAGTCATTAATTATATATTACTTTATATATATTTTTTATTATATTAATTTATTTATTCCAATAATTAATAATAATTATAATTAATAAATATACCTTGATATGAAATAAATTATATAATTATACATTAATATAACCCTATATATTATATATATATATAGATATTATATATATATATATATTTTATATATATATAATTTATATATATATATATATATTATAAAATATTTTTTTGTTTTTTTTTTTTTTTTTTTTTTCATAATTTTTATATTATATATTTTGTACATATATATATATATATATATAATATTATATTATATTGTATATATATATATATATTATAGATATATTTATAATTAAATTATATATAAAATAATATAAGATATATAAAATATTTATAAATTATATGTTAAAAAATTTTAAATATATGTATGATATATTTTGTCTATATATTTATATATATATATTTTTAATATTAATATATTATATATATATTTTAATATATTTTATTTTAATATATTATTATATACTATATATTATATATATATTATATATATATATATATTATATTATATTTATTATATTTTATATTATGAATAGATATGTGTATATAGAAACATATATATTTATATATATCTATATATATATATATATATATATATATATATATAATAATATATATACTATGTAAAATAAATTTTATATATATAAATTTATTATGAATATAAAATATATAAATTGTATTAAAATATATATTGAATATATATATATATATTTTTTAAAAATATATATATATATATTATATAAAAAATATATATATATATTTAATAAATATTTATATATAATATATATATAATATATTCTTATATATATTCTTAGAAAATATATTTATATATTATAATAATAATACAATAATAAAAGAAATAGATAGAAATCAATAGATAAATCAAATAATAAAAAAATAAAATATAATAGATAATAATCTTATTATATTAAATATATACATATATACACATATATATTTTAATATATATATATAATATATATATATATATATATAATATATTCTATATACAAAATGACACCACACATATGTAAGTAGATAGATATTTATATGATTGAAGTAATTATATATGTATATTTACAATTTTATCATAAATATATACAAGAATATTTAATGCAATTTAGATAGCAATTAGTTGTATTTTTATAAATTATAATATTATATAAATATATATATAATAGATTATATATAACATATTATATGTAATTTTTATGAAAACAAATCCAACATTATAATATGAAAATTTAATTGATATAAAAAATTACATTTATATAATTATAAATGCAAACACACAAAACACAAAACAAAAAAAAACACACCAAAACACACACACACAACAAAAAACACACACTTACAAAACAAACATTACAAACAACACAACAAAACACACCACACAAAAACCCACACACACACACACACACACACACACACACAACACAGACACACACACACACACACAGACAAACACAAAACCCACACACACAAAACACAACACACAAAACACACACCACACAACACCCAAAAACACACACCACAACACAACACACAAAACCACACACACACACACAACACACACCCACACAACCACACACACAACACACACACACACACACACATACACAACACACCAATACACACACCACACAACAACACACACACACACAACAAAACACAACACACACAACCAACACAACACAACCAACACACACACACACACACACAAACACACACCAACACCACCCCAACACCCACACACCACACACACCACACCACCACAACACACCCCCACCAACAACACACACACCAACACACCACACCAACACACACACTACCACACACACACACACCCACAACACACACAGCAACCACAACACACACAGCACACCACAAAACGACCACAGCACACACACACAACACACACAGGCACAACGCTTGACCACGTTGACCTCTCAGTTATGCCAGCGCTCCAATGCGACGCCTAACACACCACCAGCCTCCGGGCTGGCAGGCTGGATACACGACCCTGTGCCCAGTGCTTACCCTAAGACATTGTCTCATGTGTTCCCCTCACTGTGCTGTACTCTTCATTAATAAAGAGTCAAGCCAGCTCACAGCCATTGTATTAAGGGTTTTGAGACTCTGACAACTGGCAGTGCGTGGTTTATTATTTGGCCCTGCAAAAACTACACACTGTAAAGCTATCATCCTTCTACAATGGTGAGAAAGGGGGCCCATCAATTGTTACGAAATTCACTCTTTATTCAAAAGTTGACACTCAGTATAGACCACGGAAGGGTTTTAGTTATGGGTATGCGGTATGAGGGTCGCGGCCAGCTAGCCTGGAGAGACTGGGCGGAGCTGACCCTTACCGCGTCAAGGGCTTGACACAAACTCTCGGTCAAATGTGACCTCCGTCCTCGCTGAGCGGGTGGTTCTTATTTGGGACTTGGATCCGCTGTAACCAGCCACATGGTCCCTGTACCACGTGATCCACTGTAACAGAAAAAATTTAAATGCACCTATATTGCTCGGCCACTCTCCGCCTCACCTCGGGCGCCATTAAGGTGACCTAACTCGGCTGGCCCGTCTCTTCTCGGGTTGCCCTGCACTCGTCCAGTTGTCCTCATCCTTCGGGTCCTCGGTGTAATCTGTCCGTCCTCGATGCCCCACACTCTCGAAGTCTCCACGGTCCTCCTTGATTTTCGAACCCATCTAGACTGCTTGGTGTCTTCATCCAGCCTAACCTCGGTGCGTCCCGTCCCCACGTCCTCACAGATCCGTCCAGTCCTTCTCCCGCGTCCACACGTCCTCGTAATCTTCATCTGGATCGGGGCAGGGGAGGCATCTCAGGGCGGCTGATACCTGCGCTACGAGCTCCTGGAGTTGACCGGATCTGCAGGCGTCCATCAGGCACAGCATCCTGGGGCGACTGGTACCTGTGGCAAGTTGTTGGTGCTTCTATGGATCTACAGGGAGTCCGGCAGGCAACGCCTGTCCACTACATTATGTGACGGCTTAACACCTGCTGTGACGACATCTGGCCGCAGGCCTATGGCGATCTTCCGATGACGTCCTTCTCACAGCATCCTAAGGGTCCTCCTTTGGTGCCATGTCGGTCTGAGTGTTTTTTTCATCTTCGACATGTCTTCTAGCGGTTGAGCGGATTTTCTTTGGAAGTGCGTTCGTGTTGCATGCTAAAAGGATGCAACGGCCCTTGCTGCCACCAGTCTGTAAAAGGCTATGCGTACTCTTGTACAGTGGCTGACAGTGACACAAAACACAGGTAAAGGGGTGAACACATGCTATGACGATGCTACGACTTGTCTAAAGGGGTAAAAGCGCTGCGGTGTCGGGGCTGACCTTAGCGTGCTGGTGGCTGGCGACGAACTCTTGGTCAAACAAGGTGAGACATAAAATGTGATCTCCGTCCTCGCTGAGCGGGTGGTTCTTATTTGGGACTTTGGATCCGTGTGGTAACAAGCCACGTGGTCCACTGGTAGCCACATGGTCCACTGGTAACAGAAATAGAATTATGCACATGCTATACACACAGTCTCTGAAATCCACTCGACCCACTTCCACAATTTACCATATCTACAAAACCATGTGAGTACACATTTTGGGCCTCTATTTCTTTTCCTTTCCTTGTTCTCCCATAAATGTGGTAAGCCGTAGGTGCAGTCACTCTCCCGTTGGTTTTGTTGGGTATAAGTGCTAAGTGACAGCAAATTGCACATTCTCACACTATTCTTCTGACCTTAGATTGCATTACCATGTGATTATGGTATATGGTCAACAAATATAAATATCGTTCATTAGTTAAGTATTTAATTAAATTCTGTCATTATTAGAGAATTGAGTTGTTTCATATGCAACAAATTTAACACGTTCTTGATTTTATCTTTCTCATGAATATCAGTATCATTTATTTCTCCTCTTGTAGCACGTTTTCCCCTCTTGACCTGACCACACTTTCTCTTTCCCTTCCAATCGGTCAGGATGTGGGAAGGCCAAGAGATAACTGCTCGTTTTTCCCATAATTTGGTTGTTGATGATGTTGACACCTTGGGACTAACCGTAGCACCATTACATTGCTCTTTGGTGACATGTTCTATCGCTGCTAGAATGGAGCTTGTAACGCAGTTTTACATAAATTTATTATTTTGAGTATAGCGTTAGGATCTTCCCCCATATCATAGTGCACATAGTGCACTCGGCAACTTTCTAGTTGGTGTGACCCGCAGTTACGTCCATTCATTAATGTAGGACAAGGGTTTAAGCTAGAATCATTATTCGCTTATTAATCACACCCTTCTAACCTCTAAAAGTCACTTGCATGTTTTGGGTAACTCCCAAGCGATCGAGTGATTCATGATAGATACCCGTAGGGAATGTCACGAGTGCCCATCACAGATATGCGGAAGAGAGCAGGTTATAGATTTTCCCGGCTCAGTTCACTTCATTCTATGGCATTTTGGGTATAGAAACCCCCGGTCGATGAAGTCTGACATGCATAGTTAGACATGGCTACCTCGGCAGCCCAGAATTTCTGACCCTGAGAAGATTTGCTTGCTAAAAAGCTTGCAAATATTTTTTCACGTCACCATTCATTAATACATACATTCTGTCGCATATCATTAATGTTGAATTCAGTGTGGTAGTTGAAATAATTTTGTATTAGTAGCATTGCTAATTTTTCTCCGTTTTGTTATATTGAACACTAATCTTCATGTTTGTGATACATTTTCTGTGTGAGCTCACTCTCACTTTCATTCTTATTCATGCTCGCTGTCGCTCACTCACTCACTCACTCACTCACTCACTCACTCACTCACTCACTCACTCACTCACTCACTCACTCACTCACTCATTCACGTCACCATTCATGAATATGTACACTCACTCACTCACTCATCCACGCAGAACAAAAGACGCTGAAATCTTTTTATGAATAGGGTTTGTTGCTGTTGTAGTTGCAGGCGTAAAGATCTATGATGTATCTCTTTTGCCCGCAATTTTGTCAGTCGTGGATGAGTGACTCGTGCATGTTATACAATTTCATATTTACTTACATTTCTTCTATGTGACAATTGGTTCAAGAAAATCCTTGTGGATTGTAGTTGTTGTTTCCCTTTTTTTACTTTTATATATATAATACGTTTGGGTAGTTCAACCCAACCCATGTGGATCGCTACTGACATCTCCCTCTCCTATTTTCTTATTTATTTTTGTGAAATTTAAGACACTAAGAAAGAAAAAAAACAAACATTAAAAATTGAAAATTTATACAAATACTGGCTAGATCTTCCCCTCCTCTCTGTTGCCTTTCTTTTTCTCTTACTATCTTGGCCCTTACATGTATGATCTGGTTCCCCCGACTATATATAACGTCGGAACCGATGATAACCGCCACGGCACCAAAGAAGAACCCTACTGCAGAAACGGTCACTTTAGGATGCTGTGGGAAGGACGTCACCAAAAAGTTGCCAGAAGCCTGTGGACCAGGATGTTTGTCAGAGTAGGTATCAAGCCCCCCCAGGAAAATAGTGGAAGGGTGCCACCTGCTGTGATGCCAGCGAAGGACCGGGAACTTACCAGTGCATGTACCAGTCGCCCCAGGATGCTGTGGAAAGGCACCGCCTGCTTGGATGCCTGCAGATCCAGTCAAACTCCAGGAGCTCGCCAGCACGGGTATCACCACCCTGAGAGGGCCGAAGAGGTTTCTGCCTCCCCCGGACGCCCATAGATCCAAAATTGAGGATTACGAGGATGTGAGGACAAGCATGCAACAAGAAGGACCTGAACGAGATCTGTGAGGACGTGTGGATGAGGATGCCCCCGAGTTAGACCTGGACGAGGACTATGAGGAAGTCTAGATGAATCCGAATCAAGGAGGACCTGTGCGAGACCTTTGAGGATTGTGTGGACGTCGAGGATGGACAGATTCACCAAGGACCAGGAAAAAGGGGAAAGACAGGATGCACGCGAGAACGAGATGACCAGCAAATCAGGACTTGGGTCACCCCTTGAGCTAATCTAAGGCAGCTCGAGACTAGGTGTAAGTAGATGCCCGAGCAATATGGCGTATACATAACATGATTTCTGTAAGCCTTTTTACTAATAACCGCGTATACATAAGCACGATTTCTGTAAGCCATTTTACCAATAGATCACTATACATAAGCTTTGATTTCTATAAGCCATTTTACTAATTGGTCATGTGGTGTTTGCACATTGCTCCAAGTCCAATTTAGAGCCATCAACTCAGCGAGGGCGTAAATAACCCAATTTATCTGACCTCGTCTGCCTCTCATTCGTGCCCAGCCCTCACTGGAGTGCAGATTGCCTTGCACACCACCAACCTTGGGCTGGCAGGGCTGGACCATGCACCCAGCGTTTACCCCAAGACATCGTCTCGTGTGTTCCTCTCACTTTGTTGTACTCTTCATTAATAAGATCAAGCCATTATAACCACTATCGCTGCCAACCAACTCACAGCCATTGTATCAAGGGTTCTGAGCCCATCCACACACATATTATATTTTATATATATATATATATATATATATATATATATATATTAATATATATATATATATGTAAAATTATAATTATATATATATAATATATATATATAATATAAAATATATATATATATATATATATATAACACACCCCACACATCCATACATCATCCATACAGAAACAGACAGACAGACAGACAGACAGACAGACAGACAGACAGACAGACGACAGACGAACATCATACATACATACATACAACATAAAAACATACATACATACTACTACATACATACATACATACACATACACACATACGACAGACAGACAGAAAACATATACATAATCAAGGGTTCTGAGCCCATCACCACACACATATATATGTTATAATATATTATCTATAAAATATAATATATATATATAGTTATATATATTAACACACAGCCATCCATACATCACCATACAGACAGACAGCCAGCCAGACAGACAGACAGACAACCAGACAGACAACAGACAGACAGACAGACAGACAAAAACAGACATACATACATACATACATATATACATACATACATATATCCATCCATCCATCCCTACATACATACATACATACATACACACAACAGACAGACAGACACATATACATATAGGTGATATATACATAAATACACATACATAATATACATAGATAAAAATTATATATACATATAGTACATATATATTATATATATATTAGTATATATATATATATTACATAAAATTTTATAATATACACATATCTACTAGGCATATGTATATGTATAATATGTATATGTATATGTATGTATGTATATGTATATGTAAAGTATATATATATAATATATATGTATTATATGTATATATATGTATATATATGTATATATATACATATATATATATATATATATATATATATATATAATATATATAAAATTATATTATATATATATTATTATATATATATATAATATATATAGGCCGCGGTGGCCAAATGGCTAGAGCATAGGACCAAGACGTCACGATGGCAATCTGAGTTCGAGGGTTCGAGTCACCGGCCGGCACGTTGTTCCCTTGGGCAAGGAACTTCACCTCGATTGCCTACCTAGCAACTGGGTGCCAAGCCAGCCCAAGTCAGTGCTGGTTCCAAGCCCGGATAAATAGAGAGCATGATTACCTAAAAGGTAACACCAGCACTCTCTGTGGAAAGAAACGGGGGGCCTACCATGTACTCACTCCAAAGTACACAACATGAAAACTACAATTATGTATCATGCTGTGACCACGGGGGCTCAAATGAGCCTTTCCGTGAAAAAAAAAAAATTATATATATAATATATATAACATATATATATATATATATATATATATATATTTTAATATTATATATATATATAATATATATTATATATATATATTTTATATATATATATATGATATGTATTTACCAACCTGTTTTCCATTTTCCATTATTTTATTTTATTTTTTAAAATTTTTTATATTATTTATACTTATTTGTATATATTATTTTGTTGTTATTAATAATGTTAATAGCTAGTAATAATCATAATGTCAACATTATGTTCAGCATGCCGAAAACACATCAGAGTGCATACAGTCAGCTACTCAATGGAAAAATCAAAACCACAGGAAACATATAATTACCCCACCTCTGTGTGGGTTTTTTGTTGTTTTTGTTTTTGTTGTTGTTGTTGTTAGTTGTTTGTTATTGTTATTGGTTTTTTGTTGTTGTTGTTGTTGTTGTTTTTGTTGTTTGTTGTTTGTTGTTAGGTAAAAAGGCTAAAAAGATGGGGGTATTCTCCTCAGTTGAATGCAGCCATGGCCAAACAAGCCCACAACTGTTTAGAATGCACAAATTTTGAGCAGGCTTGATGTACATGTTATATACTATATTGCTTTTTTATAAGTAACAGCAATGTTTGGCTTACATGCTTTCATTATAGCTGCCATATAAAATTTGTAAAGACAGAACTTGGATAAACTAAAGGAAACAAAATGAAAAAAATTATTTGCTATTGTTTTATTCATGTTGTAAATAGGAAAAATGCAATAGAATACTAATAATTATTAAATTTATTTTAGGTAAACAGCAAAGACAACATTCGGCAGAACTTCAAGAGGCTGTTAAAGGAATATTTTCCCGATGAATTTGATATTATGAAAAGGACAAGGTAAGTTGACAGTGATAATTGATTTTGCATATTCCTTTTAAGATATTGAATTAACAATGGATAACTCCTCCACTCTTGTTGATACTATTTCAGAGGTGAGTTCAGCAATGAGCCTCAAGAGAAAAAAGTCGGGAATGGAGAAGAGGATGTTTGGGTTCTGTGATGTCGTCCCCCCCTTCTTTGGAAACTGCCAAAGAAGATAATCAAGATAAACCTGCAGTTCCTTCACAAATCCAGGTAGCAGAAGTTGTTAGTGCACTTTAAACCCAGAAAAACATCTAGGGGGACTCAACCCTTGCAGTAGGGAGACAAAATTCAAAAAAGATGTTCCCCAAAAGAAGATGCCTCAGCCAACAAAGGGAAAGCCAGCAAGCCAACAAAACCAAAGAAAGAGCCATGTATATGGAGAGATACCAATTACAAAGTGTATACTTTGAAAGGTCATAATGACATAATTTAGATGTGGAACTGTTCTGATGGATTGTTCTGTCAGCAAGGTAGTTATTTCTTTTGTATTTTAATGTTGTTTTATTTGCTTTGCATTTGTTTATTCCCCTTCATGCTTTTTTTTTCCTTATGGCCGGCTCACATCCTTTTATTCATTTACAACTAAATGAATATTTCTCTTTTTTTCTTTTCTCCCTCCTTTCCTTTTTTCTCTTGCCTGCCCCGTTTCCCTCCCATTCCTCCTTCCATTACCAGCCTAGTCATATAAAAGTGAAGTATAGGGAATTTTGTTTCTCTTTCCCGATCCTCTTTTGTGTTACCAGTCGGGATTTCAACGGGGTGGGTTTTGGCGTGTGGGTGGCATAGAAGAAAAAAGGGGGTCCCGCGTGGCCATAGAGCATCAGTTACCTCGGTGGCATTTCTTCCTGGGGAACTTGCAGCTGCTGTGTTGGCAAAGCTGGAGGTATATAGATTTTTTATATATCATATTACAATATATATAAATTATGTTTAATGTAAATATTTTTGAATCCATGTGGTTTACATAACTGACCATTGGGTTTAGTATTATTTGTATTTAACTTTTTTAAAGGTTCTCAGGCAGAGTATGATGAGATCCCTCAGTACAAGGACAACAATCACCAGAATGCCAGAGTGCTAGCTGTGTCAGGTGGACTTGACTGTACAATGAAAAGGGGTGGGATGTTATCTCGGTCAGTTCATGTTTGATTTCTTAATCCTTTGGGACTGGAACATGCACTGTCTCATCACCATCATCATCATCATCACATATCACATCATCATCATCATCATCATCATCATCATCATCATCACCATCACCCTCATCCTCATCCTCATCCTCATCTTCATTATCATCATCATCACATCATCATCATCATCATCTCATCATCATCATCACACACATCACCATCATCACCATCATCATCACCATCACCATCGTCACCCCCCATCATCATCATTATCATCGCCCTCATCCCCTCACCATCATCATCACCACCATCACCATCTATCACATCCCATCACATCATCATCATCATCATCATTCTGTTATTAACAATACAAATAGTCGTGAATTGTGGAGCTGTCAGTGTGTAAAGAAAAAACATTAGTCAAAGTCAAATT
>NC_051391.1:26315163-26347663 GCF_015228065.2 Penaeus monodon | reverse complement strand
GAAGGGGGATCCTATACCCAAAATACCGTACACTGAAGCGAATGGAGCCAGGAAAATCTATAAATAATCTGCTCTTTTCTGTGTATCTGTGATGGGTGCTCATGAAAATCCCAACAGTTATCCAAGAATCACACGATCGCTTGGGAATCACCCAAAACATGCAAGCGACTTCAAGAGGGTTAGAAGGGTGTGATTAATAAGTGAATAATGATTCTAGCATAAACTATAGTCCTACATTAATTAACGGATGTAACTGCGGGTCACACCGACTCAAAATTTGCCGATCGAATGAATAAGAGGTTTTTCCTGTACCTACTTTTCGAATGTCGGAGTGCAGATCTATAAGGCGTTTACGTTACCCGGGGTATGTCGGGAAATCCTGTGCATTATGATATGGGGGAGATCCTACGCTATATTCAAAATAATAAATTTATATGAAATTGCATTATAAGCTCTGTTCTAGCGCCGATAGAACTTGTCACCAATAAGGAATGGAACAGTGCTACAGCTAATCCCCTAGGTTTGACTGGAAAAAGAGAAGTGAGGTCAGGTCAAGACGGGAAAAACAACCGGTCATCTATTGACCTTTTCCTCATCCAAAGTGACCGCAAGCGAAAGAAAGGGGGCGGTCACACATGTGAAGGTGTGAACACACGCTATGACCTGGCTTAGGGTAAAAGCGCCGGGCGGGGTCGCGATGACCCGTGCACGGGTCATGTGTTGTGTCGGCCCGCCATAAGGCGAAAGGCTAGGCCGACCTTACTGTGCCGCGCGTTGGACACAAATTGTCGGGTCAGGCGAGGCCAGATAACATCGTCATCTATGCCCTCACTGAGTCGGTGGCTCTTATTTGGGATGAGGAGCCACGTGTTAAACAGCCACGTGGTCTGTTAGTAACAGAAATAGACTTCATGTATATGCCATAGAGTGAGTGAGTGAGTGAGTGAGTGAATGAGAGAGTGAGAGTGAAAGAGTGAAAGAGTGAAAGAGTGAAAGTTGAAAGAGTGAAGAGAGAGAGAGAGAGAGAGAGAGAGAGAGAGAGAGAGAGAGAGAGAGAGAGAGAGAGAGAGAGAGAGAGAGAGAGTGAGAGTGAGAGGAGAGAGAGAGTGATGAGAGGAGAGTGAATGATGAGAGAGAGAGAGAGAGAGAGAGAGAGAGAGAGAGAGAGAGAGAGAGAGAGAGAGAGAGAGAGTGTTTATGTGTGTGTGTGTGTGTGTGTGTGTGTGTGTGTGTGTGTGTGTGTGTGTGTGTGTGTGTGTGTGTGTGTGTGTGTGTGTGTGTGTGTGTGTGTGTGTAGATCCTAGTTGCACACTCCTTTTGGTGGGTCGGTTGGTTTAGCACTGGCCTCCGGTTTCATACCCGGAGTGACTTAGGTTCGAGTCCTGGTCAGGGAGGGTTGTTATTTATCGATATCAATGGGGGATTGCATTATTCCATCTTTCATAAATATACCTCAGTACATCTGACTTAGGATTTAAATTGCTAAATCAATTTCCGAGTGCCCACGGGGAGTGAGCGTAAAACTTCGCTGTCATTACTCAAGTATGAGTAGACAGGTAATGTCTATGGAGCTAGTGAGATCCTAGTTGCACACTCCTTTTAGTAGGTCGTGTGGCATGGTTGGTTTAGCACTGGCCTCCGGTTTCATACCCGGAGTGACCTAGGTTCGAGTCCTGGTCAGGGAGGGTTTTTATTTACAGATTAATGTATATCATTTATCCAAGAATAAATGATTACCTTCGAGTTTAATTCATTATTGTTCATTTCGGTTGTTTTCATCATATTTGTGTTTCGAATCTATTTTTTCTCTTATATTTAATGCCTATTAGTAATCAGTACTTGCATATTGTTAGATTCTGCGTATATACGTATACGTTTTGTTTATGTCAATATTTCTTCATACTTGCCGTGCTAATCGGCCGCTCATTCAAACATAGATTTAGATCACCTGACTAGCATCTTAACTACCTACTTGCCCACTCTACACGGAATTCACTCTTGGATTATGAATTTTACTAAGTGCCATCCCTATGACTTATAAATGAACCCACAACGTTTTCATGACGTTCTCTCGCAGTTCGATATCATGTCCTCAGTAATGCTGGAATTTATACTTCTGTAATTTAAGGTATTGGTGAATATGTAGCTTGTAATTAACTGATGGTAGTCTCTTCTCTTGCATATAATTTAAAGCTGGTAACGCACTGAAGTCACCATACTTTATATAGGCTTACATAGATTATCACCGTAAGTTCATTTTAAGGCCGGCTCATGGCCTTAAACGAAGGAATACTGCGCCCACCGCACACTTACGCTCATACGATTGAAGCGCCAAGATAGGTACTGTTAGATATTAGAAGTTAATTTTAATCCTGCGGCCGCAGCACCGAGAAATTTCGCACACTACGCTCATACTATTGAAGCACCGAGATACGCCCTAGACGCGCACTGTTAGAATTAAATTCAAGTCCAGCTGTCTTGTGTCCAAAGCATAAGTACTTGCCTATTTAGCCCAAAGATATGGAATTCTTGTCCAATTATTTTTCCTTTCTTCAATATGATGGTACTCTACTGAACTCACTAATCCTGACAAATCCAAGTAATTAACACCTTACTTGACACGTTACCCTTCTTGTGAGAAATCGTTCTTATTATGCTCTCATTTTATATATTTATATCACTTATATTTCAGCCTCTGAGGACGATTGACCCTCCTCGCTACTGAATGTTGCACCTCAGTGCGAAACCTCCAGCACACCTGCTACCCTGGCACGTGACGACCCTAGCGACCATCGGATCACCAGGAACCATCTGTAGATACCGAAGAGAACCTCTACTGCAGTGTTTCAAGCACTGCAAAAGGCACGAGGACGAGCCTTGCTCACGGCCGAGCGATGTCGACAATACGTAAAAAGACGGGATGGTATTGTGAGGGACACGAGAGATGGACTTGAGGCGGATAATGAAAGTGGCCTTGGCTTTTGGCTTTACTTGTTACAAGGTGAGTGGATGCAAGCTGAGCTCCTTCTGCCGAGGTATGGCGAATGTCCCCGTTTTATTCAGCGGCTGCTTCCGCGGCTGGAGTGTCAGGTTTATCAGACCGTGACAGGGGGGTGAGTCGCTGGGCTTGCTCGAGGGGGACATGTAAGTGAACCAGGCTCAGGAGTGGAAGGTGCGAAGTGGCTGCTTCCTGTGATAAGGTGTATTCAGGAGGCAGCGACAGGAAGGCGAAGCCTTTGTTCAGCCAGGGACAGATGTGTAGAGCACCACCTTCCGGATGTTATTTATATCAAGATATAAACAACATCCGGAAGGTGGTGCTTGCTTCCGTTGCTGGAGTGTCAGGTTTATCAGACCACGACATGGGGGTGAGTCACTGGGCTTGCTCGAGGGGGACATGTAGGTCACCTAGGAGGTCCTTGGGTGAACCAGGCTCAGGAGTGGAAGGTGCGAAGTGGCTGCTTCCTGTGATAAGGGGTACTCAAGAGGCAGCGCCAGGATGGCGCAGCCTTTGTTCAGCCAGGGACAGATGTGTGGAGCACCACCTTCTGGATGTTGTTTATAGATACACTTCACACCTCCGTCCAAGCAGCTTCTCTTCTCCTTGGGCAAGATGCAGATGTCGCCCGGCTTTCTTTTTTTCGCACAGGAATAAGCATCCGCCCTCGAAGGGAACCGTCCGTAAGACAGAGGAGAGAGAGACACGGCAGACAGGCCAAACCACACAGGGTCCAGCTCCACCACCTCGTCCTCGACCCAGGGACACGGGGGTCTCTTGGGGGGTCTCATATCTGTCTTCAAGAATAAACCAGCAAGCTAAGCCCCTTTTCATTGACCCACCCAAGTCCATCTCTCGTTTCGCTCACACTGGTGCCAGCAGTGCTCCCAACCTCACGTATTATATATATATATATATATATATATATATATATATATATATATAGATAGATAGATAGATAGATAGATAGATAGATAGATAGATATCTAACTATCTATCTATATATGCATATACGAACACATATATATGCATATATTCATATACATATGCATATGTATGTATATATATATTCACAAATATATATTTATATATATGTATATAGGGATATATGTATATATATATTTATATAGGGATATATGTATATATATATATGTGTATAGGGATATATATGTATATATGTATATATGTATATATGTATATATGTATATATGTATATATGTATATATGTATATATGTATATATGTATATATGTATGGGGCCGCGGTGGCCGAATGGTTAGAGCGTCGGACTCAAGACTGTCACGACGGCAATCTGAGTTCGAGGGTTCGAGTCACCGGCCGGCGCGTTGTTTCCCTTGGACAAGGAACTTCACCTCGATTGCCTGCCTAGCCACTGGGTGGCCAAGCCAGCCCAAGTCAGTGCTGGTCCCAAGCCCGGATAAATAGAGAGAATGATTACCTAAAAGGTAACACCGGCACTCTCCGTGGAAAGGAACTGGGGACCCTACCACGTACTCACTCCAAGAGCATCACAACATGAAAACTACAATTAAGTATCATGCTGTGACCACGGCGGCTCAGACATGAACCTACCGTTAAAAGAAGTATATATGTATATATGTGTATATATATATATATATATATATATATATATATATATATATATATATATATATATATATATATGAACTAAGGCCACAATTACTCTTGGTGAATGTTGAGAGAGTAATGGTATGAGGTCCCATTTTGAAAAGTGGGTAACTTTGAACTCTCACATTTCATACCACTTCCTCTAATATTACTGAGCAATAGCAATGTTACATAGCTAAAGTATTTTCTTATATAAGGTACACAAATATATATTCATATATATATATATATTATATTATATATATATATATATATATATATATATATATATATATATATATATATATATATATATATATATATATATATATATCTCGCACACACACCACACACACACCACACACATATATATATACATATATATATATATATATATATATATATATATATATATATATATATATATATATATATATATAATTATGTATATATATATGTGTGTGTGTGTGTGTGTGTGTGTGTGTGTGTGTGCGAGTATATATATATATATATATATATATATATATATATATATATATATATATATATATATATATATATATATATACTAAATCAGCATCATCGTCATCAAGGGGCTGACGCCAACTGGGGTGCATAGATGCATAGTCGCATCCGCCCTATGCTGCCCAAGCCATGACTTCCTAGGTTGTAACACAGGCCTCCTCCACCTAAGATTGTTTCACAAAAAGACAACCTGATTGGCAGGGTCATTCACAGGGGAACGAGCTAGGGTGATCCCAGATTATGCAAGTTGGTTGGACACATGGTCCTGCCAACTGTACCCCATGATCTGGTAAAGAGACTTGTTATAAAAGGCATCACGGCGAGACTCCAATGCACTATATAGAGTCCAGGTTTCGCTTCTATAAAGCAAAACTGGCAGTATCAAGGCCTTGAAGACACATAGCTTGGTCCTTCTGCATAAGTACCGACATCTCCAAATGCTCTTGTTGACTGAGTTCATGGCTCCTGATGCCAGACCAATCTGTCTACTGACTTCTTGGTCTGACTGATCAAAGATATGGCCTTTGCTACCAAGGTATGCAAAGCTCTCTGTGACTTCAACATCCTCACTGCATGCATGGATCGACTGAATGGATTCCCCTAACAGGCCCCCAAAGTCCTGAAATCTTGGAGACCTCTAGGCCCAAGGGCTTTGCCTCATTGCTAAATGTATCAAGAACCACCATCAGTGATTCCAAAGACTCAGATAGGATAGCAATATTGTCAGCAAAGTCAAGGTCTTTGAACTTGATATTGCCCAGTGTTGCTCCACACTTACTTTGGATAGCTCTGTCCATTATCCAGTCCATGCAGGTGTTGAAAAGTATTGGTGCAAGGACACAGCCTTGCCTCACCCCTGAATTAAGAGGGAAGAAGTTCGACAGGCCCCCACCACACTTTACAGCACTTTCAGTACTGGTACACAGGCTTGCTATTAGGTCAGTAATCCATGTCGGAAGTCTCCCATATATTCTCAATGCACTGAGTCAAATGACTTCTTGGGTTCGATGTAGGCTGCAAGCAACTCATGACCAAACTCATGACAGTGTTCCACAATTACTTAAAGCTAGGATACGGTCTGGACTTGAATATATCCTGGCAAGTTGTGGACTTGCCAGGAGTTAATCCAGATGGCTCTGGTCTCTGGTGCCTCAGTAGGTGGTCGTGGATCCGTTTCAGAAGAATGTGGGCGAAAACCTTGCCTGGTATGCTGAGCAGTGTAATGCAACGGTAGTTGCTACTGTCCCAACGATCCCTTTCCCCTTCCAGAGAGGGATGACCACGCCCCTCAACAGGTCAGGGGGAATGGTACCAGACTGCCAGATGGCATAAAGACTGCATGCAAGCCCCGTGCAACAGGTTCACCCCCAGTCTTTAGCAGTTCAGCAGGGATATCACATATACCTGCAGCTTTCCCACTCTTCAGCTTAGAAATAGCCATCCTAACCTCAGTTAGGTTAGGAAGTTCCGCGCTGAAAGGTGGGTCTGACACAGGTATTGTGATATCACTTGCATCCAGACTAACTGTTGGAGGGTTTAGCTGGTACAGCTGCTCAAAATACTCAGCCCAATGTTCACGAACCCCAACATGATCTCAGATGGTCTGTCCATACACTGAGTGGACTGCAGTCATCTGCAAGGAGGACTTACAATTCAGTTTTCTCAGGGCTTAGTAGGCAGGGGGAAGGTCCTTTACCAAGAAATGGCCTTCAACCTCCTCAGCAAAGTTCCTGATGAATTGTTCCTTCTCCCCTCTCAGCAGTGTCTGATCCCTGTGCACCAAGGAACAACGCAAGTCCTGATTGTCTTTCAGCCGAGCTTCAGTGGCCTCCACTGTCTCTAGGGAGATGAAACTCTGCCTTGTCCTTGGGTGTTTGCCAATGGACTCCTGGGTTGTTTCGAGTGTTTCGTGCTTGAAAGACTGCCACAAAATAACTGGGTCCGTCAGATTTTCAAGTTCTGTGAATTGATCAGAGACTGCACACTCCTCCTCCCTCAGTCTGTCCAATTGAAAAATCCGAGTGGCCACTGGAGGGACGAGAAGTTTTGAAGTGGACCTGTAGGGTAGCCACTACCAGCCTATGGTCACTGCCACAGAAATCGGTACTCTGGTAAATCCTGCAATTCTGAAGGATCCTCTAGCGAGTGCTGACAAAAATGTGGTCGATTTCCTTGGCCACATACCCGTATTGTTATACCATGTCCAGCGATGTGGGTTGGAGCACTGATACCAGATGCCAGTAATCCTCAATCTCTGGGACCTGGTAAAGTCTCAAAGAAGGAGGCTGTTTTCGTTGCTGATATCAGCTTCCGAGCCATGGGGGCTACCAGATATCTTGTAGCCACCTCGATCATAGCCGGATACTACATTGAAGTCGCCTAGGACAATGCAAATGTATCGCCGGGGACAATTGTCTACCACAGATGTGAGTTCGGCAGAGAACACTTCTTTCACATCGAGTTTGCAAACATCTGTAGGAGCGTACACAGCAATAAGAGTAGTGGACATCAAGCAGCAGAAGAGGAAGGACTCTCCTCTCTTCTCTCCCTGCGGTGAATCGGTCCTTACTTGGACGATTCAGAGCGAAGGGAGGACCATACCGGCAAAGGCGCTCGACGGGGCGCAGCGGTTGGCGCCAAGCCAGATAATGCCAAGAGAGCCACTATGACCTCTCGGTCGTGAGGCTTTTGCATGAGCGGATTAAAGAGATGTACCGCGGCCGGTCCCATACAGTTTCGGCCTCGGCTCTTACGCGTTATTGGACGGCGACGCGCCCACCCTTGTTTGCTGCCACCATGCTATGTGCTTGCATGTAGCCTCGTGCCCTCCTAGCCTACTCTTTCCTGTACGAATTTTCGGCATTACGATGACTGTGCACACCTTCTGGTGAACTGGACCCCATCTTCGGGCGCGTGCCCGGACGTGGGCAGATCTTTACCTCCTGCAGGGGAGGGTGTGTCTGGGGGGCCTTAGAGGGCCTGCCTTACAGTGTGCATAGAGTTGCCATTCTATTTGCTAGGGACTGGTCTGACAGACCATCTGATGACTGCCACTCTCTTTTTCGAATAGGAACAATAGGTAGGTAGGATCTCCTCACTTTGTCAGGCCCTCAGCCCGGTTCTGTCTAAATAGCTGCCGCTAGACAGAACACTAACTTCCCGTCCTGTGATAGGAAGTGCCTGGATAAAAGTTAGCTTCTCTCCCTCACTGTGATGAAATAGTCTGTGGTTGGCTGTTTCAGAGGGATGAAGGAACTCACTGGAACAGTGCAGGACCCCCCTCTTTTCTCACTGAGGTGAAACAGCCTTTGGGTGTTTCAGAGAGAAGAGGGACTCACTTTAAAAAGCCGTCCTGCCATAGGAACCGCCTGGAAAAGTTAGCTTCTCTCCCTCACTGTGATGAAAAGTCTGTGGTTGGCTGTTTCAGAGGGATGAAGGAACTTACTGGAACAGGTGCAGGACCCCCCTCTTCTCTCACTGAGGTGAAACGGCCTTTGGGTGTTTTAGAGAGAAGAGGGATTCACTTTGAAAAAAGGTACAGGTCCTCTCTGAGGGATGGAGAGGAACTGCCTGGAAAAGTGAAAGAGCTCCCCTCCTCACGGAGGGAGGAGCAAAAGTGTTCCCAACAATGATGTCCTATAGTTGGAAGGGCATCCCCTCTGATCTCCCCCCAGCAGTTCACACCTACCCACGTGTTTGCCGTACATGGCAGCCTTGTGCGCTGGGAGAGGGGAGTCCTGGAGGATGAGCGATGCTGTGAATGAGTACGCCCTGCAGCTAGCAACACGCCTCCTTGATTCTCTATTCGGCAAGACAGGTGGCCTGATCCAGGCTTGGTCAGGTCAATCAGCTGGTCTCCCTTGGGAGGCTAGGGTCAAGCAGTCATGCTGCCATTGGTACTCACACTGGTCCGTAAGTGCCGCTACAACAGCTAATTGGCTGCGTATATCCACTCACCACCCCTTGCTATTAGACACTGGCTCTCACACTCAGCTTCCCCTTGTTGGACTCCGTGGTGGGTGGGGGCGTGAGTGGATGAAGCACTGTCCAATTACATGGAAAATCAAACAAAAAACCCCCCACAGACAGATGCTAATGTTGAAGACCCGTGCAAGGCCGGACCATGGCTGCCACCCTGAAGCCATACGTGCCTCTGGGTGGCAAAAGAAAACCCCGAGCACAGGATGACACTGTCATGCCTGCTGCCAAGATGGTGGACAAGACAGAAAAACCATGTAAAAATATGTCTGTCCACCAGATGGACTCTTGTGCTGGCCCCTCCAGGCCAGCACCCAGGCCAGGAAGGTCTCTGAGTACCCCTCAGACGACCCCCCTGACCGAATCGGGAGCACCAGCTGAACCAGCCGAAACAAGTGGTGCCCCCACAAGCAAGCCCCAAAGTCGAAAGGGTGGGCCGAAACGACCGAGGCCGGAGACCGACTATAAGGGAGAGTCTGGACCCCCAAGGCGTTTCCCCCAGTTCAAGGTACCTGTCAAACCCGAAGGCTTCGACAATGCTTACCAAATGGTCAGAGCATTGGAGAGCCAACGCAAAATCCGGTTGTCAATCCGGGTTGCGCAAGATCAGGGCATGATCATCATGCCCAAAGATCAAGCTACCCTTTGTTTTCTGCAGGAAACAAAGGAGCTAAAAGATGGGAGGAAAGTGAGCCTCTCACCACTGAATCCCAAGGAAAAGAGGGTCAAGATGGTACTACATGGCTTCTCAGTCTTGTATGATGTGGAGGTAATCGCATCACACCCACAAGTTGTGGAGGCTTCCTGAATGTCGAAAGGGAAGACTCCAACCAGGCAAGTCCTGGTAACCATGAAAGGTACCCCAACCTCTACCCTTGATCTCGGTAACTGGGGTACCTACAACCTTCGAACGTACGTGCCTGATCCACTGCATTGTTTCAAGTGCCAGAAGTACGGACACCACCAGGCAAGCTGCACAGCCAAGCCTAAATGCGGTGTCTGTAGCAAGGCATACAACACCGAGGTGTGCATTAAGGCCTACATAGAGCAAAAGAGGGACACAACAGCCAAATGTCCTAACTGTGCCAAGAAGCATCACGCCTGGAGCCTGGCTTGCTCTGTCAGGAAAGAGGCGGCCCTCAAGCGGCAAGAAGTTGCTAAGAAACGACCAGACTTTGTCCCCCCCCCAGGCACCTATGTCTGGGGGAAGAACAAAAGCGAAAAGGCCTCCTGACCTTCTCAGAGGAAGGAAGCCGCTCCCCAGCCGAAACCGGAGATCTCCGACAAACAGGAGTTCCCCAAAATGAAAAAAGTGCAGAAAAACCACAGGAAGAAAGGTTCTAATAGCACCACAATGTCCTCCCCAAAAGCAGAAGACATCCTCCTTGATGAGGGGGACATGTCGATCCTGCTGACTGCTGTAGTCACAGCAGTGGCAACAGCCTTGGGAAGGATGAGTGAAGAGGTGGATAAGGCAGTCGAGGTCGCCATGACGGCATTGACCAAGTCTGTTGCAGCCCTAAAGGGAAGGAAGCTGAAAAGGGCCAAAACAACCCCATCCTCTCCCTCACCCCAGGATGAGACTCCCCTCCCCACTCCAACCCAGGCCATGCCCTCACAGGCAGAGCCTAGCCAAGCTGATTCAGTGCCAGAAACCGAATCAGAACAAGCTGACCCTGCCCAGGCAAGGCCAGCAAAGAACAATGCACAGAAACAGCCTGGCCAGAGAAAAGCCCAAACACACAAAGTCAGAGCTACCAAAGGCTCTCCACCCCCCAGTGGATCCAGGGATAGCCCGACAGCCAAAGAAGACTCAAGCAGTGAGGACTTCGCAATGGAGTTATCAGACTCCAAAACTAGTCAATCCGAATACGACGATGTCTCTGATGTAACTATCATCTAGTAACATCATGGTACGCAATCTAAGGATTCTGCAGTGGAACATCTATGGCTTCTCCACAAGGAGTGCCATCCTCCATGCAATAGTGTGATCAAGGAGCATTGACATTGTCATGCTCCAGGAGACATTAACAGTGGAACCTGTTCGCTTCTCCGGGTATCATGTCTTCATGCTGCCACGTGCTGATGGCAAGCGAGGCCTGATCACCCTTGTCAGAGCAACAATTCCCTGCTCCGCAATAGCCAATGCACTACACTGTGGAGAAGATGTTGAATCTCTTGCCATCGAGATTCACTTGGCCGGGGGGCCCCTGAAATTGTACAATGTGTACAGTCAGCCACACTGTAGTACCTTAGACGTCAGCCAGGTCTGTGCATATGCAGCACACGACCAAGTGATCATAGAGGGAGACTTCAACGCACACCACCCCATCCTGGCTCCCTGCCGGGGACCGGATACTGCTGGCTATAACATAGCCAACATGCTTGAGACATTCCCTGAGATCGCTCTCCTCAATACCCAGGAGCCAACGCATGTCAGAGGAGGGGTCCTAGACCTCAACCTGGCCACTGCGACTCTGGTGGAGAGGATTGGCTGGCGTGCCGATGAGATCTTCACTAGTGACCATTACGGCACTATAACCACCCTCATGGATAGTGGCCCAGCCGAAATGCCACGACCGAATCCAAGATGGAAAACAGACAAGGCCAACTGGCAGGCGTTTCAGAACACCTTGGCTCGCTGTCTGAGAAGCAATGAAACCGCACAAAGTGAAAAGGTGGAAGTGCTACAAGCCAGACTTGTAAATGCTATTGATGAGGCAGCCTCACTGACCATATCCAAAACTCTGCGTGGGTCCTGGAGTCACAAAGATGCCTGGTACTTTAATGACGAGATTAGGGAGGTCAACCACACGATAAATATGTGCCAAAAACATTTCCGAAGGCAAAGAACCCCCGACAACCTAACCCTCCTAAGGGAGGCTGTCAGGGATGCCAAGTGGCAGGAAAAGTGGCTGGAATGGTGTGAGTCCTTCGATCACCATAACATCCTCTCAGAGCTATGGCAATGGGTCAAGTGAGCTACCAGCCACTCAGCCCCGAGATGCACACACCATAACCCCCAGTCAGAGGCCAACAGACTGGCACATGAATTCTCTGCGAGAATAAGTAGCAACAGCCTGCCAGCCGAACTGAGGGCAAGACAAGAACGCCTACAACCAGACAGACTTGCTCATATCAGAGAAAGGGCAGCCAAACCCGATAACTCAGACATTATCTTTTCTCTGAGGGAACTAAGAAATGCATATAAAGCCAGTTGTAACACAGCCCCGGGCTCTGATGGGATCTCGTACCCCATCATTTCTCACCTGGGACTAGTAGGTGAGCTTGCATTCCTGCAACTCATCAACAAGTCCAGGGAAATTTCCACTCTACCCCAGAGTTGGAAGAGGGCTACCATATTTCCCATCCCTAAACCAAAGGAGCCGGGGAAGTACCGCCACATCTCTCTCCTCAGCTGTCTGGCCAAGACGGCCGAGAGGATGGTACTGAACCGACTCCGATGGAAAATGGGACCCCCACATGAACACCTCCACGTGTTCACCAGGGGCATGAGCACAGCGCACAGCATAGCCACGCTCTTGAGCACATTAAGCACGGGCACATCTGTGGTAGTATTCTTTGACCTGGAGAAGGCTTTTGAATTTGCAAGTCCTCTTGCCATTCAGGAGAGCCTGATCCAAAAAGGAATCAGAGGTAAGCTGTAGTGGTTTGTGGGCAGCTGCTCTGCCACTCACCCTTGCTACAGGAGCTGACGAATATTCCTCAGTTGCAAATTATAGGGCATGAATATGGGCATGAGGGGAAAGCCGGGCAAAATTAACCTCCAAGTTCTGCAGGAGTAAAGAGAGACCAGTATCCATCTTTGACTGCTTTATTTTCTGTTATACAGTGCACAGAATCACGGCCGAGTTCAATATAATCAAAACACAGGGTTTACAACACAGTGAACACATAAAAAACAACAAAATCATAAAGTACAATAATCTCCCTCAGCCCACACTCACACCCTTTTACGACCGAGGTTACCCGCCAACTGCCTGCCGGTGGCAACTTCACCACCTACTCGGCGAAGGGGTTGCCACCTATCTCAGTCGTGAAAGGGGTTGGGGTGTGGACCGCGAGCTCTCTCTAACCCAAGACTCAAGGCACGTTCTCCTAGAGGTGGTGCGTTTAATAAAAGATGCAAGGGCGTACCGCTGGGCGTTAATAAGCTCATTAAAAAAAGGAAGCGACCACCAAATGGCAACATGGCCATCACCCATTCCCATACGTGAATCCGGGTGCGTTCTTGTATCTGAGAATATGTCACACTACAAAGCTCTTGGCTTGGATAGGTGACACTTTAGGAATAGAACAGCCAAAGTCAAAATCCAAGGTCACCTATCACAGCACATGCCACTAGAGAATGCACAGATGTGCCCGTGCTTATTGTACTCAAGAGCGTGGCTATGCTGTGCGCTGTGCTCATGTGGGGGTCCCATTTTCCATCCCAGGACTTGTTGATGAGTTGCAGGAATGCAA
This sequence comes from Penaeus monodon, assembly GCF_015228065.2. NCBI lineage: Eukaryota > Metazoa > Arthropoda > Malacostraca > Decapoda > Penaeidae > Penaeus > Penaeus monodon. The sequence continues at coordinate 26,334,049 of NC_051391.1, read as the reverse complement.
GCTCACCTACTAGTCCCAGGTGAGAAATGATGGGGTACGAGATCCCATCAGAGCCCGGGGCTGTGTTACAACTGGCTTTATATGCATTTCTTAGTTCCCTCAGAGTTATCGGGTTAGGCTGCCCTTTCTCTGATATGAGCAAGTCTGTCTGGTTGTAGGCGTTCTTGTCTTGCCCTCAGTTCGGCTGGCAGGCTGTTGCTACTTATTCTCGCAGAGAACTCATGTGCCAGTCTGTTGGCCTCTGACTGGGGGTTATGGTGTGTGCATCTCGGGGCTGAGTGGCTGGTAGCTCGCTTGACCCATTGCCATAGCTCTGAGAGGATGTTATGGTGATCGAAGGACTCACACCATTCCAGCCACTTTTCCTGCCTGACTCTGCTGGCATCCCTTAGGAGGGTTAGGTTGTCGGGTTCTTTGCCTTCGGAAATGTTTTCGGCACATATTTACCGTGTGGTTGACCTCCCTAATCTCGTCATTGAAGTACCAGGCGTCTTTGTGACTCCTGGACCCACGCCGAGTTTTGGATATGGTCAGTGAGGCTGCCTCATCAATAGCATTTACAAGTCTGGCTTGTAGCGCTTCCTCCTTTTCACTCTGTGTGGTTTCATTGCTTCTCAGACAGTGGGCCAAGGTGTTCTGAAATGCCTGCCAGTTGGTCTTGTCTGTTTTCCATCTTGGATTTGGTCATGGCATATCGGCTGGGCCACTATCCATGAGGGTAGTTATAGTGCTGTAATGGTCACTAGTGAAGATCTCATCGACACACCAGCGAATCCTCTCCACCAGATTCGCAGTGGCCAGGTTGAGGTCTAGGACCCCTCTTCTGACATGCGTTGGCTCCTAGGTATTGAGGAGAGCGATCTCAGGGAATGTCTCAAGCACATTGGCTATGTGATAGTCAGCCGCATCCAGCGCCCTGCAGGAAGCCAGGATGGGGTAGTGTGCATTGAAGTCTCCCCCTATGATCACTTGGTCGTGTACTGCAGAAGCACAGATCTGGCTGATGTCTAAGGTACTACAGTGTGGCTGGCTGTACACATTGTACAATTTCAGGGGCCCCCCGGCCAAGTGAGTCTCGACGGCAAGAGATTCAACATCTTCTCCACAGTGCAGTGCATTGGCTATTGCGGAGCAGGGAATTGTTGCTCTGACAAGGGTGATCAGGCCTCGCTTGCCATCAGCACGGGGCAGCATGAAGACCCGGAGAAGCGAACAGGTTCCACTGTTAATGTCTCCTGGAGCATGACAATGTCAATGCTCCTTGATCACACTATTGCGTGGAGGATGGCACTCCTTGTGGAGAAGCCATAGATGTTCCACTGCAGAATGCTTAGATTGCGTACCATGATGTTACTAGATGATAGTTACATCAGAGACATCATATTCGGATTGACTAGTTTCAGAGTCTGACAAGTCCTCGCTGCTTGAGGGGTCTTCTTCGGCTGTCAGGCTATCCCTGGGTCCACTGGGGGGTGGAGAGCCTTTGGTAGCTCTGACTTTGTGTGTTTGGGCTTTTCTCTGGCCAGGCTGTTTCTGTGCATTGTTCTTTGCTGGCCTTGCCTGGGCAGGGTCAGCTTGTTCTGATTCGGTTTCTGGCACTGAATCAGCCTGGCTAGGCTCTGCCTGTGAGGGCATGGCCTGGGTTGGAGTGGGGAGGGGAGTCTCGTCCTGGGGTGAGGGAGAGGATGGGGCTGTTTTGGCCCTTTTCAGCTTCCTTCCCTTTAGGGCTGCAACAGACTTGGTCAATGCCGTCATGGCGACCTCGACTGCCTTATCCGCCTCTTCACTCATCCTTCCCAAGGCTGTTGCCACTGCTGTGACTACAGCAGTCAGTAGGATCGACATGTCCCCCTCATCGAGGAGGATGTCTTCTGCTTTTGGGGAGGATGTTGTGGTGCTGTTAGAACCTTTACTTCCTGTGTTTTTTCTGCACTTTTTTTCCGTACTTCTGGCACTTGAAACAATGCAGTGGATCAGGCACGTACATTCGAAGGTTGTAGGTACCCCAGTTACCGAGATCAAGGTTGGGGTACCTTTCATGGTCACCAGGACTTGCCTGGTTGGAGTCTTCCCTTTCGACATTCGGGAAACCTCCACAACCTGTGGGTGTGATGCAATCACCTCCACATCATACAAGACTGAGAAGCCATGTAGTACCATCTTGACCCTCTTTTCCTCGGGATTCAGTGGTGAGAGGCTCACTTTTCTCCCATCTTTTAGCCTCTTTGTTTCCTGCAGAAAACAAAGGGTAGCTTGATCTTTGGGCATGATGATCATGCCCTGATCTCGCGCAACCCGTATTGACAACCGGATTTTGCGTTGGCTCTCCAATGCCCTGACCATTTGGTAGGCATTGTCGAAGCCTTTGGGTTTGACAGGTACCTTGAACTGGGGGAAACGCCTTGGGGGTCCAGACTCCCGATTCGGTCAAGGAGGTCGTCTGAGGGGTATTCAGAGACCCTCCTGGCCGGGATGCTGGCTTGGAGGGGCCAGCACGAGAGTCCATCTGTTGGACAATCTGGTGGACAGACATATTTTTACATGGTTTTTCTGTCTTGTCCACCATATTGGCAGCAGGCATGATAGTGTCATCCTGTGCTCGAGGTTTTCTTTTGCCACCTGGAGGCACGTATGGCTTCAGGGTGGCAGCCATGGTCCGGGCCTTGCACGGGTCTTCAACATTAGCATCTGTCTGAGGGTTTTTTTTAGTTTTATTTTCCATGTAATTGGACAGTGCTTCATCCACTCACGCCCCCACCCACCACGGAGTCCAACAAGGGGAAGCTGAGTGTGAGAGCCAATGTCTAATAGCAACGGGTGGTGAGTGGATATACGCAGCCAATTAGCCGTTGCAGCGGCACTCACGGACCAGTGTGGGTACCAACGGCGGCATGACTGCTTGACCCTAGCCTCCCGGGGGAGACCAGCCGATTGACCTGACGGCCACAATCAGGCCGCCTGTCTTGCCGGAATAGAGGACCAAAGAGGCGTGTTGCTAGCCACAGGGCGTACTCATTCAAGGGCATCGCTCAACCTCCAGGACTCCCGTCTCCCAGCGCACAAGGCTGCCACGCACGGCAAACGCGTGGGTAGGTGTGAACCTCTGGGGGGAGACCAGAGGGGATGCCCTTCCACCTACAGGACATCATTGTTGGGAACACTTTTGCTCCTCCCTCCGTGAGGAGGGGAGCTCTTTCACTTTTTCCAGGCAGTTCCTCTCCATCCCTCAGAGAGGACCTGTACCTTTTTTCAAAGTGAATCCCTCTTCTCTCTGAAACACCCAAAGGCTGTTTCACCTCAGTGAGAGAAGAGGGGGTCCTGCACCTGTTCCAGTAAGTTCCTTCATCCCTCTGAAACAGCCAACCACAGACTATTTCATCACAGTGAGGGAGAGAAGCTAACCCTTTTCCAGGCAGTTCCTATGTCAGGACGGCTTTTTAAAGTGAATCCCTCTTTTCTCTGAAACACCCAAAGGCTGTTTCACCTCAGTGAGAAAAGAGGGGGGTCCTGCACCTGTTCCAGTAAGTTCCTTCATCCCTCTGAAACAGCCAACCACAGACTGTTTCATCACAGTGAGGGAGAGAAGCTAACTTTTTTCCAGGCGGTTCCTATGGCAGGACGGGTTTTAAAGCGAGTCCCTCTTCTCTCTGAAACACTCAAAGGCTATTTCACCTCAGTTAGAGAAGAGGGGTCCTGTACCTGTTCCAGAGAGTTTCTTCATCCCTCTGAAACAGCCAACCACAGACTATTTCATCACAGTAAGGGAGAGAAGCTAACTTTTATCCAGGCACTTCCTATCACATGACGGGAAGTTAGTGTTCTGTCTAGCGGTAGCTATTTACACAGAACCAGGCAAAGTGAGGGGCTCCTACCTGCCCCCCAGACACATTCTCCCCTGCGGGAGGTAAAGGTCTGCCCACGTCCGAGCACGCGCCCAAAGATGGGGTCCAGTTCACCAGAAGGTGTGCACACAGTTAACCAAATGCCGAAAATTCGTATAGGAAAGAGTAGGCTAGGAGGGCACGAAGCTAAATGCAAGCACATCGCCGTCCGATAACGCGTAAGAGCCGAGGCCGAAATTGCATGGGACTGGGCGCGGTACATCTCTTTAATCCGCCCATGCAAAAGTCTCACGACCGAGAGGTCATAGTGGCTCTCTTGGCATTATCCGGCTTGGCGCCACCCGCTGCGCCTTTTCCGGTACGGTCCTCCCTTCGCTCTGAATCGTCCAAGTAAGGACCGATTCACCGCAGGGAGAGAGGAGAGGAGAGTCCTTCTTTTTCAGCTGCTCGATATCCACTCAAGTCCAGACTCTTTTCTCTCTTACTAAATCATCTTTTCGATCTCCCCCCTTATCCTTCCCCTCTCCCATCTTCTCTCCCCCCGGTAACGGGTCTTTTCTTTTAACTTTGCCTTGCCTTTAATTTCGGCAGTCGACCTCCCACTGTCGCCGCGCGACGTGCCTCCCTGGATACAGTACCTGTTCAAGTGCTTTTCTGTGACTAAATATAGTGACTAGTGTGTGGTGCAGTGATTGTGACTATTTTGTTATAAAGTGCTCGTGACTGTGTGCAGTGACTTTCGGGTAGTAAAGTGCAGTGACTTGGTTATGTAAACCTATTGCTCCGTGCCCGTATACCTGTTTGTGTAACAGTGTTGTATGTCACGTGTATCACCACTGCATGAATAAAGGCTTATCAAGTTTGCCCGTGCCTTTGCTACTTTCCCTGTCTGATCCCTTCACGGAGAACCTGACAATATACATGTATATGTATGTGTATGTATATATGTATATGTATATATATATATATATATATATATATATATATATATGTATAAATATATAAATATATAAATACAGATACATATACATATATACATATAAATATATACACATATACATGTATATGTATGTATATATATTTGTATATATACATAGTTATATATACATATAGTTATATATACATATAGTTATATATACACATATTCATACACACACACACACACACATATATATACAAACACATATGCATACATATGTACGTATGTCGATGATACGATAGAGATTTGCGAAGATCTAGCTTCGCCCGGGCCTTCCATATATGGCCCGGCTTATCTCATTTTCTTTTCTGACACTCGGTGCTTACCGTGGCGGAGGGATTGCCAGCAGGCGTTCCTGCCGCCATGGTGTAAGCATACCGCATAATCTCTTTACCACCACGGCGGCTGTTGTCGGCGGACCCTGTCTCAGGAATTGTGTGTGCTCACAATTCTCTAAGTAATGTACGAGTGTGGCGTTCGGCTCGCTGCAATGCATGCAACACCTCTCTTCACCATGATCTGCCATGCACAGTGAAAACTGTGCATGGTACCTCTGTTGATTATTTCAGAGAGTGCCAGTGGCTCATAGCCTGTGGCGTCTGAGTACCAGCTGTCCGAGGGGGAGGATCTCGTTTCCTCTCTGTGAAGCTGCAGGAGGAAGGCACGAGCGGCCGCAGTACACTTCTCCTTTAGTAATTTTCGGCTTGGTTGTATGATCATGGGATTTGGGAGCATACCCCTGCCAATATTGGCTAGTCTGTCAGCAAGCTCATTCCCTCTGATCCAATGTGGCTGGGGACCCAGTTTATGATTATTCTTCTACCCTGAGCAAGAATCCATTGTGAGAATAGTAGTCAGAAGGTAGATGTTGTCTTTGGGTGAGCGCTGCTGAAGACAGTCGATGGCTGCCCTGGAGTCTGTATGTATGACCATGTGTCCTGCCCTCAGGGACGCATGGGTTAGGGCTCCCATGATTGCAACTTGCCTCTGCCTATAGTGAGGAGGCGTTGTCTGTTACCCTCATGGATTTTGTGGCATCCCTTGCTGCAAAACCGGTGCCTGCAGTGTGACTGATTCATCCGTGAAGTAGGTTCTACTAGAGTGATGGTTGCATTGACCCTCTCAGCTTCTGCTTGTAGACTAGTCGTGGGGTATTGACTCTTTTTCATTGACAGGCTCATGATGGAAAACTCTATCAAGGTTTGTGCTCACAGCGGGGCTTCGACAAAGTTATGGTGGAGGGAGTCCATGCCATTAGCAGGAAGTTGTTCTTTGAGCTGATGGCGTATTAACATCTTGGCTGTGTGAGACAGCCAGGAGTTGTTTGCAAAGAGCTTGTTGTCTTGTTCTAGGTGTCTGACTATTTTTTGTCTTAGGCTTGTGTTCCTGGGAGCCTTGATGACCTTTGGCAGGAATTGTGCTGCCATTAGATCGATTCGTGAGTCCATGGGGAGAAGGTTTGCCTCCATGAGGAGGTTGAGGACCTTCGTCCACCTTGGGGCACTCAGAATGATCCTGGTCTCCAATTTTTCTCTTTATGCCAATCAGAGCAACTGAAGCATAGTCCACAATGGGCCAGACAGCATGTACATAGAATGATCTTAGTACTTTGTGTCTGGCTCGTATGTGCCTCCCACTCATTGCTCACATGACAGACAGTCTTGTTTTGGTTTGGTGAACCAGGTGCTGGACCTCCTTCTGGAAGGAGAGGGGCCGGTCTATTCTTATCCCAAGGTATTGGAAGTCCTGAAGCCATTCCAAGTCCATTCCCTGGATTTCCAGACTAGTGCCTTGAACTTTATGTCTCAGTGCCATGGCTTTGGATTTGGCTGCAGAGATCTTTAGTTATGTCTTACAACACTCTTCAGACACGAGGTCCAGACAACACTGGGCATTATTTAGGCAGTATGGTCCAGTGGAGATGATAGCAAGATCATCTGCATAGGAGATGATCTTGCACCCCACTGGGAAGTTTATGCTGAGGATGTAGGACATTAATGTGTTAAATAGGACTAGACTGAGAACCCTACCCTGTGGCATTCCATTTTCTAGTGGCATGTGCTGTGATAGGTGACTTATCTCTGATTCCCTTCTGGGGTGGTACTTCCCTGGCTCCTTTGGTTTGGGGATGGGAACTATGGTAGCCCTCTTCCAACTCTGGGGTCGAGTGGATGTTTCCCAGGACTTGTTGATGAGTTGCAAGAGTGCAAGCTCATCTGCTAGTCCCAGGTGGGAAATGATGGGGTACAAGATCCCATCAGAGCCCAGGGCTGTGCTAGAACAGGTTTTATAGGCATTTCTTAGTTCCCTCAGAGAAAAGATAACGTCTGAGTTATCGGGTTTGGCTGCCCTTTCTCTGGTATAAACAAGTCTGTCTGGTTGTAGGCGTTCTTGTCTTGCCCTCAGTTCAGCTGGCAGACTGTTGCTACTTGTTCTCGCAGAGAACTCGTGCGCCAGTCTGTCCGTCTCTGACTGTGGGTCATGGTGTGTGCATCTCGGGGCTGAGCGGCTGGTAGCTCGCCTGACCCGTTGCCATAACTCTGAGAGGGTGGTTTGGTGGTCGAAGGACTCACACCATTCCAGCCACTTTTCCTGCCTGACTCTGATGGCATTTACCTTGGCATCCCTGACAGCCTCCCTTAGGAGGGTTAGGTTGTCAGGGGTTCTTTGCCTTCGGAATTGTTTTCGGCACATGTTTACTCTGTGGTTGACCTCCCTAAGCTCGTCGGTAAAGTACCAGGCGTCTTTGTGACTCCTGGATTCAGGCCGAGTTTTAGGTATGGTCAGTGAGGCTGCTTGATTAATTGCATTTACAAGTCCACTTTGTGGGGGTTCATTGCTTCTCAGACAGTGGGCCAAGGCGTTCTGAAATGCCTGCCAATTGGCCTTGTCTGTTTTCCATCTTGGATTCAGTCGTGGCATTTCAACTGGGTCAGCATCCATGAGGGTAGTTATAGTGCTGTAATGGTCACTTGTGACAACGCACCAGTTAATCCTCTCCACCAGAGTCGCAGTGGCCAGGGTGAGGTCTAGGATCCTCCTCTGACATGTGTTGGCTCTTGGGTAATGAGGAGAGTGATCTCAGGAAATGTCTTAAGCACGTTGGCTATGTGATAGCCAGCCGCATCCGGTGCCCAGCAGGGAGCCAGGATGGGGTGGTGTGTATTGAAGTTTCCCCCTATGATCACTCGGTCGTGTGCTGCAGAAGCACAAACCTGGCTGATGTCTAAGCTCCCACAGCTTGGCTGGCTGTATACACTGTAGAGTTTGATGGGCCCCCCGGGCAGGTGAATCTCGATGGCAAGATATTCAATATCGTCTCCATAGTGCTATGCATCGGCTATTGCGGAGCAGGGGATTGTTACTCTGACAAGGGTGATCAAGCCTCTCTTGTCATCAATGTGTGGCAGCATGAAGACATGATAGCCTGAGAAGCGAACAGGTCCTACCGTTAATGTCTCCAGGAGCATGATAATGTCAATGCTCCTTGATCGCACTATTGCATGGAGGATGGCATTCCATGCGGAGAAGCCATCGATGTTCCAATGTAGTATGCTTAGATTGTGTGTCATGATGTTACTTGGTCTGACAGTCAAACAATGCCATTACTGCTTGAGGGTTCTTTGTCTGTTGTCAGGCTATCCCTGGGTCCACTGGGGAATGGAGAGCCTTTGGCAGCTCTGACTTTTGTTGGTTGGGCTTTTCTCTCAGGCTTTTTCTGTGTGTTTTTCTTTGCTAGCCTTGCCTGGGCAAGGTCAGCATGCTCTGGCTCTGGCTGCACAGATTCAGCCTGGTTTGGCTCTGCCTGTGAGGACATGGCCTGGGTTGGAGTGGGGAGGGGAGTCTCGTCCTGGGGTGAGGGTGGGGCTGGTTCAGCTCTCTCCAGCTTCCTTCCCTTCGGGACTGTGACAGTTTGCGTCATTGCCGTCATGGCGACCGTGACTGCCTTCTCGGCCTTTTCACTCAACCTCCCCAGGGCTGTTGCTATTACTGTGACTACAGCAGTCAACAGGAGAGTCATACCTCATCATCAAAGAGAAGATAATCATCTCTTGGGGAGGCTTTTTTAGTGCTCTTTGAACTTTTATTCCTGTGGTTCTTCTGCACTTTTTTCATTGTTGGAAACTCCTTTTTGTTGGAGATATCTGGTGTCTGCTGGGGGGCAGCTTCCTTCCTCGGGGGGCCTTTTTGCATTTGTTCTTTCCCCAGACATAGGTGCAGGGGGGGGGGGGGCAGGAACAAAGTCTGGTTGCTTTTTGGCAACTTCTTGTCGCCTGAGGGCTGCCTCTTTCCTGACAGAGCAAGCCAGGCTCTAGGTGTGATGCCTCTTGGCACAGTTGGGACATTTGGCTGTTGTGTCCCTCTTTTCTTCTTTATATGCCTTGAGGCACACCTCGGTGTTGTGTGCCTTGCTGCAGATACCACATTTAGGCTTGGCTGTGCAGCTAACCTGGTGGTGGCCATATTTCTGGCACTTGAAACACCGAAGTGGATCAGGCACATATGTTGAGATTGTAGGTGCCCCAGTTACCCAGATCACCTGAAAGGGGCACCTTTCATGGTCACCAGGACTTGTCTGGTTGGGTGGGTGTGATGTGATGACATCCACATCATATAAGACTGAGAAGCCAAGTAACACCATCTTGACTCTCTTATCCTCGGGATTCAGTGGTGAGAGACTCACTTTCCTCCCATCTTGCAGCTCCTTTGTTTCCTGCAGGAAACTCAGGGTAGCTTGATCTTTGGGCATGATGATCATGCCCTGAAATCTGGCAACCTGGATCGACAGCCGGATTTTACGTTGCATCTCCAATGACCTGACCAGTTGGTAGGCATTGTCGAAGCCTTTGGGTTTAGCTGGCACTTTGAATTGGGGGAAGTGCCTAGGGGGTTCAGACTCTCCCTCAGAGTCCGTCTCCGGCGTAGGACGTTTCTGCCCGCCCTTTCGGCTTTGGGGCTTGCTAGTTGGGACAGCAGCTGATTCGGCTGGTTCAGCTTGTGCTCCCAACTCAGTTAGGGAGGTCGTCTGAGGGGAACTCAGAGACCTCCCTGGCTTGGGTGCAGGCCTGGAGAGGCCAGCACGAGTCCATCTGTTGGACAATCTGATGGACAGAAATATTGCTATTAGATGGTTTTTCTGTCTTGTCCATCTTGGCAGCAGGTGTGACAGAGTCATCCTGTGCACAGGGTTTTGATTTACCACCAGGAGGCACGTATGGCTTCAAGGTGGCTGCCATGGTCTGGGCCTTGCATGGGTCGTCAACATTTGAGTCTGTCTGTGTTTTTTTTTTGTTAATTTTTCTATGTGTTAGGACAGTGCTTCATCCTCTCATGCCCCCACCCACCACGGAGTCCAACAAAGGGAAGCTGAGTGTTAGAGCCAGTGTCTAACAGCTACAGGGGTGATGAGAGTATATCCGCATCTAATAGCCACAGTAACGGCACTCATGGACCAGTGTGAGTGCCAATGGTGGCATGACTGCTTAACCCTAGCCCCCCGAAGGAGACCAGCCGATTGACCTGACCGGGCCAGGATCAGGCCGCCTGTCTTGCTGCAATAGAGAACCAAAGAGGCGTGTTGCTAGCAGCAAGGCGTAATCATTCACGGCATCGCTCAACCTCCAGGACTCCCATCTCCACAGAGCACAAGGCTGCCACGCACGGCAAACACGTGGGTAGGTGTGGGATGCCCGCCCAAGGATCTGATGGGTATCGTACTGCCTGAGGAACCGCTTACCAAGGATGCGCTGGAAGAGCTGCCTGCCCAGGACGCGCCGGAGGAGCCACCTACCCAGGACGCGCCGGAGGAGCCGCCCGCCCAGGACGCGCCGGAGGAGCCGCGTGCCCAGGACGCGCAGGAGGAACTGCCTGCCGAGAATGCGCAGGAGGAATTACATGCCGAGAACGCGCAGGAGCAACTGGTGGGTGCAGGATATGCACCCGAACGACCAGTTGGCGTGGCATACCCGCCCGAGGAATTGGTGGGTATCGTACTGCCGGAGGAACTGCCTGCCAAGGAAAACCTAGAGGAGCTACCTGCCCCGGAAGGACCGGAGGATCTGCCTGCGGAGGACGTGCAGGAGGAGCAACTGGTGGGTGCGGGATGTGCACCCGAACGATCATTTGGCGTGGGATGCCCGCCCATGGATCTGGTGGGCATCGGACTGCCGGAGGAGTCGTATGCCGCGGACGCGCCGGAGGAGCTGCCGTCCGAGGATACTCTGGAGGAGCGGCCGTTCGAGGACAAGACGGAGGAGCTGTCTGCTTAGGAGACGCTGGAAGAGCTGCCCGGAGTAAAGGACCTGTTGGGGGAGCAACGGTGCAGCAAGTCTGATGGAAGGCAAGACCGTGATCGCCGGAAGAGTGTGGGTGATGGAAGGGCAGGTCCACGAACGATAGTATCGGGCCTTTACATCGGCGTGGCAAATAAAAGGAGCACCAGGCAAAAATGTGACCTCGCCTGGATCGTCTCTCTCCTGATTGTACATATATAGTTATGTGTAGTGTAGTGTAGTGCCCTTAGCAATAAACCTTCTGTATGTGTCCTCTGGTGTGTTTCCGTTGATCTGACTGCTCTGATTCCTTTTAAAAAGCAAACCCTGGCAACGTATATACATATATATATGCACATATATATACACATATGTATACACACACAGATATATATATATATATATATATATATATATATATATATATATATATATATATATATATATATATATATATATATGCATATATGTGTATATGTATATGGAAGAGAGAGAGAAGGGGGGGAGGAAGAGAGAAAGAGAGATAGAGATTGAGATAGATATGTAGATAGATAGATAGAGGGTGGGTGGTGCTAGGCAGTTGTGATGGTTGGCACAATCATCCTCTTGTTGGCCTGTTACATATGATATATCAACCCAGGTACTTATATTTTTTTTTTGTTATCGTTTCAACGATAACCGGTGCTCGCACTCAAACCGTGGCAACCTCTCCTCTCTCAAACTACCGAAGCACCCACCTATAGCTTGGCATTAATAATAACGTCATAGCTTGGCTATTCAGAACTGTTGGATGTCTCATTGATGTTTAGTTCATGTCTCATTTATTAACGAAGACCCTTGCACTTACATCGTCTACAATAGTCACTGCTCACAAACCGATTGAGGCCTTGCAAGTGAGCATACTTGTAGAGTGCCTGAGGCGGAGTGGCACTGTCGGCTTCTCAAGGCGAACCTGTAGGCTCTTCCCGGGCCAAGGCGCCCCGTGTCAACAGAGGCATCCGTCACCAAGTGGCGGTTAAAACACACGGTCTTCAGCACGCGGGGGGCTTAGGCAAGGTATTTGAGCTGTTTTAGCTATTTAATTAATATTATAATTACTGGTGCTTTAGTTAATTATTTATCTATTTACTCATCACTTATTATCTGTTTTACTTATGCTTTATTCATTCTAGTGTGTGAATAGTGTACATGCACTAAAATTTATCTGACTTACGTGTCTTTTAATGTACTGACCGACTTCAACATTTTAGTAATATTGTGAATGTTCTTGTGTGTAGTTTGATTCTTATCATAATTTTAATCATAATAACAAGTTTTTATATCTGATTGCTTATGTGTTATGTGTGTGTGCGTGTGCGTGTGCGTGTGCGTGTGCGTGTGCGTGTGCGTGTGCGTGTGTGTATGTGTATGTGTATGTGTATGTGTATGTGTGTGTGTGTGTGTGTGTTTGTGTGTGTGTGTGTGTGTGTGTGTGTGTGTGTGTGTGTGTGTGTGTGTGTGTGGTGAATTTGTGGCAGGTCAACTGCCAACCTTACGCAACCTCCAGGCTAGTACAGTGGAAACGTAGTGGCGCGCCATTCTCGTCCTTATTCCCACACCTCATTTTCCTCCCTTGTTTGCCGCCGGCGCTCGCACCCGCACGGATCTTCAGCTGGTCTACGATAAGGATGAGGTTTTCTGCTGCCGTGGGCCCTGTGGGTATCTTACACCCTGTAGCCTTGCTATGCGCGAAGAAACACTTATATGATTGCAACACGCCTGCAATCCACCCAGTGCGTGGATCAGCAATGAGCCAGCTACCGGCCCTCCAGCGTGTTGCCAATCCACCTGTCGTGGCGGTGGTTCGCACCAGCTGAGATTAGCGTTCGAGGTCGCAGGCACACGGCAGACAGCAGGCAGCGACTACCGGAGCTCCTCTACCTTGCTCCACGCGGCCTATAACAACTGGCGCATTTCTTTTTCTCGACGCTTTCTCCACCAACCGCACCACATCGCCAACACTGCCACAGATCATGTATAGTGTGGTTATCTGACCCTATTGTGTTTACCTGCGGTGTTGTTCGAACAATTATTTGTGTGCCCCAGTAACTGTACTGTGACCGCTGCCGTTATTGTTTTCTAGTCTTGTTGTTGTTTGAGTTACTATTCTTTTCGTGTTGTATTTTATATTTTCATAATTATTATTATTATAATTTCTTGTACTACCTACGAGTGTTCATTCTCCCATTTCTAACTCTTATTCTGGAAGATTAGAGATATAGATATTAAAATATTGAATGAAGTTTTAAGGGGATAAATGTTTAAACAAAGTTTAAAAGATAAATGAGCAGCTGAAACTATTAAACACATGAGGTATTAAAACAGTATTTGGATGTTACACGAGTTGCTGTTCAAAAGATAATTGTATATTTAAGAAAGACACCTGTGTGACAGCAAAGTAAAGCGACTGATGAATACTCGTATACTTGCTGCATTGTGGATGATCCGTGACGCCTTGTCGCACGTGCCATAAACGTTCACCCATAACACAGTTGTAGTCATTTGCTATGTCAAGTTGTGGTCTTGCCACTGGAATCTCCTCTTCGAGATGCAGGACTAGAGCTCCCACTGTGAGGTGATACAGCCTTTAGGTAGCTGTTTGACTGGAGAGGGAGGAAGAAAGGGCTCCAAACAATGATGCCTATCTTGTAGGTGGAAAGGCATCCCCTCTGGTCTCTCCCCAGGGGTTCACATCTACCCACATGTTTGCCGTGCTTGGCATCCCTGTGCGCTATGGAAACGGGAGTCCTGGAGGTTGAGCAATGCAGTGCATGAATACGCCCTGCGGCTAACAACACGCCTCTTTGGTCCCCTATTCCAGCAAGACAGGTGGTCTGATCTCGGCCCGGTCAAATCAATCAGCTGATTTCCTTCGGGAGGCTAGGGTCAAGCAGTCAATATCACTGGTTCCGTGAGTGGCGGTACAACGGCCATTGCCTCTAACCACCCCTGTGGTTGTTAGATATTAGTTCTAACATATAACTTCCCCTTGTTGGATTCGGTGGTGGGTGGGAGCGTGAGAGGATGAAAGAACTGCTTATTTTATGGCAAAGATACAAATGATGAACCATGCAAGGCCCAGACTATGACAGTCACTCTGAAGCCATACATGGCTTCTAGTGGCAAACGAAAATCCAAAGCGCAGGTTGACTCTGTGAGACCTGCTGCTAAGATGGACACGACATCAGCCAAAAACATGTCTGTCCATGAATTGTCCAGCAGATGGACTCTCGTGCTGGCCTCTCCAGGCCAGTACCCAAATCAGGGAGACCTCTGAGTAACCCTCAGACGTCCTCTCTGACCGAGATGGGAGCACAAGCTGAACCAGCCGATACAGCTGCTGCTCCCACGACTGTAGCCCACAATTTAAGCCAAAAGGGCGGTCCGAAACGACCCAGGCCGGAGACAGACTCTGAGGGAGAGTCTGGACCCCCTAGGCGTTTCCCACAGTTTAGGGTTCCTTCTAAACCTGAAGGCTTCGGTAATTTCTACCAACTGGTAAGAGTATTAGAGATGCAGCGAAAAATCCAGAGATCAGGGCATGATTATCATGCCCAAAGACCAAGCTACCCTGAATTTCCTGCAGAAAACCAAGGAGCTTAATGATGGGAGGAAAGTGTGCCTCTCGTCACTCAATCCCTAAGACAGGAGAGTCCAGATGTTGCTACTTGGCTTCTCACTATCATATGATATGGATGTGATCACGTCACACCTACAGGTCGTGGACGCTTCCCGAATGTCGAAAGGGAAGAGCCCAACCAGGCAAGTCCTGGAGACCTTGAAAGGAGCCCCAGTCACTACCCTTGATCTTTGTAACTAGGGCTCCTACAGCCTAAGCCACTTCGGTACTTCGGTGCCAAAGGTACAGTCACCACCAGGATAGCTGAAAGGCCAAGCCTAAATGTGGTGTCTGTAGCAAGGCACATAACACCGAGGTGTACCTTAAGGCCCACAAGGAAGGCCAAAGGGACACAAAATCCAAAGGTCACAACTGTGCCAAGGGGCATCATGTCTGGAGCCTGGCTTGCTCTGCCAGGAAAATGGTGGCCCTCAGGCGACAAGAGGATATTAAAAAGCGACCAGACATTGTTCCTGCTCCCCCAGGCACACATGTCTGGGGACAGAACAAAAAAGAAAAGACCTCCCGACCTCCTAGGAGAAAGGAAGCCCCTCCACAGCCGACACCGGATATCTCTAATAAAAAGGAGTTTCCCACCATTACTAAAATACAGAAAAAGAACCACAGGAATAAAAGTTCAAAGAACACTGCAAAAGCCTCCCCAAGAGACAATAATCTTCTCTTTGACGAGGAAGATATGACTCCTGTTGACTGCTGTAGTCACTGCAGTAGCACCAGATTTGGGGAGGTCCAGTGAGGAGGGGGAGAAGACAGTCACAACCGCCTTGACGGCAATGACCCAGACTGTTGCAGTCTTGAAAGGGAGAAAGCTGAACAGAGCCAAAACAGCCTCACCCTCACCCCAGGACGAGATTCCCCTCCCCACCCCAACCTGGTCACACCTTCACAGGCAGAGCCAGAACAGGCTGAATCTGTGCAACAAGTACCAGAGCAATCTGACCATGCTCAGGTAAAGTCAGCAAAATAAATAGAAGTGAGGAGAGCCAAACTCACAAAAGTCAGAGCTACCAAAGGCTCTCCACCTCCCAGAGGACCCACGGTTAGCCTGACAACAGATGAAGATCCCTCAACCAGCGAGGACTTCACAATGGAATATAAGGACGTCTCTGATGTAACTAACACCAAGTAACATCATGACACACAATCTAACCATACTACAGTGGAATATCTATGGCTTCAATACAAATAATGCCATCCTCCACGAAATAGTGCGATCAAGGAACACTGACATTGTCCTGATCCAGAAGACATTAATAGAGGGAACTGTTCGCTTCTCAGGCTATCATGTCTTCATGCTGCCAAGCATAGCTGGCAAAAGAGGCTTGATCACCCTGGTCAGAGCTACAATCCCTTGCCCTGCAATAGCCGATGCACCGCACTGTGGAGAGGATGTTGACTCTCTTGCCTTTGAGCTGGGGGCCCCCTCAAACTGTACAATGTGTACAGCAGGCCAGGCTATAGGAGCTTAGACATCAGCCAGGTCTGTGCTACTGCAGCACAAATCAGAGTGATCATAGGGGGAGACTGCAATGCACACCACCCCATCCTGGCTCCCTGCGGGGCACCGGATGCGGCAGGCCATCACATAGCCAACTTGAGACTTGAGACTTTCCCTGATATCGCTCTTCTCAACAGCCAAGAGCCAATGCATGGAGGGGTCCTAGACCTCGCTTTGGCCACTGCAGCTCTGGTGGAGAGAATTAGATGGTGTGTCGATGAGACTGTCACATGTGACCATTTTGGCTCTGTTACTACCCTCATGGATACTGGCCCAGCCCAAATCCAAGATGGAAAACAAACAAGGCCAACTGGCAAGCCTTTCAGAATGCCTTGACCCACTGTCTTAGAAGCAATGAACCCCCACAGAGCAAAAACGTGGAATTGCTTGAAGCCAGACTTATCAGTGCCATAAATCAAGCAGCCTCATAGACTATTCCTAAAACTCGGCCATGGTCCAGGAGTTATATAGATGCCTGTTACTTTAATGGTGAGATTAAGAAAGTCAACCATAGAGTGAACGTGTGTAGAAAACATTTCTGAAGTCAAAGAACACCTGACAACCTAGCCCTCTTAAGGGAAGCAGTCAAGGATGCCAAGGAAACTGTCATAAGAGTCAGGCAGGAAAAGTGGCTGGAATGGTGTGAGTCCTTTGACCACCGAACCACCCTTACAGAGCTATGGCAACGGGTCAGGCAAGCTACTAGCCGCTCAGCCCTGAGGTGCACACACCACGACCCTCAAGCAGAAGCAAACAGACTGGTGCATGAGTTCTCTGCGAGAAGAAGTAGCAACAGTCTGCCAGCTGAACTGAGGGCAAACCAACAACACCTACAACCAGGCAGAGTTGCTCATATCAGAGAGAGGGCAGCTGAACCCAATAACTCAGATGTTTTCTCTCTGAGGGAACTAAGACAAACCTACAAAAACAGTTCTTGCACTGCCCTGGGTTCCGATGGGATCTTATGTCCCATCATTTCCCACTTAGACTGGCAGGTGAGCTTGCATTCTTGCAACTCATCAACAAGTCCTGGGAAACCTCCACTCTATCCCAGAGTTGGAAGAGGGCCATCATAGTTACCATCACAAAACCAAAGGAACCAGGAAAGTACCGCCCCATGTGTCTCCTTAGCTGTCTGGGCAAGACGGCCGAGAAAATGGTACTAAATCAACTTCAATGGAAAATGGAACCCCCCACATGAACACCTCCCTGGGTTCACAAGGGGCATGAACACAGCACACAGCATAGCCACACTCTTAAGCACAATCAGGACTGTCACTTCTGTGGTAGTATTCCTTGACCTAGAGAAGGCTTTTGAATTAGCAAGTCCTATTGCTATTCAGGAGAGCCTGATCCAGAAGGGAATCAGAGGAAAGCCCCTGGCTTAGATAGGTGACTATTTCAGGAATAGAACAGCCAAAGTCAGATTCCAAGGTGACCTATCACAGCACATGCCATTAGAAAATGGAATGCCACAGGGTAGAGTTCTCAGTCTAATCCTATTTAACACATTAATGTCCTACATCCTCAGCATAAACCTCCCAGTGGGGTGCAAGATCATCTCCTATGCAGATGATCTTGCTATCATCTCCACTGGACCATACTGCCTAAATAAAGTCCAGTGTTGTCTGGACCTCGTGTCTGGGGAGTGTTGTAGGACAGGACTAAAGATCTCTGCAGACAAACCCAAAGCCATGGCTCTGAGACAAAATGTCCAAGGCACAAGTCTGAGAGTACAGGGAATAACAATACCTTGGGGTAATGATTGACTGGACCCTCTCCTTTAAACAGGAGGTCCTGTACTTGGTTGACCGAACCAATGCAAGACTGTCTGTCATGAGAGTAATGTCTGGGAGATACATAGCAGCTAAGATTATTCTATGTACATGCCATCCATCCCATTGTGGACTATGCTTCTGTCTCCCTGACTGCCGCAAAGCTAAAGTTAAGAGACAAATTAGAGACAGTCCAAAATGAAGCTGCCAGGATCATTCTGGGTCCCCAAAATGGATGAAGGCCCTCAACCTCCTCATGGAAGCAAACCTTCTCCCCCTGGAATCATGAATTGATGTAATGGCAGCTCAATTCTTTTCAAAGGTCATTCAAACTCCCAGGAACACAAGCTTAAGACAGAAAATACTCAGACGCCTAGAACACGACCACGAGCTGTTTGCAAACAACTCCTGGCTGTCTCACACAGCTAGGGTGTTGTTATCGCTATCAGCTCAAAGAACTACTTACCAAGGGCATGGACTCCCCCCACTCTGACTTTGTTGAAGCTCCGCAGTGGGCACAAACCTTGATCGAGTTCTCTGTTATGAGCTTGTCAAAGAGGAAGAATCAATACACCATGCCTAGTCTAAAGGCAGAAGCTGAGAGGGTCATTGCAGCCACCACTCCTCCGAGTAGTAGAACCTACTTAATGGATGGATCAGTGGATCCCTTAAACCACACTGCAGCTGCTGGCTTTGCAGCAAGGGATGCCACACAATTCATGAGGGTAATATCGCTACAGGCAGAGGCAGTTGCGATCATGGAAGCCCTAGCCCACACGTCATACATACAGACTCCAGGGCAGCCATTGACTGTCTACAACAAAGCTCACCCAATGACAAC
>NC_051391.1:26285163-26292663 GCF_015228065.2 Penaeus monodon | reverse complement strand
AACACCCACACACACCCACACACACACCCACACCCACACACCCCAACGCACGCCCCCACCACACACCACACACCACACACACACACCCACACACACACACACAACACACACACCCACACACAACACACATAAACTCACATTTCACAACACACAAGGGCACACGCACCGGGGCACGGGGGCACGGGGCACACACACACACAAAAAAACCACAAACACACACACACACACACCCCACACCCCAAAAAAAAAAAACCCAAAAACCCCCACCCCCCCCCCAAAACACACGCACGAAACGCACACACACCCCAAAAACACACACACACACCCACACCCAACCACCACCACACACATACCCCACAATACACCACACACACACATACGCAGGGGCCCCCGCACGCACGCACAAACACCACCCACACACACACACACACAAACAACACACAAAACCACACACACACCCCACAGGGCACGCCCCAAACACCAAACACACACACACACACACAAAAACACACCAACAACACACACACACACACACACACCACCCCGCACAAGAAAACACACACACAAAAACACACACACAAAAATTTCACCCCAAACCACAACAACACAAACACACAACACACACACACAAACACAAAACCACGAGGGTGCGTGTGTGTTGTAAATGTGTTGCGCATACAAACACACACTTTCAAAATTTTATATTTTATATATATATATATAAATTTTTTAATTATTTTTATATTATATATAATATATATATATATATTTTTAATTTTTTATACGCACACTTTTAACCACACCCCACACACACACAAAAACCCAAAACACACACACACACACCATACATACTATATATATGCTTATGTATGGAGTTTTAATACACACTTTATATGTATTTTAATGTTAAAATATTACATATATAATATATATATATATATATTTATATAAAAATATCCTTATATAATTTAAAATATATGTATTTATACATACCTAATAAATACCCCCAAAACACAAAACCCCCACACACACACACACACAACACACACACAAAACACACACACTCACACACACACACACAAAAAACACCCCACACACACCCCCAACACACACCAAAACCCCACACCACACACCCCTTATTTTATATTATATTTTATTTTTATATATTTTATTTTATATAAAAATGTTGTATGTATAAAAACTTTATAAATCCCATACACAAACATGCACAAAAATTTATACACTAACACACAAAATTCACACCTGGCTTGGAAAAAACCCCACCCAAAGGGCAGTGCGGGGTCCCGGGTCGGGAAAAAATAGAGAAAATGATTCCCTAAAAAGGAAAAACTGGCACCTCCTTTTAAAAGGGGAAACGGGGGACCCTACCACGTTACTCACCCCCAAGAGCTTTAAACAACATAAAAAAACAATTAAATTTTCAGGTTTGTGACCACGGCCCGGCAAGGGCATGAACCTACCGAAAAAAAAAAAAAAAAAAAAAAACAAAAAAAACAAAAAAATAAAAAAAAAAAAATATATATATTTTATATATTTTTATATATTTATATGTGTTGTGTGTGTGGGTGTTGTGGTGTTTTGTGTGGTGTGTGTGTGTTTGTTTTGTGTGTTTTGGTGGTGTTTTGGCTTGTGCGTTGGTGTATATGTATGTTTTGTGTTGTGTGTTTTTTTTGGTTTTTTTTTTGGGTGTATTTTTTTTGTGTGGGGGTTTTTTTTGTTTTTGGGTGTGTGTGTGTGTGTGTTTTGTTGTTGTGTGGTGTGTGTGGGGTTTGTGGTGTGTGTGTGTGTGGTTTTGTGTGTGTGTGGTGTGTCCCAGTAAAATTGTGTGGTTTATAGTATGGGGTTGTGTATGTGTGTTTGTGTGTGTGTGTTTTGTGTGTGTGTGTGTGTGTGTGTGTGTGTGTTTTGTGTGTGTGTGTGTGTGTGTGTGTGTGTGTGTGTGTGCGGGGTGTGTGTGTGTGTCGTGTCCACACACACACACACATATATAAAATATTATTATATATATAAAATATTTTTATAAAAAAATATTATATATGTATATATTAAAATAATATATAATAAAATAAAAAAAGGGGAAATGGGATAGGATAGATAGATGATAAAATTAAGATATATGCGGTAGGTCCACACACGTAGCCCATATTTGCGAAACAATTATAAAAAAGAATTTACATTGTTTTAGATCTTTGTTTTGGTTTTAGACGTTAAATTTAAATTGGGGCATGAAAGATGAAAAGAACCCCAAAAATTTCCGCGGGGGGCCGGGACGGCACGGGCCGCTTGAAAACCAGCAGTGCAGAGGGGAAAATTTTTTTGGCGACCATGACACTGAATGGAGAGAAATCAGCTTCTGGAGATATTAGTCCTTAAAAGTAATGTTACTAAAATTGTTAAAAAGACGGAGAAGAAAAAATCATACCATTTAGTCAACAACAACTCGATACAAAAATAAAAGGCAACAAATAAATTTTATGTTAAAAAAAAAACCCCACAATATTTTTTTACAACATTTCACATCCCCTTCTGCTCACATCAGTAAAAAGAAAAAGGGGTTTAAAATACATAATTAAGTGTTATTTGCCTTTCTCACGTTCTGATTTACTCAAGTGTCTTCCCGATCTGAGAAATGATTAATTTCACAGTAAATGTAAGAATGTTAATGCACCACCCCCACACACAAACACCCACACCCACAAAACAACACACCCACAACACACACACACAACACCACAACCATCACACACAACACACACCACAAACACACAAACACCCCACCCCACAACACACACACACACACACACATAACACAAACATACACAAAATCCCTACACGAATTTTATATATAGTTTTATAAAATATACTATATATAATAATAAATATAATACATTTTTTTATATATATAAAAATATATATTATTTTAATATATATATACATATATTTTAAAATATATATGTTTAAAATATAATTTATCTTAATATATATATATATATATATAATATATATTATATATTTTTTATATATATATATAATATATAAAATACATAATATAAAAATAAGGATAGACAAGAAAAAGATAATAATTTTTAAAAGTGGTGTTTCCCGACGAGTTTTCTGCTATTAGGTTTTGGGGCAGAGGAGAAGGGCGAATGAGAAGGTGGGAAAAAAAAATTGAAAAAAACCGGGCTTTTTTTTTTTTGGGGCATCTTGAACAGGAGGAAATTAAATTTTATTGGTCATGTGATGAGAAGGGAAAAGTATTGAAAAAAGACTTTTCTGAAAAGGGGGGGTGATAGGAAAGGAAAAAGGGAAAAGGCAAAACCCAAGACAAACTGAGGGGACAAAATCAAAAAATATTTGGGGGTTGTCGATGGTACAATTTGGAAAAAAAAGCGTAAGATCGAGTTTAGTGGGGAAGGGTGGTGGAAGGTTTCCAACGGGGGGGCTAAAAAGAGCATACCGTTATTGATTTATGGGTGATACATATAGATATATGTATACTAATATTTTATATATAAAATATAAAAATATAAAATATATATATATAATAAAATTATTTTAATATTCTTTTAACCCCTAAAATTATAGAAAATTATATAATAATAATATAAAAAATAATATATATATATATATAATAATTTTATATATAAAAATATATTAAAATTAATTTAAAATATACATATACATATCTGTGTGTTTTGTGTGTGTGTATGTTGTGATGTGTGTAGTGTATTGTATTTTGTAGTGAAAGGGTATGGGGTGTTTTTGGGTTTGTGGGTGTGTGTGTGTGTGTTGTGTGGGGTGTGTGGTGTGTTTTTTTTGTGTGTGTGTGTTGTGTGGTGTGTGGTGTTGTGTGTGTTTTGGGTGTGGGGTGTGTGTGGGGTGTGGTGCGTTGCTTTTATAAAATAAAATGGGCAAAGGGCCAAAATGTATACTTTTAAAAAAAAAATTTAAAAAGTGTATATACTTTTATTATCATCGTCAAAATGGGTATTTCTTTTGCTGAACAGCCCTTTCAACCCGGTTTTTACCAAAAACGAAGGGAGAAAAATGGTCAGGGTAAGGGTATGGGAAAAAAGGGAAAAGGACTCGAAAGAGGACTGGGGGTCCCCGGGTGGACTGTCTTTTTTCTCTTCGTCCCAAGTCCAGTCTTCAAACTTTCTCTGTTGCTGACTTGCCAAAGAAAACGTTATTCTCTGACGATCTTAGATTTGGGAAATGCTCATCTTTCTGTTTTCCCCACCAAAACTAGTTTTTGGAAAAATTTGATTTTTAAAATTTTTGCCCTGGGCCCAACTTCTTTTCAGTTTGGGGTTTTATCGGAAATTTTTTTTAGAGCTTGATGGGAACCCCCTTCATCTTTATATTAACACCCTTATTCTACAATTTCGCCTCTTCCATGCCATTAGTAAGTTTAGTACAATGGTTTTTTTTGTTTAAATTTTAATGCCTTTTTTTTAAATGATGAAAGGGCCCTAGAAAGGGGTCCCATAAATTTATATTTTTTCCCCTTTTTTTGGTTGATGTGTTTTTGGGTATATATGGGGGTTTCGATTATTTTTTAAAATTAAACAATTTTTAGTAAATGGAAAAGGAGGGAAACCCATTTAATTGGGTTTTTATTTTTTATTTTGGGGGATTTAAATCGTGCAATTTTATTTTACAGGCTGTTGGAGTTTTTCATTTTTCGGGCATCAGTAATTACCGTGTTTATTCTTTTCCCCGTTTTGTTGGAGAGCTGTTTTTTTGTGGGGCCCATAATATCCTTACTACTTTTTTTAATCCCCTTCTAGTAATGTCATAATTTTTCGTCCTTTTTTTTTTCTTACATCAAAATCAAAATCAAAGTTTGGGCCCCCTTTCTTAGGGAGCGCTGCGGTCATGTTCATAAATGAATGTAGTACTAAGTTGCGGGGTGATGTAGTAAGTTGCAAATTCCTTTCCTCTGTGACATTCTATTTAATGAAGGAGAGTTTCTCAGGCATTGTCAGTAGATCAGATTCGTTTCGCAGTGTGCTTACATTTATGTACAAAGGCTCCCTGACACGTCGACGCCAGTATACCAGTGCTCAATCACAGCTGAGTCGTCTGGCTGGGAGCGAACCCCGGACTTTGCAATTGCAAAGCCCTCTACGACTGAGTGAAGTCACTGCGCTTTAATTCATACATTTGGTTTTCCCATTTCCGAGTCTTTTTTTGTTATCTTAACACTGGTACCTGAGATCAGTGCTGCATATTTTTGTATGTTAAATTTGCGTATAGTACATCTTCCTTCTTATTACTTACAGTATTAGTTCTGGTAATTCTATTTTGTCCCTGTCTGATGTTATTCTCATTTTTCATCATTTTTTACGAAAGCTGCTTAGGTTCAATCGAAAGCTTACTGGAGCTCTGCCTTTATCACCTACATTAAGTGCAGCTTCAATTATCTTTTATTGAATTGATTATTATTAGGTCATTGCCGAAATCTACACCAAGAAGTGAGTATTTGCCTTGGAGGTTACGTCTAAAGTCTGTAGTTCAAGTCTCCAAGTTTGCTAGGTCAGGGAGCGGCTTTCGTATGCACTTATTCCCTTCATTTCTGAACCGCAAATCAATTTCACCTTCAACTATTCGACATCAAAAGATGATAAACGAGGCTACACTTCATGTAGGAGGTAAAAAAAGGTAGAGTTCCAGTGAGCTTTCGGTAGAACTTTAACACAAAAAAATTCCTTAAACTGCCATTGTTTTCATCTTACAATATTGCCTATGTTCTCTCTCCTGTCTGATGCATTTCCCATGGTTCTCAACTGAGGTGTCCTCTTCTACCCACTTTCCTATCATTACGGTAAGATAGACTTTTGCTCTATTTATGGCTGCTTAGACAGCTTCAGAGAAACTCCTCATCACAGATTTGAACATTCTCTTGCAGCTACGGAAGTACCTTTTGTTTCCGCCAAAAATTCGCCTTTCTTTTCGATGCGTTTGTAAACCCAAAGAACCTCCCCCTAATTTTTTTTGAATCATATCTAAATACATTTGTTATCTTTATATTTTGTCTTCATAGAGCATCCCAGTTAATGGAGTATTCCACAAGCAAGGCCAACAGATCAAATTCTGTGCAAAGGTTCATCAGCATAAAGCGGCTCGGGTCTGCCCTGTGTATCTCAGAGAATGGATTAGAATTAGATTAAGTTGGATGAGGTTAGGGTAAGACAGGTTGGCCTGACTTTCGCTCTGAATGAAGAATATATGGTGTCCACTAATAAATCTGGTATAGAGTCTGCTAAGATCCCCCTAGACACCCCCACCAGCACCACAACTTTTTCCCGGGTTACACTTTAAGGGTTTAACACATAAAGGTTTACCACATTTTAATTTGTAAAAGACGTTGTTTGGTTTATAAATGCGACATCTTAACCCAAAAATTGGGTCCTCGCTTTCACATTTTTGGGGTAATGGTGGTAATGGGGGATTTTACCCCCCGAGCAATATTCAATTGTGTTTCCGCTTTTTTTTTAATTGTGGATGTAACATAAGAACGTGAATAAAAATTTGTACTGCAGATATACTCCCTGCAGCAAACCTTCCTTACCCTTATTACTCTTCCAAAAACCAAAAAAAACAGTATTTTATTTTCTTTTTTGCCTTACCCTAATTTTATTAATTAATTCACATTCCTATGGTGAAAGTATTTTTTTGTTTTTTTGTCTTTTTTTTTCATATATACTGCAGTCTTAACATCTAAAACATGGGGTATCACTCTTCTGTCATCAGGTGTCTCGCTCTAATTTTGGATCAGATTTGTCGACGCCAATATAGTCGACACAATCAGCCTACCAGAGCAGGGTTGAATATATTCCAGATAACACATCTAGTGCAAAAAGAGCCACGTTGTTTTTTTATAATATAACAAAGAATAATATGTATAAATATACAAAAAAGAAAAATTAAAAAAATATGAAAATTTTTAATATAAAAATTTTTTCAAATATCACCAGCATTTTGACTTTCCCATTAAATTTTTTCGCACCCCTTTTCTTCCAAATTTATTTTCCCCTTTCTTTTCCCTTCCCCCTTTTCCCCGGGCCGCCCTTCCTCTCCCTTTCACCACCATTTTCAGGAGGGCCGCATCCCCCGGGGGGTCTTTGGGGGGGGACCACTAAACCGTACGGGGGAAGGGAACCAGACCCCGCGCCGCCGGCCTCTCCCCCTGGGGCCCCCCGGGGCCCGTGGGTTTTACCCCTTTCCAAAAACTACTTCCTTTTAAAGGATGACACTACTGCTGCAGGAGCCCTTGGGATCTAGGGGAAGGGAAGGTTATTGAGGGGAAAGGGGGACAGACGTTTCTTATATATTTTAATATATTTTATTGGGGTTAATTTTATATATATATTATATAAATATAATATATAAAATTTAAAAAAAAATATATATATAAATATAATATATATTAATATATATATATATATATATATAAAATATATATATAATTAT
>NC_051391.1:26275163-26277663 GCF_015228065.2 Penaeus monodon | reverse complement strand
ATATATATATATATATATCTCTATATGGGTGGATGTCACGCCCGCAAGTGATGTTAAAGCCATGGGTGGGGGCCTAGATAGAGTTAAGTGTTTGTATGCCTTGTCGCTTGCAGCTTCCACCACTGGCTAGCTCAGAGCGAAAAAAGGAGCAGCTTTTGCATAAGTCTCACCTGCCAGGTTACAGCCTCTCCATCATCAAGACTTCTGCAGTGCCTCCTCATGGCCACCCATGGGTAACTGGGCACCTTGCGGTTCCAGGCTAAACTGTGGGGGATCTAGGAGCAGCAGTAAACCCCAGAGGTACGGAGCTATGGCTCACTGGCATGTGGATACGCTCTAGCTCCGTACCAACTCCTGCCCCCTAGCCAACCTGGGGTAATGGCGGCTCGGGGGAGGTGGGCCTTGCCAGTCCTCCCCCCCCTCAGAAGACCCTCCAGCAACGCAACAAGTAAATGGATATGCTGGGGGGAGGGGTGTTGTTCCACCCACCCAGCAAGAAAGGCGGGCTGTGGGTCCCACTGAGAGGGCAAATGTCGGGGAGCAGGATTGGAACGAGAGTAACTCGTCCCCTGCTGCGCCCCCCCCCCGGCCCCCCGGCGCCAACCCACCATGAAGCTTGTGGGGCAAAGCCTTCGGGAACCCCACTCCTTTATTTGGGGCAGCGTCGGCGGGGGCGGCAGAGGTGGCGTGCACCCGGAGTGACCACCCAAGGCTTAACCTCAGGCAAGCTTTCCAGGTAGGCGCTTGGAACATCCGGTCCTTGCGGCAGGATGAGCAGTTACCTCTGCTATCGCGGGAACTGAGGCGACTGGGAGTTGAGGTGGCTACCCTCTTGGAGATGAGAAGACCTGGTAGCACCACGATCAGTATGGGTTGGTACATCTACTACTGGTTAGGCTGCTGCAATGGTCACCACCTCTAAGGTGTAGCCATAGCCATCTCCAGCCGACTTCAGCCCTCGGTAGTTGCTGTCACATCGGTTGATGAGCGTATTATGGCATTGAGACTGAAACATGCTTTTGGCTTCATGTCTCTTATTGCTGTATATGCTCCTACCAATGTATGTAAACTTGATGTGAAAGAGGCATTCTACACCGAACTCGCATCTGTGGCAGACAATTGCCCCCAGTGAGATATCTGCATTGTTCTGGGCGACTTCAATGCGGTATCTGGCTTTGACCGAGCTGGCTATGAGATGTTCTGTCAGCCCCATAGCTTGGGAGCTGACCCCAGCAGCAAGAATAGCCTCCTTCTCCGGGACTTTGCTTGGTCCCAGAAAATGAGGATCTCTGGTACCAGCGCTTCAACCAACATCGCTGGAAATGGTACAGTGATATGGGTACAGTGGCCACAGAGATCGACCACATTTTTGTTAGCACGTGATGGAGGATCCTCCAGAACTGCAGGGTTTACCGGAGTGCCGAGTTCTGTAGCACTGACCATAGGATGGTTGTGGCTACCCTGCGGGTCCACTTCAAAACTCCCCGTCCCTCCAGTGGCCACCCTTAGTTGTTTCACTTGGATAGACTAAGGGAGGAGGAGTGTGCCCGTGGGTTCACCATGGCAGTCTCTGACCGATTCACAGAACTCGACAACCTGACAGACCCAGTTGCTCTTTGGAAGCTCTTTAAGCGCATAATACTCGAAGCAGCCCAGGAGTCTATTGGCGTACGCCCAAGGGCAAGGCAGAATTCATCTCCCTAGAGACATTAGAGGCCACTGAAGTGTGTAGCATGGCTTGCTCGAATTGGTAATCAAGTCTTGCCCGTCGCTACTGGGCGTAGGCTGGACACTGCTGAGAAGGGACAAGGAAACAGTCATATGGAATCTTGCCTGAGGGTTTGAAGGCCATTTCTTGGTTAAACGGACCTTCGCCCTGCACTACACAAGGCCTGAGAAAGCCTGAACTCACAGTGACGGCAGTCTGGTCAGGCAGATGGCAGGATCATCTCAGATCATGTTGGGTTCATGACCATTGGGCTGAGTATTTTGAGCAGTTGTACCAGGTAGACTCTCCAACAGTTAGCTTAAATGCAAGCGATGTCACAATACCTGTGCCGGACCCACCCATCAGGAACCTCCTACCCTAATGGAGGTTAGGATGGCGATTTCCAAGCTGAAAAGTGGGAAAGCTGCAGGCATATTTGATATGCTGCTGAACTGCCTAAAGGCTGTGGTGAAAAACTATGGTCGGGGCTTGATACAGTCCTGACTGCCATCTGGCAGTCTCGGTACCATTTACCCCTGACTTGCTGAGGGCAGTGGTCATTCGCCCTCTCGAAGGGGAAAAGGGGATCGTTGGGATATGTAGCAAATACCGTGGCATTACACTGTCAGCATACCAGGCAATGTTCTCACCCACATTCTTCTGAAATGGATCCGCAACCACCTACTGAGGCATCAGAGACCGGAGCAGTCTGGATTTACTCCTGGCAAGTCCACAACAGACCGAAAACTAGCGCTTCAAGTAATTGTTGAACGCCGCTATGAGTTTGGTCAT
>NC_051391.1:26257663-26267663 GCF_015228065.2 Penaeus monodon | reverse complement strand
TTGAAAAAAATTGCGCTAGCAACGGTAACGGAACACACAGAATCTATGGGTGATGATGCATATGAGTGTTACGCCGACGGATCCGTACAGTCTGGATACAAAGCTGGTTGTGCTTGCGCTGTATACAAAAATGGCTTACTACAACATCAAGTTAATATGAGAATACAAAACTGGCCAGCACTACACAAACGGAGCTGGCAGGTATACTCCTCGCAACGGAATTCTTAATGTCTAGGGGCTCTGGAGTAGTTTTCTGTGACTCTCAAAGTGCGCTTCGGACGCTAATTTCTTTCAAAGCAGCTGGCGATGAAGAAATTGTGATTTGCATTAAGCGTAACGTAATCTATGCAACAGAGCGTAATTTCAACATTCAGTTTGTATGGATACCATCTCATGTTGGCATACGCAAGCACGACCACGTAGACAAATTGGCGAAAGAAGCCTGCAGCAAGGATATTGTGAACATAGATCTTGGGATGCCTCTTGCTAGGGTTGCACATATATTGAAAAGTTCTCATAAGGAAGAACTAGTAGATCTGATTAACACTCAAAGGCCTGAAAGCTGTACCATAAAGCACTACGATCAGTATAGGGATGGCAAGCCTTCCTATGGGTGGCACCGAAGTCAAACCAGACAGTGTGACGTGGTTATTGCCAGAATACGTTTAGGTTACAGAATGTACTGGCAACTGCACGGTGCAAGAAGTGCAGATGAATCTAGATGTAGACTGTGTAACGAAGAAAACAAACGAACGCTTGAGCACTATATCTCGGAATGTCATGTGATACAGCCTTTCAGACCACCTAACATGAGGTATAAAGAACTATGTGAATATTTCATTTCATCTGATACATTGGAAGATATACTCGCACTATACCCTAAATTTACTATGTGATAACTACCGTAAGCAAATAACAGTGTAATTCAAACACAGTGGCAAAAGCATATGTAAGTAATAATTTTTGTATGATGTATGATTTATATTTCTATTTTACCTTGTACAACTACAGTAGTTACAGACTACTGTACAATGTCAGATATATGTAAAACTGTAATCATGATTGCCCACGCCTGAGCAGATAGCCAGGGTGGTAAATAAACTTACTTAACTTAACTTAACTTAAGATGCCACTGGGTTAGCAGTACGCAAACTGAGTTGGCAGGAATACTCATGGCCACCGAATTTCTATCGAATCCAGACTCGGGGGTAATTTTCTGTGATTCACAGAGTGCTCTCTAGGCTCTGAACACTCTAGACAAAGGTACAGGAAATATCGCAAAATACATCAGGATAAACGTGTATCGTGTTGAATCCCTAGTCATGATCATTCTGATTGACTGGCAAAATCAGCGTGTGACAAGCAAAGTGTGGATATCAATCTCGGGGTACCTATTTTTAGGATTTTATACAGCATTAAAGCTTCCTTCAAAGAGGACCTGACTGAGTTGATTAATTCTCAATGCCCTGAAAGCTGTAGCACTCTGACCGATTTAGGCAAGATTCTTCCATCTTTGTATAAAACAGTGTGATCTTGTGACCGCAAGAATCAGGCTTGGATATAGATTGTATTGGCAGGTCAGTACAGTTTGTAATGTCAAAGAAACTAAGTATAAACTGTGTAATGAAGAATATAAGCGATCACTTGTACATTATATATCAAAGTACCATGTGTTACAGCCTTTCAGACCACCTAGCATGAGGTACGGAGAACTATGTAACTATTTCATATCCTCTGATGTCTTGGAAGATATACTTATGTTGTATCCTAAATTTGGAATGTAGTATCACATGACCGCATATCAAATATAGCAATGCCTTTCTGGCACCAAAGTAGAATTATGTCCGCCTCGCCTTCCCTGAAGGCACGGTGAAATCAGAAAAAAATTAAATGGCTTCAGGACCTCGGCAACAACCCTCCAGCCCTCCTCGACCTTTTGCGAGGATTCACCTCACCCACGTGTATGTCGCTCTTTCCCAGAAGAACTATGTTGACAACCTTATTGGAAGATTAATTGGAGTTACTACCTTCAAACTATGTGATGAACCAAAGAGATAAGAAAAATATGACGAATAATTTGTGACACACTACAACAAGGAGCTCGATCTTGAAAATGGTATGCACTCGACAGAACTCACAAGGCCATAAGAGTGCACAAGGATGGGCAACCGCTCAACTGCATCCGTATAACATGGAAAGGAGAGCAACCACCTCCCAGTACATACCACTTATTTGGAAAATACATGCCCGCCAGCCACGTGCGGCTGTGGAGGGCATCCTTTATGATCTGCTATAACTGCATGGGAAGTGCCATGTAGCTAAATACTGCAAGGGCAAGGTGCGCTATGCAGCCTGTGGTGAACAGCTTACTGCCAGGGAGTGTCCTCGCAGTGCTGCAGGATGAGAGAGTACTGCAGATGCACCAGCCTCTGTCCCATCATGTTTCAGGTGTGAGATAACAGGTGTGATTGCCTGGCAGTGGGGGTGTGTGGTGACCAACGTGCGACGAGCTTCCGCGCTCGGTAGAGTCAGGTCCAGGCGGTTTGGCGATCCGACTCCCGCCAATCACCGCGCAGCTCATCGGACCTGACTCGAGAGTATACATCGCGGCTGGCCGAGTCCAAAAGGAACGCACTCACTCATCGGCTAGGCTCTCACCCGAACACTAGTTGTACACTCCAAAATAAAGAGTAATTTGACTTCTTGTGTGTTTGCCTACAACCACAGGTGCATGGCCCTCCCTGCCCCGGCCCCTCCCCATCCAGCGCCCGACCATATCCCGTCACCAGCCGCAGAGATTTCCCGCGACTGCCGGCGAGTGGGGATGCAGAGGCCACCGAACTACGCGACACGGTTGCACAGCTGGGGGAGATGTACAAGATGATGCTGATCCTCACAGAGGGTGTCCCGGGCCTCAAAGCTGCCATACTTTCTGAATTCAAGACCTCGCTCCCCCTCGCTCCCCCTCCCTCCCCGGGCGCCAGCCGAGGCATCCGTCCCTCACCCACAGGCAAGGATGACCACAGGCCTGGCAGGGGAATCTCCCACACAACCATGTGGCAGAAGTGACGTCATGTCAGCTGACTAAGGTGGTGTAAAGTTACAAACATTAGTGCTAAAAGAAAGAACGAGGAGAATCGATATCAGACCACCAGTGCTGATAACCAGAATGGGTGTCAGTGCTGATAGCAGTGACGAACAACATCAGGATCCCTGTGGCATCAAGTCCAGTGGCGCAACCAGCCCCCCAGGTGCATCTGGCACAATAACTGTGCTTTAAATTGGAACAAAGCTAAGGCAAAATGTTTGAAATGTTTAAAGAACTTTTAAGTTTGCAACTACCATCTGTAAAGAAGTCCATAATCACAAAATTACATGTTTCTTATGTGAATCTATAATTCATAATAGAGGATATAACAGCATGACGTACACAGTTTGCCTAATAGAGCACTATTCACATATGGCTAAACGCATAATCAAATTCATATCATGGATTATGTGTATTATTAAGCCTACGTTGAATGACCTAGAGTTTTAGAGCCGTAAATACAATATTGATGTTATTTGTGTGCAAG
Source organism: Penaeus monodon (assembly GCF_015228065.2). Classification (NCBI taxonomy): domain Eukaryota; kingdom Metazoa; phylum Arthropoda; class Malacostraca; order Decapoda; family Penaeidae; genus Penaeus; species Penaeus monodon. Next base: position 26,264,088 of record NC_051391.1, on the reverse strand, counting down.
AACAGTTTACTGCTGCTGCTAAGATGAAAAAAGCACCTGCAATAAAGGGATATTTTTGATATGTGAATACAACCATGATTGGATTGTTGACATATGTAAAGGTAACACTGCCACATAAATTAGTTAAAAAATCCTAGAAAATTGGTGTTCAATTTCATCATTTAAAAGTTCAGATTGCCTCTGGGTATTTTTCACTGTATAATGTATATACCAGATACTTTAAATTTCTGGCTAATTCTCTCCCCAATTTTCACAACCAAAGGACATTATGATGGGCGATTTCATTGCAAAGCATCCACACTATGGAGACAACCAACGTAATAGTAAAGAGGAAAAATTCAAGCATTTCATTAATAGTAGATCACTGCAGCATATGACATAGAAGCAGAGACTCATTTGAGAGGTGGCAGGTTAGAACACGTTTTTGGCAAAAAATTAGTTCATGGCAATATCTGTACTTCACAGCTACGAGAGTTAGTTAGTGATCACTTTGCAATACGAACAGACTATACTGTAGACAGCCCCTAAATCAGGCTCAAAATCATTATCCCACCGAGCCTGGAGGATCACTTCAAGGCACGAGTCTATGACTGGTATAACACTTATAAAATAACAACTGTTGAAAATTTCTCTCAGGATCTAATTAAAGTTGTCATTGACTACTATAACACATGGGACTGTTCACGAATACTCTTGAAGAAAAAGAGGCCCCAGGCCTCCCGTGCACCCAGGTAGATAAATGACCGAGTTCTGGCCAAGGACCATAGATGGGGTCATGAGCTTGCTAACTGTTAAAAGATAATATGATGGCAGATAATCTTCTGCAGTTTCTTAAAGCCAACAAAGAATTAAGAAAATTAAAAACTCAGATTCGTAGTAAACACTGGAAACAATTTTTGCAAAGTTTCAGTAGATAAACTTCTGTAGTTGATGTATGGAGAAAAATTGATAGGGTGACAGGTAAAGCTCTCACAACATCGTAGTTTCACAATCCACAAGAACAGGCTAATATGCTGCTAGAGCAGTGGGCCGGGAATTCTCCGCTAAACTCACTTCCAAAAGGGATAAAAGATCAACTCAATAAATCGAAAATAAATAGAAATTTTAATATAGCAGTAGCCTGTGCTGCTATTGCCCCCTCCGACTTTGCCGAAAAGTGGAAACTGAGTAATCCCCTTCTGAAAGGGAAGGCAACAGCACCTGGAGAGGATGGCATTACTTACAAAGTCCTTCGCCTCATTGCTCAGGTACCAGGCAACCCACTTTTACACCTGTATGCACTAAAAGCTTAATCATTCCTATACCTAAACCCAATAATGACAAATACAGGCACATTTCTTTAACCTCCTGCCTGTTCAAAATATTTGAGAGAATAATTCTGAACAGAATTTTGTATCGCATAAGTTATCCCCCAGACTGCATGGATTTCTCCCAGGACGTAGCAGCCAGCACTGTTTTGCAGAGTACTTAACAAACTCAAACCCAGGCATGCAGACCGTATTTCTTAATCTTTAATCTGCCTTTGATATTGCAAACAGAGAAATTATCCATGAGTAACTAGCTAGCCTTGGCATTCTGGGAAAACTGTTAACATGGATTCAAATGTATCTGTCGAATTGATCACCTCAGGTTTTCTTCAGGGGGATTAAGAACACTTATACAAAAGTATTTGAACTCGGCACACCTCTAGTCCCATGCAATTTAATATCCTAATGCATATATTACTAGGTGATATACCACTTGAGGGCAGTGACTCCATTATTTGCTATGCTGATTATAATTGCATTAAATCCTCATCCAAGGAGTGAATGCAAGAGAATCTTGATAATCTCGACTGAAAAAAACAGGACACTTAACCCAAAGACAATCCCTCTGCCAAGGTTTTCATATAAATGACATTGAGCTAGATCATTGCCATCAGTACAAATATTTCAGGGTGATTGTCAGTGATGCAGAGCTCATCAGAAACCTGAAGAAACGGCTGTGTGAACGGCTGCAGCCACTTAGGACACTTGTTGGCAAAGACCATGGTATTAATGTCAATATTGCAAGACTTTTACTTGTCATACATATGGTCAGTCATAGATTATCATGCATTGCACCTAGTATTGTTCAAGGAATCAGAGGTGACTAGTTTAGAACTATGTTCAAAATGAGGACATGAGGATCATTCTTGGTGCTCCTAGAACAACAAGGTTTGAAAACATAAATACCACATTTAGTGCCAAATCATGTAGGCCGCGGTGGCCGAGTGGTTAGAGCATCAGACTCAAGACTGGCACGACGGCAATCTGAGTTCGAGGGTTCGAGTCACCGGCCGGCGCGTTGTTCCCTTGGGCAAGGAACTTCACCTCGATTGCTTACCTAGCCACTGGGTGGGTAAGCCAACCCAAGTCAGTGCCAGTCCCAGAACCGGGTAAATAGAGATGGTGACTCGATTAAAACACCGGGCGGAAGGCAAGGGCAAACCACCACTCTAACTTGTCAAGAAAATCATGGAAATTCATGATCGCCAACGTCCTTGTAGGACAGGGCACTTAAAAGAAAGAGAGAAAAAAAAAGTGCCGAATCAATTAGAGAATCCCTCCATTGTACAGACAATTATAAATGAGCATCTTGAAAATCTGTCCAATGCATATGAATGCTACACTGACGGATCCTTACAGTCTAGGAGCAGAGCATGATGCACTTTTGTTGTAAATAAAAACAATATTTTGTAGCACCAGGACTGTAGGAGTGTTCATGACTGGGCTAGCACTACGCAAACTGAGTTGGCAGGAATACTCATGAATCAGGGCTCAGGGGTAATTTTCTGCGATTCACAGAGTGCTCTTCAGGCTCTAACACTGCAGGAAATATTGCAAATTACATCAGGATAAACGTGTATCATGCAAAAGTACGAGGCCATGATCCCACCCAAAGTCAGCATGTGGCAAGGAAAGTGTGGATATAGGTCTTAGGGTACCTCTTTCTGGGATTTTATACCTCATTAAAGCTTCCTTCAAAGAGGATTTAATTCTCAATGTCATGAAAGCTGTAGCATAAACCACTATGACCGTTTTGTGCAAGATTCATTCACCTATGGTTTATATAAAACAAGAACAAGCCAGGTCAGTACAGTTTGTAATGTTGAAGAAACTAAGTGTACACTGTGTAATGAAGAATATAAGTGAACACTTGTACTTTATATCTCATGGTCCCATGTGTTACAGCCTTTCAAACCACCAAGCATGAGGCATGAGGAACTATGTAACCATTTTATATCATCTGATGTCTTAGAAGGTATACTTATGTTGTATCCTAAATTTGGAATGTAGTATCACATGACCGCATATCAAATGTAGAAATGCCTTTCCATGCCTAAGCTGTACACCGGCGTGGCAGATGAGTAGATAAGGGACTGTGTAATTGTTTGTTTCCTTTAACTGATATAGTACTTATCATAAAAATGTATAGCCTAAAATTCAAATATAATACCATTATATAATGTTATGGCCATGCCTCAAATATACCACAGCCTGCCCACGCCTGTGCAGTTAGCCAGGGTGGTAAATAAAGGACTAAACTAGACTAAGATATTTCTTTCCTTAGTTCTAAGCCTAGTAAAACCAAGGCAGGGCATCGTCAGTATTCCTCCTGTGTTCTGGACGATTTTATAGGGATAAACCCCCCCCACCTGGGTTATCCCAGAGTGTGTGTGGGTGTATATTCAGCAAATTGTATTGGATTGTAAGAGGCATGGAACCCTAGTACAATGTCTAGCAGGGGTAGTTGTATTTGTATAAACAGCTTGAATCTTTATTGTGTAAGAGTACAACATAGTAAGGGAACACACGAGATGATGTCTTAGGGTAAGTGCTGGGTGTGGGGTCTCGTGTCCAGCCAATCAGCCCTGGTGGGACCAGAGGTGGTGACGACCTGGTCACGTCGAGCGCTGGGCACAAACTAAGAGGTCAGACGAGGTTAGATAAAATCGTCATCTACACCCTCGCTGAGTCGTTAGTTCTTTACTCGACTTAGAGCCACGTGGCTGTATCCTGTATATAATATTGCTCTATAATATTATATGATATATAATATAAGTATATAATATTCTCCATATTGCTCAGCCACCTACTCGTGCCTCGCCCTCGAGGTGCCTTAGTTTGGCCTAAAGGGGTGACCCAATTTTGGCTGGTCATCTCGTTCTTGTGTATGTTGTCCTTGGTGCATCTTCATAGTTGCTCGTCCTTGTCATCCTCTTCTTTCTGGTCCTTGGTTTAATCTATCCATCCTCGACGTTCACACGTCCTCGAAGGTCTTGCACAGGTCCTCCTTGACATCCACATGTCCTCGCAGATCTCGTCCAGGTCTGTCTTGGCTGCATACTCGTCCATACGTCCTCATAACCTTCGTCTGGATCTACGGGTGTTCGGCATCTCAAGGAGGCTGATAGCTGTGCTGAGGAGCTCCTGGAGTTTGACTGGATCAGCGGGCACCCAGGCAGGCGGTGCCCTTCCACAGCATCCTGGGGCGTCTGATACCTGTGCTGGTGAGTTCCTGGTCCTTCGCTGGCTCTACGGGCGCCCCGGCAAGTGGCGCCCTTCCACTATATCCTGGAGTGGCTTAATACCTGCTCTAATGAACATCTTGGTCCAAAGGCTTCTGGCAATCTTCTGGTGATGTCCTTCCCACAGCATCCTAAGGTTTCTGCAGCAAGTTCCTTCAGTGCCGTGTCGGTTATCGTCGGTCCGACTGCTATATATAGTCGGGGAACTAGATCCTACACGTAAGGGCCAAGATAGTAAGAGAAAAAGAAAGGTAACAGAGAAGAGGGGGTGTTAAGTACCACTACCACTAAATTTGCTGTTTTTACTTTACTTTCGTCTTTTTTTCGTTTTGTGTTTTACTTTCCCAAAGTAAAGAAGAAAATAGGAGAGGGAGATGTCAGTAGCGATCCGCATGGACCTGGTTTTAACTACCAATCATCTCTGATAGATATGAGAGTAGATAAGGGAAACGACAACAGCAATCCACAAGAATTTACTTGAAACAATTGTCGCGACATAGAGAAGAAATGTTTGTCATCATGTACTAGTCATTCATCACTGGCAAAATCGCGGCAAAAGAGATACATCATAGATCATAGATCATACGCCTGCAACTACGACAGCAACATACCCTATTAATGAAAAGGTTTCAGTGTCTTTTGTTCTGTATGGATGAGTAAGTGTGTGTGTGTGTGTGTGTGTGTGTGTGTGTGTGTGTGTGTGTGTGTGTGTGTGTGTGTGTGTGTGTGTGTGTGTGTGTGTGTGTGAGCAACAGGAAGCGTGAATGAAAATGAAAGTGAGAGTGAGCTCATACAAAGAATGAATCACAAACATGGAGATTAACTATCAGTATAACAATACTGCGATAAATTAGCAATGTTATTAATACAAAAATTTTCAACTACCACATTGAATTCAACATTTAATGATATGCGACAGAATGCATGCATTAATGAATGGTGACATGAAAAAATATTCACAAGCAAATATTTCTAGCAAGCAAATCTTCTCGGGGTCAGACATTCTGAACTGCCGAGGTAACCATATCTAATTGTGCATGTCAGACTTCATCGAGGGGGGGGGTCCTATACCCAAAATACCATACAATGAAGCAAACTGAGCTGGGAAATCTATAAATAATCTGCTCTCTTCTGCATATCTGTGATGGGCACTCATTACATTCCCACAATCACACGATCACTTGGGATTTACCCATACATGCAAGTGACTTCTAGGGGTGAGAAGGGCATGATTAATATGCGAATAATGATTCTAGCTTAAACCATAGTCCAACAGATGTAACTACGGGTCACACCAACTCGAAAGATGCCGATCGTATGAATAACTTTGGTTTTACTTGTACATACTATTGTAACGTCAGAGAGTAGATTTATTAAGCGATTTACGCAACCCCAGGTTTTATTGTGCATCCCTGTGCACTATGATATAGGGAGTTCATAAATAATAAATTTATATAAAAAACGCGTCACAAGCTCCACTCTAGTGCCGATAGAACGTGTCACCAGTGAGCAGTGTAACGATGCTATAGTTATCCCCGTGGTGTCAACAGCAACAACAACCAAATTGTGGGAAAAATGAGCAGTCATCTCTTGGCCCTTTCCATGTCACAACCGACCGGAAGGGAGAGAGAAAGTGCGGTCAGGTCACGTTAAATTTGATGTAGTTGAAACAATAAGAATCTCTAATGACAAGAGAAATTAATTAAATACTTAACTAGTGAACGATATTCATGTTTGTTGACCATATACCGTGATCACACAGTAATGTGATCTAAGGTCAAAAGAATAGTGTGAGAATGTGCCATTTGCTGTTACTTTTACCCAAGAAAACCAACACGAGAGTGACTGCACATACAGCTTAATACATTTATGGGAG
>NC_051391.1:26216524-26229024 GCF_015228065.2 Penaeus monodon | reverse complement strand
CTTAACATCCAAAACATATTCAATTCACAGCGACGAAGATATCAAAATTGACCAAATCAACAAACAGTTCAATGACATAATAAAGTAAGATGCACTTGAAGTAGGCGGTAAGAACGTCAAGCAAAGCTTCAGCAAGCTCTCGGTAGAAACTAAACAGCTTATGCAAAAACATAAGGTCATGGAAGTATCGTCAAACAGGGACAAAATAGAATTAGCTGAGCTAACAAAGATTATAAATAAAAAGAAGAGAGATGTATGGAAATACAATACTCAGATAAATGAAAAATTGATCTCACGTACCAGCATGTAAACAGCTAAAATGAGACTCGGAATAGTGAGAAATCAAATGTATGCAATTAAGAAACCAGACAGAGAAGTAGCAAATAATAAAAATGAAATCATGAGTAGTGGAAGACCTTTACAAGGATCTGTACAACTCAAATGAGCAGTCACTGATATAATTGAATGCAGGAACTAGACGCGTACCTAGCATCACAACAGAAGAAATAAAAACAGCGCTTAAAGGCATGAAGAGAGGGAAAACAACAGATGAAGATGGAATTAGTACAGACCTTATAATAGATGCAGGAGAAATTGCAACACTGAAACTAACTAATTTTTTATCAAATACCTTCTCAACGGAAAAAAACGGAAAGCCTGGAAAAAAACAACAATTATTTTGATACATACAAAAGGGGATAGAAAGGACCTAAAAAACTACCAACCCTAAGCCTCATTTTAGTTATTTAAAAACTGTTTACAAAAGTCATCATAACTCGCATCTCTGACAGTCTGGATTCTAACCAGCCTAGAGAACAGACCACATCCACACACTCAGCCAAATAATAGAAAAAAACGAATATGGGAAACTCCTGTGCATGGCATTCATTGATTATAAAAAGGCATTTGACTCAGTAAAAATACCAGTAGTACTAGAAGCTTTCCGAAGACCGGTAGTAGAGGAGGTATTTTGTAAAATATTGGAAGATATATACGAAGATGGGACAGCAACCATCAAGCTCCACACGGAAACCAATAAAATATTAAGCAAAAAGGTGTTAGACCATCTCACTAAAACTGTTTACAGCTTGTCTTGAGGAAATATTCAAGAAGCTAGAACGGAATGGAAAGGGTATCAAAATAGGTGATGAATACCTAAACAGTCTAAGATTTGCTGATGATATTGTTCTCTTCAGTGAATCTGCAAATGAAATACAGCAACTAATGAACGTTCTGAATAGAGAAAGTCTGAAAGTCAGACTTAGAATAAACAAAAAAGAGACAATGATCTCGTTCAACAGTAAAGTTCAATTTGAATGGATACATATACAAAGCGAAGCATAGAGGTAGTGGGCAAGTATATAAACCTAGGGCAACTCGTACAGACAAACACATCTGCCGAAGAGGAAATTAGTCAGTCTAGGCTGGAGTGCCTTCGACAGACACACTAGCATACTAAGAGGCTCCTTGTCATTATGTTTAAAAAGAAAAGTTTTTAACCTCCTCCTAAGTGCCCAGAGTGGAATGGAGAGGTTGGTGCTGGGAATTAGCCTAAGAGATCAGATGAGGGCAACGTGGATCAGGGAACAAGCAAAATTGGAAAAAGGTACTTGGGAGCATCAAAAAGAAATAAATGGCAATGGGCAGGTCATATATGCCGGAGACCGTACACAGATGGACAAAAAAAAGTAATAGACTGGGTTATAGATAACATAAAGAAACCAAGGGCTAGATGACAAAATGGCATGACGAAATAACGAAATACCGTATATATATATATATATATATATATATATATATATATATATATATATATATATATATATATATATATATATATATATATATATATATACATACATACATATACACATACATATACACATACATACAAGAAATACACACAAAAAAGACAATAACACACACACACACACATATATGTGTGTGTGTGTTGGGGAGTCATGGTTCTTGAGGTGGCACTGGAACAATCTCTCCCACTGTCAGGAGTATCCCTTGGCGCCTTGATCTTTGCTAATTGAGAATGAGGCTTATTACTGGTGGCTGTCACTTTTCGTGTTGTATCATCATTTTGCTTTGGGTGATGTGGAAGACAAGCTGCATATATATATATATATATATATTATATATAATATATATATATATATATATATATATATATATATATATAATATATATATCTATATATATAGAATAGATAGATAGATAGATAGATAGATAGATAGATAGATAGATAGATAGATAGATAGACAGATATAAAATTATACACATATATACACAGTAAACATATATATATATATATATATATATATATATATATATATATATATATATATATATATATGCACACTTTACATATATTACATATATACATGCATATATCATCATCATCATCAAGGGGCTAACGCCAACGGTGGCGCATGGCTGCATCCACCATTCACTTCCAGCTACGGGTATCTATCACGCGAGTCTCCAGGCAGGTCCTCGACCCATCTCTAACTCGCGACAGGACTGGTCGATATGCCCAAGCCATGACCCCCTAGGTCGTCCCATAGGCCTCCTCTACCCAGGACTGGATGACCCTTGGTGGAGGGAAATGAGCTAGGTGCACATATAGCCTGAGGTGGTGGTCATGGATTATGCAGGTCTCATGGTGTAGCCGTCGGTTGGACATGGAGTACAGTTGGTCCTGCCATCTTCCATACTGCAAAACTGGCAGTATCAAGGACTTAAAACCACGTTGGTTTGGTCCTTCTGCATAGTTACCAACATCTGCAAATACTTTTGTTCCCAGACCAATCCGTCTACTGACTTCTTGGTCTGACAGCCCAGAGATATGAACTACACTACCAACTGAATGGATTCCCCTTACAGGCCCCCAAAGTCCTGAACCTTGGCTTTGGTCCAGGAGCCCTCTAGGCCTACGAGCTTCAACTCATTGCTTAACCCTTTACCTGACGCGATTGTACATATGCCGTCAAACTTTTTCGATGCTAATCTGTTTCATGGGTATATATGCCATCGAAACATCCATGGCTTATTATGCAGTAATGGCAAATTATAAGCTTGCTGCGATGGTATAGCCACATAGACAATGTTCAATTCTAATTTGTAAGACCTATCTTGTGATCAAAATTTCATTTGATATCAAGATATTCAACAAAATGTTAAAATGTGTGTGTGTGTGTGTGTGTGTGTGTGTGTGTGTGTGTGTGTGTGTGTGTGTGTGTGTGTGTGTGTGTGTGTGTGTGTGTGTGTGTGTGTGTGTGTGTGTGTGTGTGTGTGTGTGTCTATGTGTCTATGTGTCTGTGTGTCTGTGTGCATGTGTGTATGTGTGTGTGTGTACGTGTGTGTGTGTGTACGTGTGTGTGTGTGTGTGTGTGTGTGTGTGTGTGTGTGTGTGTGTGTGTGTAACCCAGCTTTATGTATGTGATGTTACTGAAATGTGTATGCCAATGTTATTCTATTTATCTGTTGTTACTACATGCCTTGTATAATCTTATGTATTGTCACATGCCTATATTCCCCCACACACACATACATATAAGTATGTCCATTGCTTTACTTGTTTATTCGTCTCTCGTTGCCACACTAGACATTCCTATGTTGTATTGTCTATCCCCTTCCACAAGATCTATGCATTGTTGTAACACTACCTTTCATCACCAATGATTGTCATATGTTAAGCACGTGATCTATGCCCATCTTTAGACCACTGTAGGAGATGACAGGCAGACTCCCTGCGGGGAGCCAAAGAGCAACACCTCGCTCCTTGGCACAGCCGTACTCCATCATTACTATACAAAGAAAAGGGAATCATTACATCTTGCTCGTCTACCTTACACCCTAAGCTCGCCACCTACCATACTCTTGTAGGGCCTATCATTTCGGCTCTTACAACTGGTGGCTTAGCGGTGACTTTGAACTCATATAGCGCCTCCGAAGTTCCTGCTCTGCATCAACAGCACACTCTGCCAAGCACGCAATACTTCGCCATAGTGTGAGCCAGTCCTCCTGACGAGATGTCTCCAAGGCCGGATAACCGACGCTGTCCGCCTAGCTGCTGAACTCCGACACAGCAAGTCACGCCACTCTCAACGCCTGCAGCTGATCCTCAACACCTGTATCATCTGTTGCCGACAACGCTGTGCAAATTTCAGAAGGACCCCAGCTGGACCACGTATCGCCAAGGACGCTGACCACCCAAAACATTTCTACACCGAGCCGAATGCCTTGCCGTGCGGATTCATCCACGCAGTCGCGACCAAGCAGGAACAACATCATCCTGCTGACCTGTCGCGTCAAGGCCTTGCTCACCACGCAGCGCCTCAAATCTCCCCGTCAGCCGCACAGGGGCGGCCCGCTCTCTGCCTCGTCAGCCGTGCATCTCCCCAGCCTCTCTTCGCCTCGCACCGCGCCCAAGACCCGAGTGTGAAGGTTTGTCAGAAAAATAATGGTGATCAGTGCTTAGCTTTTCCTTATATTATTTTCATTTTGTGTTCAATACTTAATTTCGACTTATTTAATTGTGCATTGAAGTTTTTTTTTGTTGTATTCTGCGTTCAGTTGTCAGTTATAGTTATTCATTTGCAGTTTATGAGTTGCCTAACTAGATTCTCACTCGTACGTATCCTGTATTACCGCCGCCTGAGGATGCTTTTCCCTCAGCGCCGCTCGCTCGCTCGCATTATGTGACGCCGCCTGAAGACGGAATTCCTTCAGCGCCGCCCGTTCACGTAGTTCTGAAGCCCGAGAATATCGTAGTCTCGGCATACGTTAGCACTCATATAACTAGCAAATCTCGATACTGATATACACACCGCGTCATACAGTACTTGCGTCGTTTTTACGTTTCTCACGATATTTGATTATGATGGGGACCATCATTTGGAAACCAGGGAGATATGTAACCCAGCTTTATGTATGTGATGTTACTGAAATGTGTATGCCAATGTTATTCTATTTATCTGTTGTTACTACATGCCTTGTATAATCTTATGTATTGTCACATGCCTATATTCCCCCACACACACATACATATAAGTATGTCCATTGCTTTACTTGTTTATTCGTCTCTCGTTGCCACACTAGACATTCCTATGTTGTATTGTCTATCCCCTTCCACAAGATCTATGCATTGTTGTAACACTACCTTTCATCACCAGTGATTGTCATATGTTAAGCACGTGATCTATGCCCATCTTTAGACCACTGTAGGAGATGACAGGCAGACTCCCTGCGGGGAGCCAAGGAGCAACACCTCGCTCCTTGGCACAGCCGTACTCCATCATTACTATACAAATAAAAGGGAGTCATTACAGTGTGTGTGTGTGTGTGTGTGTGTGTGTGTGTGTGTGTGTGTGTGTGTGTGTGTGTGTGTGTGTGTGTGTGTGTGTGTGTGTGTGTGTGTGGTGTGTGTCCATGTGTGTGTGTGTGTATGTGTATATGTATGTATGTATATGTTTGGATATATATATATATATATATATATTATATATATATATATATTATATATATATATATGTGTGTGTGTGTGTGTGTGTGTGTGTGTGTGTGTGTGTGTGTGTGTGTGTGTGTGTGTGTGTGTGTGTGTGTGTGTGTGTGTGGTGTGTGTGTGTATGTGTACATATATTATACATGTATATATATATATATATATATATATATATATATATATATATATACATATATATATATATATTATAATATACATATATATGTATATAATACATATATACATATATATATACATATATTATATATATATTTATATTATATATATATTATATATATATATATGTATATATATTATATATATATATTATATATATATTATATATATATATATATATATATATATATATATATATATATTATTATGTCATATATATATCATATATATATTATATATTATATATATATATATATATATATATATATATATAATATACCACATGTATTATATTATTATATATATATATATATATATATATATATATATTATATTATATATACATGTATATTATTATATATTATATATATATATTTATTATATATATATATATTATATAATATATTATATATATATATATATATTATATATATATATATATATATATATATAGAGAGAGAGAGAGAGAGAGAGAGAGAGAGAGAGAGAGAGAGAGAGAGAGAGAGAGACCGGATATACAAATACATATAAAGCGTTTTTGTATATATAAATGTGCGCGTGCGTGTCTCTGTATGCATGCACGCACGAATGAATGTTATTTTTTTTACTTATGAAAAAAATTAATAATGTATATATGCAAAACACTAGAAGATAATTATGGTCCCATTGCATATTTAGAATATTTTATTTTACTCTTTGATTGTTCTATCCAGAAAAATATCAGGAAGTTCCTTTGACAGAAGTACCGGATCAGATCATGTGACTCTATCGGATGATTGACAGGCCGAGATATTCTGTTCGGTTGGGGATTCACACCTTGTCATCACAGTCTTCAGGCCCAAGATTATGCTTACTCGCTGCCGGCTTCCCCCTGCCTGACATACGAGTAATCCCAATATTTTTGTCCTCATAAGAACGAATAATGAAAATGTATCTAAAATATTTTTATTTTAGCGTGTTCTCTAACCCTTCCTTAATAAATCTGGCTACTCAAATTAACGTAAATTCTACTATTAAAAAAACAAAAAATATCAAAGACCTGTGACAGCTAGAAAAATGTTCGCCTCTGGAGGGGTGACAGGGAAAGGGTTAATGCCTCAAGAGCTGCCACCAGTGACTCCAGAGACTGAGAGATGAAAGCAACATCATCGGCAAAGTCAATTCCTGTGACCTTAATATTTCCCAGTGTTGACCCACACTGACTTTGGATAGGAGCTCTTCCCATTATCTAGTCCATGCAGGTGCAAGGACACAGCCTTGCCTCACCCCTGAATTAACAGGAAAGAAGTTTGACAGGCCGTCACCACCCTTTACAGTACTTTCAGTACCAGTATATAGGCTTGCTCTTAGGTTAATAATCTATGTTGGAATTCCTCTAAGTCCCAGGATCTCCCATAGCGATTCTCAATGCACCGAGTCAAATACCTGTTTGAGGTTGATATAGGCTGCAAACAACTCATGATGGAGTTCCACAATTACTCGAAGCACTAGGATATGGTCTAATGTGGACTTCCCAAGAGTGAATCCAGACTGCTCTGGCCTCTAGTGCCTTAGTAGGTGGTTGCGGGTCTGTTTCAGAAATATGTGGGCGAAAACCTTGCCAGGTATATGAGCAGTGTGATGCCACAGTTATTGCTACAGTCCCATCGATCCCCTTTCCACTTCCAATGAGTTGCCCACGCCCCTCAACAGCTCGGGGAAATGGAACAAGAGGGCAGTCAAGTTTTTATGCAAGCCCCTCCAGCCTTTAACAGCCTGTGGCTTTCCCACCCTTCAGCCTAGAAATCCCAATGATCTGTCCAGCCATTGAGCAGACTGCAGTCATCTGCAGTCCGCAAATGAGTTCAGTTTTCTCAGGGCTTGGTAGGAAGGATATGGATTTCAACCTCCTCAGCAAGGTTCCTGATGAACTGTTCTTTGTCCTTTCTTAGCAGTGTCTGAATCATACACACAAAGGAACGGCGCAAGTACTGATTACCATTCAGCAGAGACATGCAGCATGCTTCAGTGGCCTTGAATGTGTCCAGTGAGATCAAATTTTGCCTTGCCCTTGGGTGTTCGCCAATGGACTCTTGCACAGTTTTGAGTATTTTGCACCTGAATAACTCCCACAGAGCAACTGGGTCCATCAGGTTTTCGAGTTCTGAGAACTGATTGGAGACATGGCGCACCTTCCCCTCAGTCTGTCCAAGTGAAACACCCTAGAGTGGCCTAGATTGGCCACTGGAGGGACGAGGAGTTTTGAAGTGGACCCACGGTAGCCTCTATCAGCCACAGAACTCGGAACTCCAGTAAACTCCAGTAAATTCTTAAGGGTCCTGTAGCGAGTGCTGGCAAGAATGTGGTCCATCTCCTTGACCACAGTACCTATATCACTATACTATGTCCACTGATGCCGGTTGGAGCGCTGACATCAGGAGCCAGAAATCCTCAATCTCTGGGAGGAGGCTGTTCTCGCTGCTGGAATCAGTTCCTGGGCCATGGGGACCGACAAACATCTCATAGCCTGCTCGATCACAGCTGGATACTGCACTGAAGAATAATGCGAATGTCTCGCCGGGGAGAACTGTCTGTCTCAGATGTGAGTTTGGCATAGAACACCTCTTTCACATCAGGTTTGCAAATATCGGTATGAGAGTACACAGCAATAAAAGACACAAGGCCAAAAGTATTCTTCAATCTCAATATCATATATATATATATATATATACATATATATATATATATATATATATATATATATATACATACATATACATACATACATATATATAATGTATACATATACATATATATATATTATATATATGTATATAATATATAATGTATGTATGCAAATATACACACATATACATGCGCAAACACACACACAAACACACAAACACACACACACACACACACACACACACACACACACACACACACACACACACACACACACACACACACACACACACAACACACACACAAACAGACACACACACACACACACAGACATACTGTACGATGTAGCAGATGGGACCGGTGACCTCACCTCGCTGCCCCCATACTTCCTCCAGCTGCTTCAGTCACTTCCGGCAGCTGGGACGGTCACTACTTATACTGAGGATGA
The DNA here is from genome assembly GCF_015228065.2 of Penaeus monodon. NCBI lineage: Eukaryota > Metazoa > Arthropoda > Malacostraca > Decapoda > Penaeidae > Penaeus > Penaeus monodon. Next base: position 26,220,223 of record NC_051391.1, on the reverse strand, counting down.
CCTAGACCTACACAGTTCGTGTTTAGCGCCCGGCGTGGTAAGGTAGGCCTAGCCTTCGCCTTCAGGCGGGTCAACCTGACGCATGACCCCGCTTTACCTATAGACATCGTCTCGTGTGTGTTGTACTCTTATCAATAAAGAGTGAAGCTATCATACAACTATAACTACCCCTGCAAAGCCACTGTACCAGAGTACTCATAGACTCTTACAGACTGGTGGCAGGGTGGTCGCCGTGTCCTTTCGTCTCGAAGCATGAACGCAAAACCTCCAAATAAGAAAAAAACGCTCGATCATTCCCGAAGACATGTCTAGACAAATCCACGTGAGTACACGTTTTGGGGCCCATTTCTTATTTCTTTTCCCTTCCTTCTCCCATAAATGTGTTAAGCCGTCGGTTTTGTTGTGTAAAAATGCCAAGTAACAGCAAATGGCACGTTCTCACACTATTCTCCTGACCTCAGATCGCCTTACCGTGTGATCACGGTATGTGGTCAACAAACATGAATATCGTTCGTTAGTTAAGTAGTTAATTAATTTCTCTCGTTATTAGATTTATGTTGTTTCTGCAACGAATTTAATGCATTCGTGATTTATGTTATCACGAATATCATTTCATTTTATCTCATTCCTCCCCAACCTGACCGCACATTCTCTTTCGCTTGTGGTCAGTTGGGACGTGGAAAGGGTCAAGAGATGACCGCTGTTTTTCCCATAATTTTGTTGTTTTGGTGACACCTTGGGGATTAGCTGTAGCACCGTTACATTGTTCATTGGTGACACGTTCTATTGGCGCTAGAACGGAGCTTGTAACAGGATTTTATTAAAATTTATTTTTTTGAATATAGCGTAGGATCTCCCCCCATATCATAGTGCACAGGATTGCCTGATATACCCTGGGGTTGCATAAATAGCCTAATAGATCTACACTCCGACGTTCGAAAGTAGGTACAGGTAAAACCAAAGTTATTCGTTTGATCGACACCTTTGAGTCTGTGTGACCCGCAGTTACATCCGTTAATTAATGTAGGATTAGGGTTTCAGCTAGAGTCATTATTCACTTATTAATCACACCCTTCTCACCCTCTTGAAGTGGCTTGCATGTTTTGGGTAATTCCCAAGCGATCGTGTGATTCGTGAAGTAGATACCTGTATTGATTTTCATGAGCGCCCATCACAGATACGCAGAAAAGAGCAGGTTATTTATAAATTTTTCTGGCTTGGTTCGCTCCAATGTACGGCATTTTGGGTATAGGATCCCCTGTTGATGAAGTCTAACATGCATAGCTAGACATGGCTACCTTGGCAGTTCAGATTTCCTGACCCCAACAAGATTTGCTTGCTAAAAATTTTGTGAATAATTTTTTCATGAAACAATTCATTAATGCATACATTCTGTCACATATCATTAAATGTTAAATTCAGTGTGGCAGTTGAAATAATTTCTAAATAGCTAGCATTGCTAATCTATCTCATTTTGTAATACTGAATGTTAATATTCGTGTTTGTGATTCATTCTTTGTGTGAAGTCACTCTCACTTTAACTCTCATTCATGCTCGCTGTTGTTCATGCACACACACATACACACAAGCACCCTTTCACACTTACTCACTCACTCACTCACTTATCCACGCAGAATAAATGACACTGAACCCTTTTCATTAATAGAGTCTGTTGCTGTCGTAGAGCCAGCGTAAAGATCTATGATGTATCTCTTTAGCCCGTGATTTTATCAGTCGTGACGAGTGACTCGTACATTTATTTCTTCTCTGTGTGACGACAACTGGTTCATGTAAATCCTTGCGGATTGCCGTTGTCGTTTCTCTTATCTACTCTCATATCTATTAGAGATGGTTGGTAGTTCAAGCTAGGTCCATGCAGATCGGTACTGATGTCTCCCTCTCCTATTTTCTTCTTTATCTTTGTGAATAAGACACAAAATGAAAATACGAAAAGACGAAAATAGAATTAAAACGAACATTAAAAACCATAAATTTATATAAATTACCAGCTAGTGGTACTTAACACCCCCTCTTCTCGTTGCTTTTATTTTTCTCTTACTCTCTTGCCCCTAGGTGTATGATCTGGTTCCCCAACTATTCGGACCGACGATAACCGACACGGCACCGAAGGATGCTGCTGCTGCAGAACTGGTCACCTTAGGATGCTGTGGGAAGGATGTCATCGGAAGATTGCCATAGGCCTGTGGACCAGGATGTTCGTCAGAGCAGGTGTCAAGCTTCCCAAGAGTGGACGGGCGCCGCCTACCGAGACGCCCATAGATCCAGCGAAGGACCAGGAACTCGCCAGCACAGGTACCAGTCGCCCCAGGATGCTGTGGATGGGCGACGCTTGCCTGGACGACCGCAGATCCAGTCAACTCCAGAGGGAGCATGCAACCGAGGAGGAGCATGCAGCCAAGTTAAGCCTGGACGAGGATACGAAGAAGTCTAGACAAATCCAAAGTCAAGGAGGACCTGTGCGAGACTTTCGAAGATGTGTAGACGTCTGGGACGACAGGGACGGGCAGCCATGAAGATGCACCAGGACAACGCACGCGAGAACGAGATGACCAGCCAAGTAAGGTCACCCTTGAAGCAAATCTGAAACGCCTCGAGGGCGAGGCGTGTGTAGGTGGCCGGGCAATGTACGATGTAGCAGATGGGACCGGTGACCTCACCTTGCTCCCCCCATAATTCCTCCAGCTGCTTCAGTCACTTCTGGCAGCTGGGACAGTCACTACTTATACTGAGGATGACCTAGACCTACACTGTTCATGTTTAGCGCCCCTGTAGTGAGGTCGGCCTAGCCTTCGCCTTCAGGCGGGTCAACCTGACGCATGACACCACTTTACCTGTGTGTGTTGTACTCTTATCAATAAAGAGTGAAGCCATCATACAACTATAACTACCCCTGCAAAGCCACTGTACCAGAGTACTGTACATACACACACAACCACAAACAACACACACACACACACACACACACACACACTAAAAAGCTTGCGAATAATTTTTCACGTTACCATTCATTAATGCGTACATTCTGTTGCATATCATTAAATACTGAATTCAATGTGGTAGTTGTGGTACATTTTCTGTGTGAGCTCACTCACTTTCACTCTCATTTACGCTCGCTGTCACACACACACACACACACACACACACACACACACACACACACACACACACACACACACACACACACACACACACACACTCACTCAATCATCCACGCAGAACAAAAGACACTGAAACCTTTTCACTAATAGGTTTTGTTGCTGTCGTAGTGCAGGCGTAAAGATCTGCTATGTATCTCTTTTGCCCATGATTTTGTCAGTCGTGAAGAGTGACTCGTACATGATGTACAATTTCTTATTTTACATACTTTTCTTCTCTGTGCGACGACAATTGGTTCAAGTAAGTCCTTGCGGATTGCCATTGTTGTTTCCCTTATCTACTCTCATATCTATCAGAGATGGTTGGTAGTTCAAGCCAGGTCCATGTGGATTGCTACTGACGTCTCCCTTTATTATTTTCTTTTTATCTTTGTGAAAATATAAAGTAAAAAAGAACACTAAAAACTGCAAATTTATATAAATAACTGGCTAGTGGTACTTAACATCCCCTCTTCTCTGTTGCCTTTCTTTTTCTCTTACTATCTGGCACTTACGTGTATGATCTGGTTCCCCGACTATATAT
>NC_051391.1:26197675-26211424 GCF_015228065.2 Penaeus monodon | reverse complement strand
TGTTATATTGCTCAATGATGACATGTTCTATCGGCGCTAGTGCAGAGCTTCTAACGCGATTTTTATATAAACTTATTATTTCGAGTATAGTCTTTGAATCTTCCCCATATCATAGTGCTCAGGGATGCCCGATATATTATGGGGTTGCGTAAATCGCCCAATAGATCTACACTCTGACGTTACAAGACTAGGTACAAGTAAAAGTAATTCGTTCGACCAACAACTTTCGAGTCAGTGTGACTTGCAGTTACATCCGTTCATTAATGTAGGACTAGGGTTTAGGCTGGAATCGTTATTCGCTTATTAATCACGCCCTTCTCACCCTCTAGAAGTCACTTGCATGTTTTGGTTAAATCCCAAGTGATTGTGTGATTCGTGATAGATACCCTGTAGGGAATGTAACGAGTGCTCATCACAGATACACAGAAGAGAACAGGCTATTTATAGATTTTCCCCCCTCAGTTCACTTCATTTGTACAGCATTTTGGGTATAGGAACCCCCTTCGATGAAGTCTAGCATGCATAGCTGGACATGATTACCTCGGCAGTTCAGAATTTCTGATCCCGAGAAGATTTGCTTGCTAGAAAACTTTTGAATATTTTTTTTGACATCACTGTTCATTAGTGCGTACATTTTGTCGCATATCATTAAATGTTGAATTCATTGTGGTAGTTGAAATAATTTTGTATTAATAGCATTGCTGACTCATACATGATGTACAATTTCTTATTTTACATACATTTCTTCTCTGTGTTACGACAATTGGTTTAAGTAAATCCTTGTGGATTGCGGCTGTTGTTTCCCTTATCTACTCTTATATCTGTCAAGATCGCTACTGAGGTCTCAATCTCCTATTTTCTTCTTTATCTTGGAAAAGTGAAAAAAAAAAAGTGGCACCTAACATCCCCTCTTCTCTGTTGCCTTTCCTTTTCTCTTACTATCTTGTCCCTTATGTGTATGATCTGGATCCCCGACTATATATAAGCAGTCGGACCGACGATAACCGACACGGCACCGAAGGAGGACCCTACTGCAGTAAAGAGAGCACCTTAGGATGCTGTAGGAAGGACGTCACCGGAAGATCACCAGAAGCCTGTGGACCAGGACGTTCGCCAGAACAGGTATTAAGGACGCCGCTTGCATTCAAACTCCAGGAGCTCGTCAGCGCAGGTATCAGCCACCATGAGATGCCGAAGAGGACATCCCTGCTCGGACGCCCATAGATCCAGACGAAGGTTATCAGGGCGTGAGAACGAGCATGCAGCCGAGGAGGACCTGGACGAGATCTGTGAGGACATGTGGACGAGGACGCCGCCGAGTTAGGCCTGGACAAGGACTACGAGGGAGTCTAGAAGAATCCGAAGTCAAGGAGGACCTGTGCGAGACCTTCGAGGACGCGTGGACGTATAGACGGATGGATTATACCAAGGACCAGAAAGAAAAGGACGTCAATGACAAGCAACTACGAAGATGCACCAGGGACAACACATGCAAGAACGAGATGACCAGCCAAAGTTAGGTCACCCTTAAGGCAAATCTAAGGCGCTTCGAGGGCAAGGCGTGAGTAGGTGACCGAGCAATATGGCGTATACATAAGCATGATTTCTGTAAGCTATTTTACCAATAGACCACATGGCTGTTTGCAATGTGGCACTAAGTCCAATCTAGAACCATCAAGCCAGCGAAAACGTAGATGATTTTTTCTGACCTCATTTGACCTCACAGTTCATGCCCAGCGCCCGACGTGATATGGTCGGTCCAGCCGACCGTATCACGGCTGGCCGAACACGCAAGTGAGAGAGAGAGTGAGAGAGAGAGGGAGAGAGAGAAAGAAAGATAGATAGATAGAAGAAGAGAGAGAGAGAGAGAGAGAGAGAGAGAGAGAGAGAGAGAGAGAGAGAGAGAGAGAGAGAGAGAGAGAGAGGAGAGAGAGAGAGAGAGAGGAAGAGGAGAGAGAAGGGAGAGAGGAGAGAGAGAGAGAGAGAGAGGAATGAGGGTGGAGGGAGGGAGGGAGGGAGGGAGGGAGGGAGGGAGGGAGGAGGGAGGGAGGGAGGGAGAGAGAGAGAGAGAGAGAAGAGAGAGAGAGAGAGAGAGAGAGAAAGAGGAGTGAAGTGGGGAGATAGATAGGTAGATTGATAGATAGACAGAAAGAGAGAGAGAGAGAGACAGATAGATAGATAGATCGACAGATAGACAGATAGATAGATAGATAGACAGATAGAGAGAGAGAGTGATAGATAGTGAGAGAGTGATGGGGTGAGTGAGAGAGAGAGAGAGAGAGAGAGAGAGAGAGAGAGAGAGAGAGAAGGAGAGAGAGAGAGAGGGGAGAGGAGAGAGAGAGAGAGAAGAGGGGGAGAGAGAGAGAGAAAAGGAGAAAAGAGAGAGAGAGAGAGAGAGAGAGAGAGAGAGAGAGAGAGAGAGGAGAGAGAAAGAGAGAGAGAGAGAGATAGGGAGGGAGGGAGGGAGGGAGGGAGGGAGGGAGGGAGGGAGGGAGGGAGAGAGAGAGAGAGAGAGAAAGAGGAGTGAAGTGGGGAGATAGATAGGTAGATAGATAGATAGACAGAAAGAGAGAGACAGACAAACAGATAGATAGATAGACAGATAGATAGATAGATAGATAGAAGAGAGAGAGAGAGAGAGAGAGAGAGAGAGTGATAAAGAGAGAGTTTGAGAGTGAGAGAGAGAGAGAGAGACAGAGAAAAAGATAGATAGGTAGATAGATAGATAGACAGAAAGAGAGAGAGACAGATAGATAAATAGATAAATAGATAGATAGATAGATAGATAGAGAGAGAGAGAGAGAGAGAGAGGGAGAGAGAGAGAGAGAGAGAGAGAGGAACAGCAAGAGAGAGATAGAGAGATAGAGAGAGAGAGAGAGAGAGAGAGAGAGAGAGAGAGGGAGAGAGAGAGAGAGAGAGAAGAGAGGATCAGCGAGAGAGAGAGAGAGATAGAGAGAGGAACAGCGAGAGAGAGAGAGAGAGATAGAGAGAGGGAGAGAGAGGAACATGAATATTGTTTGTTACTTAAGTAGTTAATGAATTTCTCTCGTTATTAGAGATTTACGATTTTTCATCTGCAAAGAATTTAACGCGTTCGTGATTTATCTTATCACAGATATCATTTCATTTTATCTCGTTCCTCCCCTCTCTCCGACCTGACCGCGCTTTCTCTTTCGTTTGTGGTTAGTTGGGACGAGGAAAGGGTCAATAGATGACCTTTTGTTTTCCCGTCTGGTCCGGACCTCACTTTTCCCTTCCAATCAGTTGGGACATGGAAAGGGTCAAGGGATGACTGTAACCATAATTTGGATGTTGTAGCACCGCTACATTGCTCATTGGTGACACGTTCTATCGGCGCTAGAACAGAGCTTGTAACACGATTTCATATAGATTTACTATTTTGAATATAGCGTAGGATCTCCCCTCATATCATAATGCACAGGAGTGCCCGATATTACCCGGGGTTGCGTAAATCGCCTAATAGATCTTTGCACCGACGTTCGATTCGTTTGATCGGCAACTTTGAGTTGGTGTGACCCACAGTTACATCCGTTAAATAATGTAGGACTAAGGCTTAAGCTAGAATCATTATTTGCTTATTAACCACACCCTTCTCCCCCTCTTGAAGTCACTTGCATGTTTTGGGTAATTCCCAAGCGATCCTGTGATTCGTAGATACCTGTAGGGAATGTCACAAGCACCCATCACAGATACACAGAAAAGTGTAGGTTAGATTTTCCTGGCTCAGTTCTCTTCAATGTACGGCCTTTTGGGGATAGGATCCCTTCATCGATGAAGTCTAACATGCATAGCTGGACATGTACCTCGGCAGTTCAGATTTTCTGACTCCGAGTAGATTTGCTTGCTAAAAAACTTGCAGATGTTTTTTTTCACGTCACCATTCATTAATGCGTACATTCTGTCACATATCATTAAAATGTTGAATTCAATGTGGTAGTTGAAGTAATTTTAAATAGCTAGTATTGCTAATCTATCTCAGTTTGTAATATTGAACGTTAATGTTCATGTTCCATTCTCTGTGTGAGGTCATTCTCACTTTCACTCTCTTTCACGCTCGCTGTAGCTCACACGCACACACACACACGCACACACACACTTACTCATTCGCTCACTTATCCAAGCAGAACAAGAGACACTGAAACCTTTTCATTAATAAGTTTTGTTGTTGTCATAGTGCCGGTGAAAGATCTATGACGTATCTCTTTTGCCCGCAATTTTGTCTGTGGGATGACAACTGGTTCAAGTAAATCCTTGCGGATTGCCATTGTCGTTTCCCTTATCTACTCTCATATCTATCAGAGATGGATGGTAGTTCAAGCCAGGTCCATGCGGATCGCTACTGACGTCTCCCTCTCCTATTTTCTTCTTTTTAAAGCACAAAACGAAAAAAAAGACGAAAATAAAATTAAAAAAGAACATTAAAAACCGCAAATTTATATAAATAACGGGCTATTGGTACTTAACACCCCCTCTTCTCTGTTGCCTTTCTTTTTATCTTACTATCTGGCCCTTACGTGTATGATCTAGTTCCCTGACTATATATAGCATTCGGACCGACGATAACTAACACGGCACCGAGGGAGGATCCTGCTGCAGAACTGGTTACCTTAGGATGCTGTAGGAAAGACCTCACCGAAAGATCGCCATAAACCTGCGGACCAGGATGTTAAGCCGTCCCATGATGCAGTGTGTGAGGTCTCCGACCTTCCCCTCCCTCCCCCCATCCTGGACTGCAACCCCTCTCTCCCCTTATCCTCCTCACCCTTGTTTCCCCTAGTCTCCCCTATCTCCCTTTCACCCTCTTCTCCAACCTTTTCCCCCCCCTCTCTCCTTTCACGTACATCCTGACTCCTGTACCCTATTTACTCTACTCGCTATCCTTCGTCTCTCCTAAATACTCTAGTTCTCTTGCTCTCACTACTTCGCTCATCTCTTTCGTTCCCTTTCCTTTAATTTCCCCCTTTCCCTTCCTAATCTTGCGTCACTCCTTACCTTCTACCATGCTGATCTCGTTTTCTCCACTTCCCTGTTCCTTCGTTATGCTATATTATCCTTTTCCCTCGTTTCCTCTCATTTCTCTCATTCACTCCTTTCGTTCATTTTTTTTCTCTTCTCTTCTACTTCGCGATTTACGTTCTTCTGTCTTTTTCTACTTTTCCTATTCCGCCGTTGACCTTACTCATTTCTTTCATTTCCATCTCTCGGCTCTCTTTAATTTCTCTCCTTTTTGTCCTTTTTCTTAAGCTTTCGTCCTCACACCTACCCCCTATCATCTACCCTAATACCCTATCAGTCCCCTCGACACCCATGATACCTGAATCCCGAATCCTGAATTTTGAATCCCGAACCGAACTTGGGTAATCCAGCGGGCGGCGCTCAAACACGCTGGAGATGATTCCCGCCCACACAACCTACACTCAACACAGTTATTACGGCCAAACCATGTATTCTTTGATAAACAAATGTGCAAATAAAACTTACAATTGTCGTTTCCCGAGTTTCCTCTTGAGCTTCGAACGCTTCGACCCCATAGGCGACGAATAAGCTTTAACGAATGCAGTTATTTGCCAGTTTTTATCGCCCCTTTTCCTAGTAAGGTCTTGTTTTTTGAGGGGGATCTAAATGTTTTTCATTCTTTTACCCATTCATTTCTTTTATCCATGATTTCAAGGTTTTTAGATTTGACCACCGAATCCTCCCCGTTATTGTTTTACATATTAAATATCCAATGCATTGTAATAGATGCCAAAAATTCGGACACACCTCATTAAGATGTATTGAGAAAGCCCATGACACCATCACATGTACTAGCCAGATTTCCAAATGTGCTAACTGTGGAGGTCCCCATCAGTCAGGATCTGCTGAGTGCAGCATCTAGAAGAAGGGGACTGAGACATTAGCATATATGAGAAAGCATGAAGTTAGTTATACTGAAGCTAAGAGGAAAGTGGAAAATTTGACACACAAACCCGATACTTCCTATGCTGAAGCAGTAACTAACACCACCCCTAGTGCAAGTAATGTCAGTCAACAGCTTTCAGCTAAGGATAAAGAAATTGCTGAACTTAAACAGACCGTTAAAGAATTAAATATTAAAGTATATCACCTGACTAAATTAGTCAATCAAATGACTGCATCATCCCAGCATAAACCTCATAAGGAGGATGATAATGAATCACAGTCCGGAGCGCACCTTCCCGTCCGGGCTACTCCTGTGAGGATTTTGTCTGGCTCGCGATCGGCTTCTCGAGAGAGAAGCAGATCGCAATCTGTCAGTCGTCTCCCTCGCCAGGAGGTGCAGGACATGGAGGCTTCTGTCTCCAAAACATCCCGAGAGAGGTCTCCGGGAAGCGAGGGAGAGGAGGCGTCTCCCTCCCAAAAAGAGAAGAAAAAAACTGGTGGACAAGGCACTTCCAAACCCCATAAAACGTAATCTTCGCGTCGACCATTATACAATGGAACTGTCGAAGTCTTAGATCTAAAGTAAATGATTTTAAGTTATTAGCCTCTTCCTATGCCCCAGATATTATAGTTCTCCAAGAAACGCAGTTAACACACCTCGTCTCTGACGAGGTCGTTTTGCTGAGGAACTACCATCTATGTCGGAAGGATCGTGAGGGTAGGGGTGGAGGCGGAGTCGCCATGTACATCCACCAAAGCCTCCCTTTTACAGAAGTGACTATTGGATTCTACTTTGGAGTTTGTCGCATGCAAAGTAAAAATTAATGGCACGAAATCTGGCTATATTTTCATTTTATTGTCCCCTGATGCAGTGATAGCCTATGATGAGCTCTTTGCTCTTCAGGAACGTCTGCCCAAAAGAAATTTTTAGCTGTTTTTAATGCTCATCATGCGTTAGGGGGTTTCCCTTTGGGGGTGGATGGTAGAGGTGAGCAAGTGTTTAATTTGATAATGAGTCAGATTTAATCCTTCTGAATGATGGTAGTCCGACGCTGGTGGACGATAATACGGTAATTTGAGCTTTATGACTTTATCACTGGTCTCTTCATCAACAGCAGCCAAGTGCCTGTGGCACACCATTGACGACTCGTTGGGAAGCGATCATCTTCCTATTTTGATTAAATATTCATGCAACACAGTTAATAGCAATACAAAAACATCAAAGGTTTGGTCCACTATTAATAAAATTAATAGAAAAAAAACATCTTTTAAAAATTAAAAACACATTGAAGGGCACTATTTCAATTCCCCTAGAGACATGTTTAATACCACTTCGAAAGGTAGTTCTCTCATACAAGCAGCTCAACTTTTACCATCCCCCCTTCCTGACCATCAAGGAAGAGGTTGAGCTGCAAACCAATTCACTTTGCCACAGGAAGTGATTTTGATTACATAAAGATTCTTACAAGGATGAGTTTGTCCGAGCTTAGAAGCCTTGAGGAACTCCCAGGCCCCGATGAGATTCGATATGAGATGATGAAGCATCTAATCTGAGACGTTTAAGTTGCTGAAGGTACAAATGAAATTTGAAAAGCCACACTTTTCCTCATGGCATTTCCCCACATCATTCCCATATTGAAAAGGGGGGTAATCCAGATCTACCATCTCCTCCCGCCCAATTGCCCAATGCAAGGTCATGGAACGAATTGTTAAACAGTAGGCTATGCATTTTAAAATTCAGTAATTTGCTAGTTGCGAGCAGTGCGGTTTCCCGCAAGGGACGCCAAACTCTCGATCAACTAGTAAAGCTGGACAGTCATATTCAAGAGGGCCATTGCAAAAAGATTTTTTTGATTCAGTATTTAGATATAGAAAAGCATAAGACATGACCATGGCGATATGGCTTACTCAGAAAACTTTATGCTTTTGGATTACGTGGAAACTCCCTTTGTTTTTTCAAATTTCATTTCTGACAGAACTTTGCTTGTCAAATTTTTTTTCCGACAATGTCACTTTTTCGACATTTTTGTCCAGGCAAAACGGGGTCCCACAGGAAGGTCTTGTCACCAACATTATTCTATGTAGATCCAATGACATCTTCCCAGCTCCTCCTCGGAATCTTAAATACTCCTTTACGTGTGATTGTGCATTATGGCATTCCAAGCAATAATGCGGGAATTCTCAGCAAAATCGCATCCAATTGGCATGGATATGATTCAAACTGGGGCCCTCCAGGGGGTTTAAGTTTTCCACTAGAAAGAGTATTGGGGTAATTTTTTCACGTAGGAGGAAGCCAGTCATAAGGCTAACCCTAGATAGCCACCCAATACCTATTCAAAATTCTGCTAAATTTTTAGGTCTACTTTTTGATAGTAGACTCAACTGGAAAGACCACATTGGTCAGTTAAAGAATAAATGTCAAAGAGCACTAAATTTATTAAAGTGCATTTCTGGTAATAAATGGGGAGTGATGACAGTCTTGCTAATGGTATATAAAAGCCGTGATTAGGTCTAAAGTAGATATGGGTCAATCGTGTATGGTTCGGCATCGAGAAAAAAGTTTGAAAGGTTTGGATGCTGTGCAGAATGCCTGTTTGCATGTGTGTCTTGGAGCCCTGAAGTGTACTCGGATCGAGCGTCTTGAGGTGGAGTCAGGAGTACCTCCCCTCCGAACTATGCCGCAAAGGCGGATCGAGACCCGAGCCACCCTAATTACCTAATGGTAATAGTGGCACTAGGCCCTTTGCCACGAGACTCCACGACCTCGTCGAGAAAGTGCCATGAAATATAGTGCCATGGGAAACCCCCAATTTTTCCATCATGGAAGCCTGGCTTCCATCAGCCAAAGCGAAGGCGCCGGAGGTGGAGGTACGCCAGAGGTTCAGAGAAATCCTTGTTAAACATCTCCCTATATATACCGACGGCTCCAAGACAGATGAGTGTGTGGGTGCGGATGTATGATCGACTGAATGTGAAATAAAGTTCATACTGCCGAATCATACATCGATCTTTCTTGCTGAACTTTTGCCATTGATAAAGCCATTGATTTTTACTATCGACGACCCCCGATAGAATAGTAATTTTTTCAGATTCATTAAGTTTACTTAAAGCCATTAAATCATTAGAAACCCCCAAAATGAATGGGTAATATCATTCGTAAGCTACATGGTGCCAAAAATAAATCAAGCTAATATGGGTACCAGGCCACTCTGGTATCCATGGCAATGAGCAGGCTGACAAATAGCCGGGTCAACTGTGATCTGGACTTAGCTAGTCCCTTCAGATCCAGGTGTTTGTGTCTCTTATAAAAGCAAAAAAACCAAACTCCTGTGGCGAAGTGAGTGGACCAGCCTCCAACTCACCAACAAAATCAAAACCACAATAGAACTATGGGATACAACCCACAGGAAAATCAGAAGGGAGGAGGTGGTGTTGGCCGACTCAGGGTCAATACCACTAAAATAACACACCTCACTCCCTACATTGAAAAAAAATTCCCCCACAATGTCACCTCTGCAACATCAACCTTACCATTCACCACATATTTATAGTCTGCAACAAATACATAATACAAAGGCAAAAATTAAAAAATTTCCAAAAAAAAAAATAAAATTTTACACTACCAAAATATATATAGATGACGAAAAAATCATCAGTAAAGTAATCACTTTTTTAAGGGAGACAAAACTTTATGACCTTATATAGATTGATAGAATAAATAGGATCCATTGGCTTAATAACCTTAACCACATGCCGCTGGTTGATAGCCAAGAAATCCAACAAAGAAAGAACCCATAAGGGAGTTGTCTCTGGACTCGGTGTTTGACTGTACCCCCCCTGGATTACCCTATACTGTGGCGTCGCTGGAGCAGCAAGGACAAGGTTGTGTTTGAGCCAATCTTTACATGCCAGTTAGGATATTGCTGGACGTGGGCATTTATGTTAACACAAGGTTTACAAAGTTTTACACTGGCCAGCACCAGCCAGAGATACCCCAATTTGAGTAATTTTTATGCATCCGTTCCCTTAGAACGAGCTTTATCAATTTTTTTATCGTATTTATATTTTTACTTTACCTGTGGTGCTTTGCTTTTATTTTACTTTTTTCTCATAAGTCAAGAGCAGCATAACCAGACCCATTTTCCTTCTTTCGGCCCTAAGCCGCCATCTGCTGCTTGGGTGGATGATATTTCGGGCTTCCCCTCGACAGAAAGCCTTACAAGTGGACGGGCGCTGACTGCCGAGACGCCCGTAAATCCAGCGAAGGACCAGGAACTCGCCAGCGCAGGTACTTTTTTTTTTTTTTTTTTTTTTTTTTTTTTTTTTTTTTTTTTTTTTTTTTTTTTAATCAGCCACTGAGGGTCCGTTGTTGGACGTAGGCCTTCCCCAACTGTCTCCATTCTGCTTGGTTTCATGTTTGGGGAGTTTGGGCCCTACCCCACCGCGCTGGCCCAGTGCGAGTTGGCGGGGTTTATACTGATAAACATATTTGTATATCATTAGACAAAGTGACAGGTGAAGCCAACAGCTGGCCTTGGCTGCCCAGGAGCGCCGTATCTAGGTTCGATTTACCTAGAATTATTTAAATCAGCGAGCATGCTCACACGCAGGTACTAGTCGCCCCAAATGCTGTGGATGGTCGACGCTTGCCTGGACGCAGATCCAGTCAACTCCAGGAGCTCGTCAGCACAGGTATCAGCCGCCCGGAGATGCTGCCCCCTGCTGGACGCCTGTAGATCCAGATGAAGATTACGAGGACGTGAGGACGAGCATGCAGCCGAGAAGGACCTGGACGAAATATGTGAGGACGTATGGACGAGGACGCCGCCGAGTTAAGCCTGGACGAGGACTACGAGGAAGTCTAAACGAATCCGAAGTCAAGGAGGACCTGTGCGAGACTGTCGAGGACGTGTGGACGTCGAGGACAGACAGATTACATCGAGGACCAAGAAGAAGAGGAAGACAGGGACGAGCAGCCACGAAGATGCACCAGGACAACACACGATAAAGAAAGCAAGAGAAAGAGAGGAACTGTGAGAAAGAGAGAGAGAGATAGAGATAGAGAGAGAGAAGGAAAGAGAGAGAGAGAGGAACATCGAGGGAGGCAGAGGAACAGCGAGCGAGCGAGCATATAACATATGCAGAAGTCTATTTCTGTTACCAGTGGACCACGTGGCTGTTTTCCACGTGGATCCAAAAGTCCCAAATATAACCTTTCGAGGGCATAGGTGACAAGGTCATTTGATCTCGTTTGACCCGGAGTTCGTGTCAAGCACCCGGCATACAGCCATACTGATAAATAGACATGTCTCGTGTGTTCCTATACTGCGTGTGTCAACTCTTAGAGATAAAGAGTGAAGTCGTATACCAGTATCAATACCCCTGCAAGCCACTGTACTAAGGATCACAGCTTTTTACAAACTGGCGGCAGCGAGGGCCATTGCATCCTTTTGGCATGCAAAACGGACACACCACACCCAAAGAAAATCCGCTCGACCGCTAGAAGACATGTCAAAGAAGAAAAAAAACCCACATAAGTACACGTTTGGGCCTCCTTTTCTTATTTCTTTTCCTTCTCCCATATATGTGTTAAGCCGTTAGTTTTTGTTGGGTAAAAAGTGTTAAATGACAGCAAATGGCACATTCTCACACTATTCCCTTCACCTCAGATTGCATTTCCGTGTGATCGGGTATGTAGTCAATAAACATGAATATCGTTCGTTAGTTAAGTAATTAATTATTTTCTCTCGTTTTAAGAGATTCATGTTGTTCCATCTACAATGAATTTAACGCGTTTGTGATTTTATCTTATCACGAATATCATTTAATTTTATCTCGTTTCTCCCTCGTCCCAACCTGACTGTCCCTTTTCTTTCACTGGCGGTCACTTTTGACGAGAAAAGGTTGTTTTCCCGTCTTGACCTGACCTCGCTTTCTCTTTTCCTGGTCGGTGGCGACGGGGGAAGGGTCAAGATGACTGCTTGGTTCCCTGTAGTTGGTTGTTGTTTGTTGACGCTTGGGGTTAACTTTAGCCATTGTTACATTGCTTTTTGGTGACACGCTTCTATCGGCGCCTAAGACGAAGCTTAGTAAACCGCATTTGATAAAATTCATTCATATTGATACAGGTAGGATCTTCCCCTATATCATAGTGCACAGGATTGCCCAATATTGCCCCGGGGTTGTGTAAACACCTAATAGATCTGCGCTCCATTGTTCGAAAGTAGGTACAATAAACCGAAGTTATTCGTTCGATCGAATAACTTCGAATTTATTCGTTCGATCGGCACCTCTGAGTCGGTGTGACCCGCGGTTATGTCCGTTAATTAATGTAGGTCTAGGGTTTAAGCTAGAATCATTATTTGCTTAAAATTTTAACAATTTCCCCCCACCCCCCCCCCCCCCAAAAAACCTTCTCACCCTCTTGAAGTCGCTTGCATGTTTTGGGGTAAGATCCCAAGCGTTTGTTGTGATTAGTGATAATTTTAAATATCCTTAGAGAATTTTGCGAGCACCCATCACAGATACGCAGAAAAGAGCAGGTTATTTATAGATTTCCCTGGCTCGAGTCGCTTCAGTCATATACGGCATTTGGGTATAGGATCCCCCCATTAATGAAGTCTATCATGCCTAGCTCGACTTGTACCTCGGCAGTCAGATTTTTCTGCCCCCGAGAAGATTTGCTTGCTTAAAAAGGTGGGCCATCACAGTAGCAGAAAAGAGCAGGTATTTATGATTTTCCTTGCTCGGTTTGCTTTCAATGTACGGATTTTGGGTATAGGATCCCCGTCGATGAAGTCTAACATGCAAGATCAGACATGGCTACTCGGACAGGTCAGATTTTCTGAACTGAGAAGATTTGCTTGATAAATAGCTTGCCCCAAATATATGGTTCATGTCCACCATTCACTCATGCATACATCTGTCGCCTATATTATATGTGAAATTCACATGTGGTAGTGAAATAATTTTAAATAGCTAGCAGTATTAATTTACTTCAGTTTTGGTATAGTGAACGTTAATATTCGTGTTTGTGATCCATCTCTGTGTGAGGTCACTATCCTTTCCCTCTCCTTCACGATAGCTGATCACTCACACACGAATACAACACACACTCACCTCAATCACACACGCAGGACAAAAGACACTGAACCTTTTCATTAACAGGGTTGGTTGCTGTCTTAGTGCTGGCGAAAAGACTTATGATGTATCTCTTTAGCCCAAAATTTTGTCAGTCATGACGAGTGACTCGTACATGATGTACAAATTACATTTATTTCTTCTCTGTGTGACGACAGTGGTTCAAGTATATCCTTGTGGATTGTCATTGTCGACAGACAGACAGACACAGACACACACACACACACACACACACACACACACACACACACACAGAGAGAGAGAGAGAGAGAGAGAGAGAGAGGGAGAGAGGAAGACAAACAGACAGCACACACACACAACACACACAGAGAGAGAGAGAGAGAAGAAGAGACGAGGAGAGGAGAGGAGAGAGAGAGAGAGAGAGAGAGAGAGAGAGAGAGAGAGAGAGAGAGAGAGAGAAAGAGAGAGAGGAACAGCGAGCGAGCGAGCGAGAGAGAGAGAGGGGGGGGAACAGCGAGCAAGAGAAAGAGAGAGAGAGAGAGAGAGAGAGAGAGAAAGAGGAACATAGAGAGAGACAGAGAGAAATAAACAAAGAGAGAGGGAGAGAGAGAGAGTATAAGATGTGGATAATTCTATTTCTGTTACAGGATGTGGATAATCTATCTGTTACAGGATGGGATAATTCTATTTCGGTTACCAGTGGACCACGTGGCTGTTTTCCACGTG
>NC_051391.1:26183736-26197575 GCF_015228065.2 Penaeus monodon | reverse complement strand
TATTTGACACAGATTCTGCGCATTTTCACCCCCCATATTGATATTATGCATTTAATCCATAGCTGAGTCTTTCTGTTTTCCCACAGCTTCCTTTTCCCTGCACATCTCTTCAGCGTTATTTTCACTGTCTTTTCACCGCTTTCAGATTTGTCGATATTATCGTGCATAATATCAGACCTCATGGTATTTTCAACATCACAAAACATCATTAGGAAGCACATTTCCCCTGTCTATACTATCATTTTTTTCTTTCCATTAATTTTTTTTTTCAGAAAGATCTTGTTTTTTAGGTCTTCTTGTCTAGGTCCATTTCTTGATTTTTCCACCAATGGTTACTTCTGTGTCAGTGGTTTCCTGGGACGAGGTGTAGCGGGGGCAGGGCGTCGCCTTTTCAGTGGTCGATGGGTACGGCCGGGGGCGGGGAGGGTGTGCGCGTGGCAGCTTGTGGGCGCAGTTACGGTGTCAGGCCGTCACACCTTGCGCTCCCCCACCTAACGCACCTCTTCACGATGGTGCCCGGTGTCTTCGTTGTCGTTGTCCTTCTCGATGTTTCTGCAGGACACTTCTTTGTCTATTTGAGCTTCTGCAACAGTCTGACCAAGCTGTTTCTTTCCTCGAAATATTTAGCTACATGGCTGTAACTATGGCACCTGTAGCGGGCCACGCCTCTAATCTCCATGGTCAAATGGAGGTCGGCTCTAACATCTTCCAAAGAATTGGTTATCCATACAAACAAGATCCTATTTAAGGGCTGTCCTCCTTCTAAATCCCCTGAGCTTTAAAAACATCCAGAAGATGCATTGCTCCCTCTGTGGGGGCCTCCTCGGAAACCAGGTATCCCCGTATCTTTTGCTGTTAAAAGAGAAATCCCCCCAAAAGTGCCATTACATCAAGGCCGCTAGTTTTGTGTGCTGCCTCCCTCATCCCCCTGATTTTACGCGGTAGACGGTCTTAGTACCTGTCTTGGGGGAGCAAAGGGTTTGATGGTTGATTTTCTCAGTGGTTTGTCAGTCAAGTTGGGGTCATTGATAAGTTTCATTTCCTCTTTTTGTCTGAACGAGTTGGAACTTATCGCACCGGGGGGTCGGGCAGGGATCTTTTCAGGGCCCTATGCTCGTGGAATCAATCCCTCCAAGGGTGGAGGGTTAAAGTGGTGGTAGCATTTTTTCTACATGTCCGTATGGCGGATACATAAGCACAATTTGTGTAAGATAATTTTATCTGCCCTCGTAGGACCTCTGAGTTTGTCCCCGGCGCCGCTCGACGTGACAGGTCGTCCCCGGGGCCTCTGGGCCCACCATGGTGGTTGGCCAGACAAGCGACCCGCATCGCACTTCCCTACCCTACAACATAGTAATGGGGTACCTTTACATGTGTTTGAGTTGTTAGTACGTTTACTACCATTATATTCACCAACAGTCTTTACAGTCGGTGACAGGGTGGTCACTGCATCCTTTGGCTCGCAACACAGACCACAGTCTCCAAATTCACTCGACCATGCTTCCACGATCGACCATGTCTTTTAAACTACGTGAGTACACGGTTTGGGCCTTTTCATTTCTTTTCCTTCCCTTCTCCCATAAATGTTTTAAGTGTATGTGCAGTCACTTCGGTTGGTTTCTTGGGTAAAAGTACAGCAATGGCACTTCTCACACTATTCTTTTGACCTTAGTTTCCATTACTGTGTGATCACGGTATATGGTCAACAAACATGAATATCGTTTACTAGTTAAGTATTAAATTAATTTTTCTTGTCATTAGAGATTCTTATTGTTTCAAACTACATCAAAATTTTAAAGTGACCTGACCGCACTTCTCTCTCCCTTCCGGTCGGTTGTGAATGGAAAGGGCAAGAGATGACTGCTCATTTTTCCCCCAATTTGGTTTTTGTTGTGTTGACACCACGGGGATAACTATAGCATCGTTACACTGCTCACTGGTGAAAACGTTCTATCGGCACTAGAGTGGAGCTTGTGACGCGTTTTTTATAAAATTTATTATTTATGAAAATCCCTATATCATAGTGCAAGGGATGCACAATAAAACCTGGGGTTTGCGTAAATCGCTTAATAAATCTACTCTCTGACGTTACAATAGTATGTACAAGTAAAACCAAAGTTATTCATACGATCGGCATCTTTCGAGTTGGTGTGACCCGTAGTTTACATCTGTTGGACTATGGTTTAAGCTAGAATCATTATTCGCATATTAATCATGCCCCTTTTCACCCCCAGAAGTCACTTGATGTATGGGTAAATCCCAAGTGATCGTGTGATTGTGGGAAAGTAATGAGTGCCCATCACAGAATGCAGAAGAGAGCAGATTATTTATAGATTTCCCAGCCCCAGTTTGCTTCATTGTATGGTATTTTGGGATAGGACCCCCCCCCTCGTGAAGTCGACATGCACAATTAGATATGGTTTCCTCGGCAGTTCAGTGTCTGACCCCGAAATTGCTTGCTGAAATATTGCTTGTGATATTTTTCATGTCACCATTCATTATGCTGCATCTGTCGCATATCATTAAATGTGAATTCAATGTGGTATTGAAAATTTTTGTATAAACTTGTAATTTACGCGTATTTATACTGATAGTAATCTCCTGTTGTGATTCCCTCTTTGTAGAGCTCACTCTCACTTTCTTTCATCACGCTTCCTGTTGCTCACCACACACACACACACACACACACACACAAACACACACAAAACACAACACCCCCACACACACACACACACACACACACACACACACACCAGAAAACACCACAACACAATCACTCACTCACTACTCATTCCATACGAACAAAAGACACTGAAACCTTTTCATTAATAGGTTGTTGCGTCGTAGTTGCAGGCGTATATCTATGATCTATGATGTATCTCTTTTGCCGTCGATTTTTGCCCGTTTATAAAGACTAGTAACATGATGACAAATTTTTCTTCTTTCGCGACAATTGGTTTCAAGTAAATTTTGTGATTTCTGTTGTCGTTTCCCCTTTTTACTCTCCCTATTTCAGAGATGATTGGTAGTTAAAAAACCGGCCCATGGGGATCGTAGGACATTCCCTTCCTTTTTCTTCTTTATTTTGGGAAAGAAAAAACCAAAACAAAAAAAAGAAAAAGTAAAGTAAAAACAGAAATTTTAGTGTAGTGGTATTTAACACCCCCTCTTTCTGTTACTTTCTTTTTTCTACTATCTTGGCCCTTACTTTGTAATTATTTTCCCCGACTATATATAGCAGCGGAACGAGAAAACCGACACGGCCCTAAAGGGAAACTTGCTCAGAAACCTTAGGATGCTGTGGAAGGACATCCCAAAAGTTCCAGAAGCCTTTGGACCAAGATTTCATTAGAGAGGTTTTAAAAGCCACTCCGGATATAGTGGAAGGGCCCCATTCCCGGGCCCCCGTAGAGCCGCGAAGCCCCAGGAACTCCCACACAGGTATAAACGCCCCGGGATGTGTGGAAGGGCACGCTCCCTGGGGGCCCGCTGACCAGTAAAAACCCGGGATCTCAGCACAGCTATCGCCCCTTGAGATGCCGAACACCCGTAGTCCAGACGAAGGTTAGAGGCGTATGGACGAGATGCAGCCAAGACAGACTGGACAATTGCAGGCATGTGGAGTCAAGGGGGACCTTGCAAGCCTTCGGGGACGTGTGAACGTCGAGGAGGGATAGTTTAAAAAACCAAGGACCAGAAAAAAGAGGAGACAAGAGAGCAACTATGAAGAGCACCAAGGAAAACATACCAAGAACGAGGCCACCCAAAAATTGGGTCACCCCTTTGGGCAAACTAAGCACCTCGAGGCGGGCACGAGTAGGGGGGCTGAGAATATGGAGAATATTAAATTTAAATTTATATATCAATAATATTATAAGCAATTTTATATACGGGATCAGCCACGGGCTCTAATCGAGAAAAGAATAACGACTCACGGGGGGTGTAGATACGATTTTACTCCCTCGTCTGACCCTGTTGTCCCCAGCCCCCCGCCTGACCAGGTCGTCACCCCCTCTGGTCCCAAGGCTGTTTGGTGGACAGAGACCCCACCCCCCCCAGCACTTCCCCTAAGACATCATTGGTGTTCCCTTATATTTTTACTCTTACACAAAAAATTAAGCTGTTTATAAAAATACAATCCCCCTGCTAGACATTGAGGGGGTTCCCATGCCTTACAATCCAATAAAATTTTGAAATACACCCACAACACTTGGAAAACCCGGGTGGGGGGGTTTATCCATAAAATCGCCCAAAAACACGGAGGAATACGACATCCCTCCCTTGGGTTTTTACTAGTTTAGAACAAGGAAAAAAATATCTTATCTAGTTTAGTCCTTTTTTCCCCCCGGCTAATGCAAGGTGTGGAGGCTGGGTATTTTGGGGATGGCCTAACATTTTAAGGTTTTATTTTTGAATTTTAGGCTATCATTTTATGAAAGTCTATACAGTTAAAGGAAACAAAAAATTTTACACAGCCCCTTTATCAAATTTTTTGCCACGCCGGTGTAAGTTGGCATGGAAAAGGCATTTCTACTTTTGATTGCGGCATGTGATACTACTTTCCCCAAATTTAGGATACAACATAAATACCTTTTAAGACATAGAGATATAAAATGGTTACATAGTTCCTCATCCCTAGCTTGGGGGGTTTTGAAAGGCTGAACACATGGGCCCAGGAGATAAAAGTAAAAAAGTGTTACTTATATTTTCATACACAGTGAACTTATTTCTTAAACATTACAAACTGTACTGACCGGGCTTGTTTTTTTTTATAAAACCCCATAGGTAAGAATCTTGCACAAACTAAGGGGTTTATGCTACAGCTTTCAGACATTGAAAATTTAAATCCTCTTTAAAGGAAAGTTTAATGAGGTATAAAATCCAGAAAGAGGTCCCCAAGACCTATATCCACACTTTCCTTTTGCCACTTTTGCGACTTGGGTGGGATCATGGCCTCGACTTTGCAGATACACGTTATCCTGAGAAATTTGCAATTTTTCCTGCAGTGTTAAGCCAAAGAGCCTCTGTGAATCGCAAAAAATTCCCCCTGAGCCTGTTTCTGATTTTCCCTCCCAACTCATTTTGGTAGTGCTAGCCCAGTCATGACACCCACAGTCGGGCTAAAAAAAATATTGTTTTTTTTTACAACAAAAGGCATCATCTTGCCCTAGACTGTAAGGATCCGTAGTGAGCATTCAATGCATTGGACAGATTTAAAAGATGTCATTTATAATTGTCTGTACAATGGGGGGTTCTCTAATTGATTGGCATTTTTTTTTTTTCCTCTTTTTTTTAAGGGCCCGTCCTACAAGGACGTTGGCGTCAGATTTCCCATGATTTTTTGAAAAGTTAGAGTGGGGGTTTTTGCCCTTCCCTTTCCCGCCGGTGTTTTAATGGGGTCACCACTTTTTCCCGGGGTTCGGGGATGGAAATGATTTGGGGTTTGGTTTACCCACCCGTGGCTAGGTAACAATCGGGGTGAATTTCCCTTCCCCAAGGAACAACGCCCCGGCCGGTGACTCAACCCTCGAACTCAGTTGCCGTCGTGCCGTCTTGATCTGAGCTCTAACACTGGGGCCACCGCGGCCTAATGTTTTGGGCACTAAATGTGGATTTATTTTTTAAAACCTTTGTTGTTTAGGAGCACCAAGAATGACCCTCATGTCCCTTTTTGAAAATATTTAAAATAGTCACCCGTTTCCCTTGAACATATAGGTGCAATGCTGATAACTATGACGACCAATTTTATGACAAGAAAAAGTTTTTGCAATATTGACATTAATACAGGTCTTTCCCCAACAAGTGTCCTAAGGGGCTGCACCCGTTTCACCAGCCGTTTCTTGGGTTTTTGATGACTCTGCACACGACAATCCCCTAAAATATTTGTAGAGGGAATGATCTAGCTCAAGTCTTTATATGAAACCTGGAAGGGGGTTTGTCTTTGGGAAAAGTGTCCTTTTTTTTTTCAGTCGAGATTCAAGATTTCTTATTCACTCCCTTGGGGAGGATTTAATCAATTAAAAATCAGCATAGAATAATGGGGTCACTGCCCTCAAGTGGTATATCACAGTAATATATGCATTAGGGTATTAAATTGCAGGGGCTAGAGGTGGGGCGAGTCAAAACTTTTTTATAAGTGTTCTTTAAACCCCGAAAAACCTGAGGTGATCAATTCGACAGATACATTTTAATCCCGGTAACAGTTTTTTCCCGAATGCCAAGGAGCTAGTTACTCAGGATAATTTCTTGTTTGCAAACAAAGGGAGATTAAAAATTAAGAAATACGGGTTTCAGCCTGGGTTTGAGTTTTTAAGTACTCTGCAAAAAAGTGCTGGTGCTACTCCGGGAGAAACCCTGCAGTCTGGGGGGGTAAATTTTTCGATACAAAATTTTGTCAGAATTTTTTCTCAAATATTTTTAACAGGCGGGGTTAAAGAAAAGTGCCTGTATTTTTTATATTTGGGTTTAGGTATAGGAAAGATTAAGCTTTTAGGCATAAGGTGTTTAAAAATGGGTTTCCCGGGACCGAGCAAAAGGGGAAGGACTTTTTAAGTAATGCCATCCTTCCAGGTGCTGTTGCCTTCCCTTTAGAAGGGGGTTACTCAGTTTTCCCCTTTTTTTGGCAAAGTCGGAGGGGCAATACAGCACAGGCTACGCTATTTAAAATTTTTATTTATTTTCGATTATTGAGGGGTTGATCTTTTTACCCCCTTTTGGGAAATGATTTGCGGAGTTTCCCCCCCCACTGCTCTAGCAGCTATTTGCCTTCTTTGGGTTGTGAAAATCGATGTTTTGAGAGCTTTACCTGCCCCTATCAATTTTTTTCCCCTACATAACTACAGAAGTTTTTTTTACTGAAACTTTGCAAAAAAGTTTCCCCGGGTTTTTACGAATCTGAGTTTTTTAATTTTTTTAATTCTTTTTGGCTTTTAAAAAACGCAGAAAATATCTGCCATATATTTTCTTTTAAAAGTTAGCAAAATCATGACCCCACTATGGTCCCTTTGGCCAGAACTCGGTCATTTATCTACCCGGGGGCCGGAGGCCCGGGGGCCCCTTTTTTTCAGAGTTGTGAACATCCCCGTTTATAGTATCAAAGACAAATTTAATTAGATCCCGAGAGAAATTTTCAACAGTTGTTTTTTATAAGTGTTAACCAGTCATAGACTCGTGCCTTTAAGTGTCTCCAGGCTCGGTGGGATAATGATTTGAGCCATTTAGGGGCTTCTACAGTTAGTTGTTTGATTGCAAATGATCTAAATACTCTCGTAGCTGTGAATCAGATATTGCCCGAACTAATTTTTTCCAAAACGTGTTCTAACCCCCACCTCTCAAATGAGTTCTGCTTCTATGTCATATGGCGGACTACATTAATGAAAAGCTTTAATTTTCCCCTTTTCTATTTCTTGGTGTCTCCTAGTTGGATGCTTTGCATGAAACGCCCCCTCATAATGTCCTTTGGGTTTTGAAATTGGGGAAGAATTGCCAGAAATTTAAAGTATCTGGGAATTTCATTTACAGTGAAAAAACCCAGGCAATCTGAAATTTTAAATGATGAAATTTAAAAACCCAATTTTTTTGGGTTTTTTAAATAAAATTTTTGTGGCAGTGTTACCTTAATTGTCAACAAACCAATCATGGTTGTTTTACTATCAAAAATATCCCTTTTTTGCAGGGCTTTTTTTTATTTAGCACAGCGTAAACTGTTCTTTCACACAAATACCCTCAATATTTATTTTTCGGCTCTAAAATCTAGGTCATTAACGTAGGTTAATATACACATAATCCATGATATTAATTTGATTATGCGTTTAGCCCTATGTGAAAAGGCTTATTTGGCAAAATGTGTATTTATGCGTTTTAAACCCCTTTTTATTTAATTATAGATCACATAAGAAAAATGTAATTTTTGATTTGGATTTTTACAGATGGTAGTTGCAAAATTAAAAGTTTTTTAACATTTTAACATTTTTCTTAGCTTTGTTCCAATTTAAACACAGTTATTTTGCCAGATGCACCCGGGGGGTGGTTTCGCCCCGGACTTGATGCCCCAGGGATCCTGATTTTGTTCGTCACTGCTTCGCAGACCCCATTCTGGTTTCAGCACTGGGGGTCTGATATCGATTTTCCTGTTTTTTCTTTTAGCACTAAAGTTTTTAACTTTACACCACCCTTTGTCAGCTGACATGACGTCATTCGCCACATGGGTTTTGTGGGAGATTCCCCCGCCCGCCTGTGGTCATCCTTGCCTTGGGGGGAGGGGCGGAGCCTCGGTGGCGCCCGGGGGGGGAGGGGGGGCGGGGGGAGCGAGGTCGGAAAAGAAAGTATGGCACTTTTAGCCCGGGGCACCCCCTGTGAGGATCACACATTTGTCTCTCCCCAGTGTGCAACCGTGTCGCGTAGTTCGGGGGGCCCCGCACCCCACTCGCCGGCAGTCGCGGGAAATCTCTGCGGTGGGGAGGGTATGGCGGGGCTGGATGGGGAGGGGGCCGGGGCAGGGGGGGCCATGCACCTGTGGGGGTTTGGAAACACACAAAAAGTCAAATTATCTTTATTTTTGGGGTGGGACAAAATAGTGTTTGGGTGAGACCTAGCCGATGATGAGGCTTTCTTTTTGGGCTCGGCCAGCCGCGATGATATCTCGAGCAGGGCCGATGAGGGTGCGCGGTGATTGGGGGGGCGGATCGCCAAACCGCCTGGGTGACTCTACCCAGCGCGGGAAACTCGTCGCACTTGGTCACCCCACACCCCCCCTGCAGCAAACACACCTGTTACCCCAACCTGAAAAAAATTGGGGGCAGAGGGTGGGGCATCTGCAGTACTCTTCATCCCGCGCACTGGAGGCACTCCCTGGCAGTAAGGCTGTTACCACAGGCGCATAGCGCCCGCCCCTTTCAGTATTTAGCTACTGGCACTTCCCCTGCAGATAGCAGATATAAAGGATGCCCTCCACAGCCGCACGTGGCTGGGGGCATTTTTTTTCCAAAAAAATGGTATGTAGGGGAGGTGGTTGTCCCCTTTTCCTGTTAACGGATGATTTGAGCGGCCCCCATCCTTGTCCTCTTTTTGCCTTGTGAGTTCTGTCGGTGCATCCCATTTTAAATCGAGCTCCTTGTTGTAGTGTGTCAAAAAATTATTCGTCATATTTTTTTATCTTTTTGGGGTTCATACAAGTTGAAGGTAGAAACCCCAAAATTAATTTTCCCAAAAAGGGGTTTCAAATATTTTCTTCGGGGAAAGAGCGACATACACGGGGTGAGGTGAACCCTCGAAAAAGGTCGAGGAGGCTGGGGGGTTGTTCCCGGGGGGCCTAAAACCCATTTTTTTTTTTCTGACCCGTCCCTTCAGGGAAGGGCGAGGCGGACATAATTCACTTGGGCCAAAAAGCTGCTTTTTTGATATGCGGCATTGATACTACTTTCCAAAATTTTAGGATACAAATAAGTATATTTTCCAAGACATCAGAGGATATGAAATATTTACTAGTTTCCGTACCTCAGCTGGGTGTTGAAGGCTGTACCAGTACTTGATATTAAAGTAAAAATGACGCTTTTTTTCTTTTACACGTTTATATTTAGTTTTTTTGACATTAAAAAACTGTACTGACTGCCAATACAATCATATCCAAGCCGTTTCTTGCGGTCACAAATCACACTGTTTATAAAAAAGAGGGAAGAACTTCCCCAAATCGGAGAGTGCACAGCTTTCAGGGCTTTGGGAAAATTTAATCAATCAGTCAGGTCCTTTTAAAGGGAAAGTTTTAAATGCTGAAAAAACCCTAAAAATAGGTACCCCGAGATGATATCCACATTTTGCTTGTCCACCTGTTTTTTCCAGTAATAAAATGATCAGACTGGGATAAAACCGATACACGTTTATCCTGTGTTTTTTGCGATATTTCCTGTACCTTTGTCTAGAGTTTCAAGCTAGGAGGCACTTGTAAATCACAGAAAAACCCCCGAGTTGGTTCGAAGAAATTCGGTCCCCTGAGTATTCCTGCCAATCATTTTGCGTACTGCAACCAGGGGCATCTTGTTAATTTAAGTTAAGTAATTTTATTTACCACCCGGCTATTGTCAGGCGGGGGCAATCTGAACATTTTTACTATACTGACTGTACAGTAGTCTGTAACTACTGTAGTTGTACAAGGAAAAAAATAAAATATAAATCTACACATACAAAAATTATTACTTACATATTTTTTTGCCACGGGTTTTTTGAATTAACTGTTATTTGCTTACGGTATTTTCAATAGAAAATTTAGGGTAAGTGCGAGTATATTTTCCAAGTATCAGATGAAATGAAATTTCACATAGTTTTTTACCTTGTTGGGTGGTCTGAAAGGCTGTATCACAGACTTCCGGATATAGTGTAAAGCTTTCTTTTGTTTTCTTTTTTACACATTTACATCTAGATCATCTGATTTTGCCCCGTGCATTGCCAGTACTTCTGAAACCCCTAAATATTTGGCAATAACCAGTCACACTTTTGGTTTGATTGGGTGCCACCCATAGAAGGTTGCCATCCCTATATGATCGTAGTGTTTTTGGACATTTTCGGGCCCTTTTGATGTTAACAATCTACTATTTTTTCTTCCTTATGAGAACTTTTCAATATTGTGCAACCCTAGAAAGGGAACCCCAAATCTATTTCAAAATTCCTTTTGCTGCAGGCTTCTTTCCCCAAATTTTGTCTCGTGGTCGTGTTTGCTTGCCAACATGAGAGGTATCCATACAAATGAAAGTTGAAATTACGCCTGTTGCAAGATTACGTTTCCTTTAATGCAAATCACAATTTTTTCATCGCCCGTGCTTTTAAAGAAATTAGCGTCCCAAGCCACTTTAGAGTCAAAAAAACTACTCCAGAGCCCCTAGACATTAAAATTTTTTGCGAGAGTACCGCCAGCTCGTTTGTGTAGTGTGGCCAGTTTTTATTCTCATATTAACTTTATGTTTAGAAACCCTTTTTTTACAGCGCAAGCACAACCAGCTTTGACCAGACTGTACGGATCCGTCGCGTAACATCATATGCTCATCACCATAGATTCTTGTGTTTCCCCCTTACCGTTGCTAGCGCAATTTTTTCAACCACATTATGCACCCCGTTTTTTTTTGTAGACATTAAGTGCCGTCAAAAGTTTAATTTTTTCCAGGGGAATGGGCGACCTTTTGGGATTTTACTAAATTTGGGCATTGAGTTTTTTAAAGTTTATGGAGATTTTGTGTATCAGAGGGGGCGCGGGTGTGATTTGTCACGTCCTTGCGTGATTTTATGTTGCAGGTTTTTTTGGAAATTGAGAGATACGAGGGTTTCCCCCAGGCTTTGACCCAAAAATGGTGGAAAAAAATATTTTTCTATCAAAAGGAGGTTAATTTAATTCTGACTCGTTTTCTATCCTTGCTGTTTTTCGGGGGCCCAGGATAATCCCCATAGCTTCATTTGCCTTTCCTCCAAATACCATTTTTATTCCTTACCCCGAAAAGTGCAGGCATGGTAGTCTACAACGCCTTTTAAAAAGCAAATAAAAAAGTTAGCGAGTTAAAATGATGCCCTGTTCCCACAAGAAATTTTTAAAAGGTTTTTAATCTCTCCCAGGTCTCTTTTTAGAGAGAGGACCAGGTCTGCATATTTACTTCACCCCCAGAATTTATATTTGGCATATGTCAAGTCCTGGTCACCTATGCGAAAAGTGGGTGGCGGTAGATTTTGGGTTTTAAACCATTATTTTCCAGCGGAAATGACAATCCACTCATGTGCCTTTGCGTGATTTTGTCAGTTGAACGCGGTTACCCAATTTCCCTAGCCTTTTGCCTTTTTTCTCTAGCGAGACGCGTTGTCTTTTTTTGGGGAGACAGCGTCGTGAAGGGTTTACTTGTCCTTAATGCGACTCAGTTTACGTTTTTCCAGAATGAAACTTTATTTTAAGATGCTTTCAGTTTTCCTATGTAACCTATTAAATTATGTGTCTGTGTTTTTTTTTGAGATTAAAAAACAGCTTGTCCACATCCCCCAAATTTTTCGCCCAATTTTTGACTTTGCTATCGTGTTATTTCTCATAAACCTTTAAATTCCAACCTTGCAAACCAAACAAGTGCTTGCCCCTCTTGCCCCCCTCACCCGCAATCCTCGACCCCCTCGCCCCTTCCGAATATCCCGATGTGGGCTCGCCGGGGCCTTCACGGCCTTTCCCGCTATGGGCTGGCGGAGGAAAACGAGGGCGTCTGCTCTTCCCAAGTTAGGCTAGATACCCCTTTTCCTTATTCTCACCATCGTTGGGCCCCGGATCATCATGGGTGTCTTCACAGCATATCTACACGGTTGTCCTCAAGCAGGTACCTTTATTTTCTTGAAGACGAAAAGGAAACTTTTGATGCCGGTGTGTCTGCACTTTGGGTGTTCTTCTGTGCGCGCAATTTGGGGAATCAGGGTTTTTCATCCTTCTTGTTTTCTCATCTTATGCGTTTTTTTTCTTGTCACTTTCATTTTGAGTGTATTGTGCGTGCGTGTGTGTGGTTTGTGTGGTGTGTGTTTGATATGGTGTGTGTGTGTGTTGTTGTGGGTGTGGGTGTGTGTGGGCGTCGTGTGCGTGTGGTGTGACTGTGGGGTGTGTTAGTGAGATTGTGTGTGTGTGTGTGTGTGTGTGTGTGTGTGTGTGTGTGTGTGTGTGTGTGTGTGTGTGGTGTATGCGGCAAACAAAAAAAAATCGAAAAAACATTTTCTCAGGAACGATAGTATGAAAAAAGTTCAGCGTAGAGGTATGGAAACGAGCTTAGAGTACAACTTGAATTTTACAATATTTGTACGAAAAAGTTTCCCTATTCTGTGCTTTTAGAAATTTTAATATGAAATGGAAGGACAATGCCCGTTTGTTGGGAAATTGAAGTTTTGTTGTTTAGTCAATATATCACTCAGCACGCACACGCGAACGACAACCCGAACACAAAACGCAAATTCACTCACGATCTTGGACAAGCAGTTAGTTGTATGGGAGACCATTAAATGAATTACTCGTAACTAACTAGGGGCATTCGGTTCAGATATTAGGCCTGGTTGATCAACAGCGCTGTGAGGCAAGTCACGCAAGGTCGAGAATCCCAACAGTTTGCGAAAATTGGGTTCGGCCTGGTTGACCGCGGACACCGTATTACGCGCTAGATATAATGGGCCAGCAGCAGCGCGAACGCGAAAATGCATTACGCTGATGGACTGGGCGAGCAACAGGGTGGATGAGGGGGCGAGGTGGGGGGAGGGAACTGACAGGTAGTTAGGAGAGGGGCTAGAACCTGGTGGAAAAGAGAGAGAGAAAGGGAGAATTAAAGGAGGTAGAAAATGAAGAATCGGGCATGAGATGGAATGAAAAGTTAACGAGAAAAAATAATGATGTAAGCGCATGTATGAGTGAACATAAACGAAAGGAAGGAAGAAGCTTAAATAGAAGAACTGAGAAATCACAAAGGATTTAGTACGCGGGGACTGTACTTAAAAAATGGGACGATTAAAGGATTGCACACAAGAGCGGAAGGGAGAGGCATGAGAGAGTAACAGACGGAGAGGGGGAGCCAGCAACAGGAAGAGGGCCAGCGAGGAGAGAAAGAGGGTACTGAGAGGAAAATAAAATATTGCATTTTATCTTTAAAAAAAGTAATAATGATAGTAAGAATGATACAGAATCCGGAATAATGATAATGATACTAATAGCAATAATAATAATGGATAATAATAATAATAATAATAACAACAACAACGTAACAACAAAAACAAACAATAATAATAATAACAATTAATAGTGATAATAATAATGATAATGATAATGATTAATGAGAATGTGATAATGATAAT
>NC_051391.1:26176236-26178736 GCF_015228065.2 Penaeus monodon | reverse complement strand
TGCACGGGGTTCCCTAAAGGCCCCAAAGTCCTGAATCTTGGTCTTGGTTGCTAAATGCATCAAGAGCCACCACCAGCGATTCCAGGGACTCAGATAGGATAGCAACATCATCGTCAAGGTCTGAGACCTTGATATTGCCTAGTGTTGCTCCACACTGAAATTTGGCTAGTAGCTCTGACCATATTCCGTCCATTGCAGGCTGTTGACAGTGTTGGTGCAAGGACACAGCCCTGCCTCACCCTGAATTAACAGAGGAAGCAAGTCGGACAGACCCCACTACACTTTACAGCACTTCAGTTACCCAGTTATAAAGGCTTGCTATTAGGCCAGTAATCTGCATAGGAACTCCCCTGAGTCTCAGGATCTCCCATAGCGATTCCCGATGCACCGAGTCAAACACCTTCTTGAGGTCGATGTAGGTTGCAAGCAACCCATGACCAAACTCATAGCGGCGTTCAACAATTACTTGAAGCGCTAGTTTTCGGTCTGTTGTGGACTTGCAAGGAGTTAAAATCCAGACTGCTCGGTCTATGAGCCTCAGTAGGTGGTTTGCGGATCCGTTTCAGAAAGAATGTGGGTGAGAACATTGCCGGTATGCTGAGGCAGTGTAATGCCACGGTCGTTGTACAATCCAACGATCCCCTTTCCCCTTCTAGAGCGGGAATGCGACAAAGCCCCTCAGCAAGGTCAGGCGGAAATGGTGACAGACGGCCAGATGGCAGTCAGGACTGTATGCAAGCCCCGAGCCATAGTTTCACCCACAGCCTTTAGCAGTTCAGCAGGCATATCAAATATGCCTGCAGCTTTCCCACTTTTCAGCTTGGAAATCGCCATCCTAACCTCCATTAGGGTAGGAGGTTCCGGATGGGTGGGTCCGGCACAGGTATTGGGACATCGCGTGCACGTTAAGCAAACTGTTGGAAGGTCTACCTGGTACAACTGCTCAAAATACTCAGCCCAAAAAGGGTAATGAACTCCAACATGATTGAGATTGACTCCGTCCATCTGCTGACAGACTGCGTCTGCTGTGAGTTAGCTTCTCAGGCCTTGGTAGGCAGGGCGAATGTCGTTTACCAAGAATGGCTCTTCAAACTCCTCAGCAGATTCCATATGAACTGGTCCGGTCCTTTTCAGCATGTGTCCGAGCCATACGCACATGGAGCGACGCAAGACTTGATACCTTCAGCAGAGCCTGCGACACACTGTCAGTGGCCTCTAATGTTCTCTAGGGGATGAATTTGCCTTGCCCTGGGCGTAAGCAATAGCCTCTTGGGCTGCTATGCTTCGAGTATTAGCGCTTTAAAGAGCTTCCAAAGAGCAAACTGGGTCTGTCAGGTTGTCGAGTTCTGTGAATCGGGTAGAGATGACATGGGTGAACCCACGGGCACACTCCTCCTCCTTAGTCTATCCAAGTGATAAAACTAAGGGTGGCCACTGGGAGGGACGGGGGATTTTTTGAAGGTGACCAGCAGGGTAGCCACAACAAGCTAGGTCGTTGATACAGAACTCGGCCACTCCGGTAACCCGCAGTTCTGGAGATCATCCATCACTGTGCTAACAAAAAATTGGTCGAATCTCTGTGGCCACTTGTACCCATATCACTGTACCATTTCCCGCGATGTGGTTGAAGCGCTTGGTACCAAGAGATCCTCATTTTCTGGGACCAAGCAAAGGTCCCGTGAGCAAGGAGGTAGTCTTGCTGCTGGGGGTCAGCTCAAGCTATGGGGGCTGACAGAATCTCATTAGCCAGCTCGGTCAAGCCCAGATACCGCTTGAAGTCGCCAGACACTGCAAATATCTCACTGGGGGCAATGTCTGCCACAGATGCGAGGTTCGGTGTAGAAGGCCTCTTTAAACATCAAGTTTACATACTATTGTAGGAGAATATCACAATAAGAGACATGAAGCCCAAAGCACAGTTTCAGTCTCAATGCCATAATACGCTCATCAACCGATGTGACCCAACTACCGAGGGTGAAGTCGGCTGGAGGAGGGTATGCTAACCTTAGGGTGGTGTGGACCATTGGCAGCAGCCTAACCAGTAGTAGATGTACCAACCCATACTGATCGTGGTGCTACCAGGTCTTCTCATCTCCAAGAGGGTAGCCACCTCAAAATTCCCTAGTGCCTCAGTTCCGCGATAGCAGAGGTAAAACTGCTCATCCTGCCGCAAGGGACCGGATGTTCAAGCGCCCTACCTGGAAAGCTTGCTGAGGTTAAGCTTGGGTGGTCATCCGGTGCACGCCACCTTCTGCCGCCCCGCCGGACGCGGCCCCAAATAAAGGGTGGGGTTCCGAAGCTTGTGCCCACACGCTTCAGGGTGGTCGGCGCCTGCCGGGGCGCAGGCGGTACGCGTGACTCTCGTTTCCAAATCTGCTCCCGACATTGCCCTCTCAGTGGGGGACCCACAGGCAAGCCTTCTCTTGCTGGGTGGGTGGAACAACACCCCTCCCCCCAGCATATCCATTTACTTGTTGCGTTGCTGGAGGGTCTTCTGAGG
>NC_051391.1:26138736-26163736 GCF_015228065.2 Penaeus monodon | reverse complement strand
TGGCGGAAACAAATGAGTAGCTTCCGTAGCTGCAAGAGAATGTTCAAATCTGTGATGAGGAGTTTCTCTGAAGCTGTCTAAGCAGCCATAAATAGAGCAAAAGTCTATCTTACCGTAATGATAGGAAAGTGGGTAGAAGAGGACACCTCAGTTGAGAACCATGGGAAATGCATCAGACAGGAGAGAGAACATAGGCAATATTGTAAGATGAAAACAATGGCAGTTTAAGGAATTTTTTTGTGTTAAAGTTCTACCGAAAGGCTCACGTGGAACTCCTCCCGTGTTTTTGTACCTCCCACAGTGAAGTGTAGCCTCGTTTATACAATCTTTTGATGTCGAATAGTTGAGGTGAAATTGGGTTTGCGGTTACAGAAATGAAGGGAAGTAAGTGCATACGAAAGCCGCTCCCTGACCTCTTTTTTTTTTTTTTTCGCCACTTGGAGACTTGAGACTACAAGACTTTAGACGTAACCTCCAGGGCACAATACTCACTTCTTGGTGTAGATTTACGGCAATGACATAATAATAAATCAATTCACATAAATAGATAATTGCAAGCTGCACGGCATGATAGGTGATAACGGCAGAGCTCAGTAGCTTTCGATTGAACTCTGAAGCAGCTTCGTAAAAATGATGAAAAATGAGAATTAAACAGCAGGACAGAGGACAAAATACTGAAGGTAGCAGAATAATACATGGAAGTAAATAAGAAGGAAGAATGATATATATACGCAAATCTTAACATACAAACATATGCAGCAAATGATCGCAGGTACCAGTGTTAAGATAACAAAAAAAAGACCGGAAATGGGGAAAACAATGTATGAATAAGCGCAGTGACTTCCACTCAGTCGTAGAGGGCTTTGCAATTGGCAAAGTTCGGGTTCCCCCCCCCCCCCGTCCCAGCCAGACGACTCAGCTGTGATTGAGCATGGTTTATACGGCGTAGACGTGTCAGGGAGCACTTTGTACATAAATGTAAGCACCACTGCGAAACGAATCTGATTCTAGGACAATGCCGGAGAAACGTCTCTTCATTAAATAGAATGTCTCCACAGAGGGGTAAAGATTGCAACTTTTACTACATCACCCCGCAACTTAGTACTACATTCATTTATGAACATGACCGCAGCGCTCCCTAAGATATAGAGCCAACATTGATTTTGACTTTGATGTAAGTAAAAAAAAAAAAGGACGAAGATATGACATAACTAGAATGGGATTATCAAAGTAGTAGAGGATATGTATAGGCACTAAAACAGCTCTAACGACCAAACGCGGAAAGAAGTAAACACGGTAATTACTGATGCTCCGATAATGATAAAACTCCAACAGCCTGTAAAATATATGCACGATTTAAATACGCAAAATAGAGAATAGAAACAATCTGAATAAGGCTTCTCCTCTCAGTTATCTAGAAATTGTTTAAGTTATTACTAATCGTATCCCCGATATATATCTACACATCAACCTAAATAAAGGGAAAATATGAATATAGGGAGCCTCTTTCTATGGCTTTCATCATTTAAAGAAAGGCATTCGAATTACAAATAAAAGCATTGTACTAAACTATACTAATGGCATGGAAGAGGCGTATTGTAGAATAATGGCTTTTTAATAATGATGCCCCGGTTTTCATCAAGCTCAAACAATCGATGAACCCCAGCTGAAAAGAAGTTCGGCAGGGCAATAATCTTAAATCAAATATTTCAAAAACTAGATTGGTGGGGAAAAGCTAGTAGATGAGCATTTACGCAATCTAAGATCGTCAGAGAATAACGATTTCTTTGGCAAGTCAGCAACAGAGAAAGTTTGAAGACTGGACTTGGGACGAAGAGAAAAAAGACTAGTCACATCCGACAACCGAGTCCTCATTCGAGTCTCTACTTTGTTCATATCCTTACCCTGACCATCTTTCTCCCTTCGTGTTGGTATAACAAGTGAGAAGGGCTGTTCAGCAAAATGAAATATCCATATGACGATGATATATACAAGTATATACACATATTTAAGTTGTATAGTATACATTTATGTGTCTGCCCATTTATATATATATATGCACACGCACACACACACACACACACACACACACACACACAACACCCCACACACACACCACACACACACACACAAACACACAACCACACACACACACCACACACACACACACACAACCCACACACACATACACGTACACAACATAACAATAACATCAACACCAACACATACACACACACACACCAAGATTGTAATTTATATATATATATTTTAATAATATATATATATAATAATATATATAATATATTTATATTATATATATTATAATATATATAAATTATAGTATATATATATATATATAGTATATATATATAATATATATATATATATAATATATAATAAAAATATATAAATATAAATGTATCATCATCATCAATAACGTTGCTCAGTTTAAGCGTGGACCTTCCACCTTTTTCCCCACAAACTCGATCTTACGCTTTTTTTTCCATTGTACCATCGACAACCGCAAATACTTTGATTTTGTCCCTCAGTTGTTTGGGTTTGTCTTCCTCGTTTCCTATCCCCACCCCGTCAGCAAGTTTTTCTAAACTTTTACTTCTCTCACATGACCAAAAAAATTTAATTTCCTCCTTTCAAGATGTCCAACAGCCGGTTTTTTACAATTTTTTTTTCCGCACTTCATCTTTCGTCTTCCCTCTGCCCCTAATACAAAAACTCTCTGTAACACCACTTTTCAAAAATTATCTTTTTCTTTTTATTATAATAAAAATTATATATTAATATATATAAAATATATATATATATTATATTTTATATATTATATATATAATTTTTTAAAATTATGTATATATATAGTATATATTAAAAATTTTTATATATTTTTATATATATATATAATGTATATATATATATATTATATTATATAATTATATAAATATATAATTTTGTATGGTTTTGTGTATGTGTGTGTATGTGTGTGTGTGTGTGTGTGTTGTGTGGTGTGGTTGTGTGTGTGGGGGTGTGTGGGGTGTGTGTGGTGTGTGTGTGGTGTGTGTGTGTGTGTGTGTTGTGTTGTGTGTGTGTGGGTGTTGGGTTTTGGTGGGGTGGTGCTTTAAACACTTACATTTACTGTGAAATTAATCATTTCTCAGATCGGGAAGACACTTGAGTAAATCAGAACGTGAGAAAGGCAAATAACACTTAATTATGTATTTCCACCGTCTCTTTACTGTATGTGAGCAGAAGGGGATGTGCATGTGTGTGAAAATATTGTGGGTTTTTTTTAAAAAAAATTTTTGTTTGCCTTTTATTTTGTATCGATTGTTTTGACTAAATGGTATGATTTTTCTTCTCCGTCTTTTTAACAATTTTAGTAACATTACTTTTAAGGACTAATATCTCCAGAAGCTGATTTCTCTCCATTCAGTGTATGGTCGCCCAAAAATCCCTCTCCTGCTGTAAAACAAGCGGCCGTGCGTCGGCCCAGCGGATTCTTGGATTCTTTTCATCTGCATGCAATTAGATTTAACGTCTAAAACCAAAACAAAGATCTAAAACAATGTAAATTCTTTTTATAATTGTTTCTCAAATAGGGGTCGGGGTGGACCTACCGCATAATTATCTTTATCTATCTATCTATTATCTACTTCTTTTTTATATATATATATATATACCCATATATATAATTATATATATATATATATATATAATATATATATATAATTGTGTGGTGTGTGCACACGCACACCCACCCCACACCACACACACAACACCCCACCCCCCACACACACCCAACCCCCACACACACCCACACACACACCCACACCCACACCCCACAAACACACACAACACATACACAAAAAAAAACCACACCACACCACAAAAAACACACACCCCCACCCCCAAAACACACACAAAACACACACACACCCCACACAACACAACAAAACCCCACACACACCACACACACACCCAATAAAAATAAAAAATATAAAATATATAATTTTTTTTTTATTTTTTTTTTTTTTTTTTTTTATTTTTTTTTTTTTTTTTTTTACGTAGGTTTTTGCTTGCCGCCGTGGTCACAGCATGTATTTAATTGTATTTTTGTTTTGATGCTCTTGGAGTGAGTACGTGGTAGGGTCCCCCGCCCTTTCCACGGAGGTGCCGTGTTTCCTTTTTAGGGAATCATTTTCTCTTTTCCCGATTTTTGGGCCCCGCACTGACTTGGGTGGCTTTTCCAAACCGAGTGGAGTGTGTGTGTTTTGGTATATTTTTGTGCTGTGGGTTGTATTTAAAGTTATATACATACATACATATATATATATATTATTATAAAATTATATATTATATATATGGTGTGTGTGTGTGTGGGTGTGGTGTGTGTTGGTGTGTGTGTGGGGTGTTTGTTGTGAGTGTGTGTGTGGGGTGTGTGTGTGTGTGTGTGTGTGTGTGTGTGTGTGTGTGGGGTTTGTTTGTATTTATTAGTAGTTAAATCATATATTAAAATTATATTTATTTAAATTATATATAATATATAATATTTTTGTATATATTTACATTTAATACTATATGTGTGTATAAAACTATACAAGCAATATTATGTATGTATTGTGTGTGGTGTGTGTGTGTGTGTGTTGTGTGTGTGTGAGAGTGTGCGTTATATATTTTATATATATAATATAATATATATAATATAATTAAAATTAATTATATTTTATATATATATATGAATGTGTGTGTTTGTATGCGCACACACATTTACAGACACACACGCACTCGTGTGTGTGTGTGTGTGTGTGTGTGTGTGTGTTTTGTTGTGTGTTGGGTTTTGTTGGGGGAGGTTTTTGGTGTGTGTGTTTGTCTGTGTGTGTTTTGTGCGTGGGGTGTGCGTGTGGTGTGTGTTTTTGGTGGTGTTGTGTGTGTGTGTGTGTGTGGTTGGTGCGTGCGTGCGTCGAGTGTTGGTGTGTGGTTATGGTTATGTGTGTGGGTGGGGTGGTGTGTGTGTTGTGTGTGTTGGTGTGTGTGCGGGGGGGTGTGTGGGTTTTTTTTTTTGTGTGTGTGGTGTGTGTGTGGTGTTTTTGTGTGTGTGTGTTTGGTGTGTGGGGAGGCGTGGCGTGGCGTGGGGGGGTGGTGTGGGTGGAGGTTGTTGTGTGTGGGTTGTGGTTGTGTTGTGGGTTGTGTGTGTGGTGTGGTGGTTTTGGGGTGTGTGTGTGTGGGTGTTTTTGTGTTTTGTTGGGGCTCCATTTTCCTTGCGTTTTTTTAAGGGATTATTTTGGGTTTAAAATTTTTTTGGGTTTTGGGTTTGTGGGTGGGTTTTGTTGTTTGCGTGTTTTTTTAGGCCTTGGGGGGAAGGGGTGGGTTTTGGGGTGGGGGGTTTTTCGGGGGGGGGTTTTGGGGGTGTGGGGTTTGGGTTTTTTTTTGGGGGGGGGGGGGGGGGGGGGGGGGGGGGGGGGGGGTTTTGGGGTTTTTTTTGGGGGGTTTTTTTGGGGGGGGGTTTTGTGGGGGGTGGTGTTTTTTTTTTTTTTTTGGGGGGGGGGGGGGGGGGGGCCCGGGGGCAAAAGGGAAAAAAGGTAGGGTGGGGAAGTTTTTTTTTTTTTTTTTTTTGGGGGTTTTTTTTTTTTGTGGGTGGGGGGGGGGGGTTTTTTTTTTTTTTGGGGCCCCCCGGATTTTTTTTTTTCGGGGGGGGGGGTAAAGAAAAAAAAAAAAAAAGGGGGGGGGGGGGGGGGGGGGGGGGGGGGGGGGGGGGGGGGGGGGGGAAAAAAAAAAAAAAAAAAAAAAAAAAAAAAGGGGGGGGGGTTGTTAAAAAACAGGGGGGCCCCCCCGTGTTTAATTTTTTTAAAATTTTTTTTTAATTTATATTTTATTTTTAATTTTTTTATTTTTAAAAATTTTTTTTTTTTTGGTTTTGTTGTTGTGTGGGTGTGTTGGGTTTGTTGGTGGGGGTGTGTGTGGGTTTTTGGGGGTGTGTTGGTGTGGTGTGTGTGGGTTTGGGGGTGTGTGTGTGTTGTGTGTGTGTTGTGTGTGGGGGGGGGGGTGTGGGTTGCCCGGGGTGTGTGAAGATTAAGAAAATGTGAAAAAGGGGATGGGTTTTTTTTTTGGAAGGAAAGCCGGGGGGTTCTTCTTTTTGTGAAAATTTTTTTTTCTCCTTTCCACATAATGAGTGTGTGTGTGTGTGTGGGGGGGTGGTGTGGGGTCCAAAAAAATTATATTATTTTTTTTTAAAAAAATTTTTTTTTAAAAAAAAAAAATTTTTGTTTTTTTATTTTTTTTTATTTTTTTTTTTTTTTTTTTAAAATTTTTTTTTTTTTTGTGTTGTGGGGTTTTTTGTGGGGTGGTTTTGTGTGTGTTTTGGTGTTGTGGTTGTGTGTGTTTTGTGTTTTTTGTTTTTTGGTTTTTTTTTGGGTTTTTTGGGGGGGTTTTTTTGGGTTTGGGGGTTTTTTGGGGGTTTGGGTTTTTTTAATAATTTTTTTTTTAAATTTTTAATTAATTTTATAAATATTTTATTTTTTAATTTTTAAAAAAAATAAAAAAATTTAAAAAAATTTAAAAAATTTTAAATTTAAATTTTTTTTTTAAATAAAAAATGTAAAATATTAATAATAAAAAAAAATTAAAACCATTTCTATAAAATATCAAAAAAAAAAAAATTTATATTTTTATATAATTTTAAAAATTTAAAAAATTTTTTAAAATAAATTAAAAAATTAAAAAAAAGATTTTAATGATGAAAACTGTGAAGGTTTTTAGGGTGATTTTTGTTTTATATATTATATATATATATATATATTTTATATATATATAAAATATAAAATAAAATATATATAATTATTTTAATATAATTTTGGTGTGTGTTGTGGGTTTTTGTGGTGTGTGTGTGTGTGTGTGGGTTTTTTGTGTGGTTTTTGGGGGTGTGTGTGTGTGTTTGGTTTTTTTTTTTTTTTTTTTAAAAAATTTTAATTTTTTTTGGGTTTTTTTGGGGGGGTTTTTTTGGGTGGGGGGGGGGGTGGGGTGTGGGGGGTTGTGTGGGGGTGTGTTTGTGTGTGTGGGGGGTGTTGGGGTGGGTGTTTGTGGTGTGTGGTGTGTGTGTGGGGGTGTTGTGGGGTGGGTGGGTGTTGTGTGGGGTTTGTGTGTTGTATTTTATGGGGTATCCCATATTATAATATATTATATTTTTAAAATTAATTTTATATAATATATATATTATTTTGTTATGTAAATAATTTATATATATATATATATATTATTATATATATATATTAAAATATATATGGGGTGGGGTTTTGGTGTGTGTGGGGTGTGTGTGTGTGTGTGTGTGTTTTTGGAGTGTGTGTGGGTTGTGTGTTTTTTTTTGTGTTTGTGTGTGGTGTGGGGTTTTGGTGTGTGTTTGTTTTGGTGTGGTTGTGGTGTTTGGGGGTTTTTGTGGTGTGTTCGTGCGTGCTTTGCGTGCCGGGGGTTTAAAATTGCCGGTATGAATATATGTATAAATGTATGTATGAAATATATTTTATGTATGCATGCAGCAGGTAAGTATAAATACTTTTATTTTTTAAATCATGTGTGTATTATCGATGAAACATGCAAAGTTTTTCGGCCCTTGTCATTTCCCCCAAATTTTTGTTTTTTGTGTCATAAGATAACTTGCCCGATTTGCTGTCCCCTTAAAATTTAAAATATATTTTATAATATATTATATTTTATATATAATATATATATAATTTTATATAATTTAAAATTTAAATTTAAAATATATTTAAAATAATATATTTTAATATATATTATATTAAAATATATATTTTATAATATTTTATTTTATATTAATATTTTATATATATATATTACCCAAAATTTTAAAGTCTCACTTCCCGACCAAACCCTTTTTGTGAAATTGGAAACCCGGGGCGGTAAAGGGAAAATGGGGAAAATGAAACCCTTTGTATTCGGGATCATAAAATCGATTTTTTTTCCTGTCAATTAGACCCGTCTAGTGAATGCGTGAAATCCCCATACACTTATTGATTTTTAAAATCCCGGAAACTTTTCCCTTGAAGTCCCCTTTACCTTGGCTTTCCTCTCCAAAATGTTTCCTTTGTTGTGTGATTTTTTCCCTGTCTTTTCCCAAATTTGCTTAAACGTATGTGGGTTTCGAAAAAATTTCCCCCTCTCATTGCCATCATGATTGAAGCCGGAGCATGCAAAAGTAATTTCCCGGGTCAGTGCTTTT
Organism: Penaeus monodon; assembly: GCF_015228065.2. Taxonomy (NCBI): domain Eukaryota; kingdom Metazoa; phylum Arthropoda; class Malacostraca; order Decapoda; family Penaeidae; genus Penaeus; species Penaeus monodon. The sequence continues at coordinate 26,155,494 of NC_051391.1, read as the reverse complement.
TCCTGTTTCCTCTTTCGCTCGCAAAAGTCGTACCAAGGTTTAGACGTTGGTTGTATTGTCTTGCACTGCGTTTGTCCTAATGTATTTGGATGTTTGTGCTTGTTTTAGCGAAGACACACTTCAACTGGGTATGTATGAATGTGTTGTATATATATGTTATGCTAATATATTAGATATAGGAATATAGATTATATATATTTGATATATATATATATATATATATATCTACATATATATATATATATATATATATATATCTACTATATCATATATATTATATATTAAGATATATATTGTGTGGTGTTGTGTGTGGTTGTGTGTGTGGTTGGTGTGTTGGTGTGTGATGTGGTGTTGTGTGTGTGTGTGGATGTGTGTGTGTGTTGTGTGTGTGTGTGTGTGTTGGGTGTCGTCGTGCGTTGTGTTGTGTGTGTGTGTGTGTATGTTGTGTGATACATATAAATTTTTTTTTATGTATATGTTGTGTGGTGGTGTGTGGTGTGCATGTGTGTGTGGGTTTTCTTGTGTGTGGTTGTGTGTGTGTGTGTGGTGTGCATGTGTGTGTGTGTTATGTGTGTGTGTGTGTGTGTGTGTGTGTGTGTCGTGTGTGTGTGTGTGTGTACATATATATTTATATTTGGTGGTGTGTGTATGTTTGTGTGTGTATGGCATATGTATATATTTATGCATACGTTATAATATATATATATATATAATATATATATATCTATATATAGAGATATAATATATATATATATATATACATCTGTGTTTTCCTACTCAGTCTGGCAGCTGATATGTAGCAAAATGTTGACTGTGATGTTATATTTGTCTGAAATCTTACACATAGGTCCCTCCATGTGTCCTCGTAAGTCCAATGCCTACGAAGAGGAACAGGCTTTCTCCCTAGTGGAGGAGGGTACTGCAGGGAGAAACTTGTATAGGAGCGGGAGTGAAGTTGGGCATGGGAGGATAAACCTATGAGGAAATGGGTAAATGGGTCCAGAGTTATACTAACGATAAAAATAAATTACAAGTAGAGAAGCGGAGGGAAGGTCGGTTGTCAGTCGGAAACCAACCCGTGATGGGGAGCAGCCCCATTGTTGGTTTACTGAAAAAGAAATGATTGAGGTACCACAAAAGGGTGTAAGTTAGACGGATAGATTGGTAGAAACACTGCATGGAAATGAACGAGGGCACTCAGCGCCTGAATGTGATAGTAGTTTAGCATATTCATCATTTACTGTTTTCCAATATCATTACGTACTTTTCTCCGTTGAGGGTGTATTCTTTCCTATCTTCTTGTTTCCTTGTTTTCCCTGACGATATACACAAAATATTTTTTTCAGACAATGCCGGCCGGGTTTTAAGACCGACTACGACTCTAGAGATTGCACAGAAAGCGCGTTGGTGGCAATTCATTAAACATTCGCCTCAAAAATCTGGCAGGAACTGGCAACCGACTATCGACCAAAATCATCAATCTTCACCAGAATCCCGGATCGGTTACACATATCATTCACACTCAAGCTTGGGTCATTCAAGATTTTGTTTTATTGTGTGCAGCAGACTTCTGATACCAAAGAATTGCACTTTTTAAAGCATGTTTTGCTTTCTAGCATGGTAGATGTATTCCTTGTTATGATGTTGTTTTGAAAATTATTAAAATGAGTACTGAAAAGTTGTGTGGAAACGATTTAAAAAAAGGAATGAAAATGTTGTTTGCACGGGGAGGAGAAAATTATTTAGCATGCAGGTGAATCTTTGTTTGGTTTGCACTACAAACATTCAGTTAGTGTTTCCGTTTGCTTGAGGATTTTTTTTACAAATGTTAATATATATATATATTATATATATATAGATATATATATATATATATATATATTATATAGATGGTGGGTGTTTGTGTGGGTGTGTGTGGGTGTGTGTGTGTGTCTCGGTGTCTCTGTGTGTGTGTGTGTGTGTGTGTGTTCGGTGCGTGGGTGGTGTGTGTGTGTGTGTGTGTGTGTGTTTGTGTGTGGTGGTGTGTGTGGGTGTGGTGTGTGTGTGGTTTGTGTGTGTTCGTGTGTGTGTGTATGTGTGTGGGCAGACAATATATATAGATATATATATCGAGAGAGTCTATATGTAGAGAGACGAGAGAGAATGATAGATGAGAGGAGAGATGATAGATACATAGATATATAGATAGATATGAGATAGTAGTAGAATATAGACTAGATATACAGGTATATATATGCTTTATATAAGATATATAATATATATATATAAAGATATCTATATATATGCATAGAATTATATAGATATAAATATATAGATAGTCTAGATAGATATTAGATATCTAGCAAATATATATATATATATGATATTTATATATATCTATAGATATTATCTATTATCTAATACGATATATAGAGATATATATAGAGGTTATAGAATATATAATATATCTATACATATGTATATATGCAGATATATATATATATATATATATATATATATATATATACATATACATAGACATATATATATATATAGTTATATATATTAATATATATATATATATATATTATATTTATATATATATATCTATATGTATGTGTATAGATATATATTATATATATAGTATATATATAGATAGATTATATGCATATATCGGGATATATATACATATATACAGACATACATGCATTATATATATATATTATATATATATATAGAGATATCTATAAGATATATATATTATAATATATGTATAGATATGTATGATAGATGGATAATATAAATATATTATTAATATAGATATATATATATATTATATATATAGTATATATATATATATAGAAGTATACGTGCATATAATAATATATATATTAGATAGATATGTATATATATATACATAATAAGGTGGGCTTGGTCTGGGTGTGTTGTGGTGGTCATTTCGCTCCTTGTGTGGTGTGTATGTAATATATATATAATAGATATATATATATACTATATCCTTATATATATCAATAAATATATATATATATATCATATATATAAAATAGTTAGATATTAGATATATAGATATGATATATATAGTAATAATCATATGTGTGTGTGTGTGAGCTATGTGTGTGTGTGTGTGTGGTGTGTATGTGTGTGTGGCGTGTGTTAACCGTGTGGGGGGTGTGTGTGTCGTGTGTATGTGGTGTGGGTGTGCATATATGAATATATATAAAAAATATGTGTATATAGGCATATATATATACATATATATAATATGATATATATATAGATATATATATAGAATATATATATATTATGTTCGTAATATATATATTATTATATATATATATATATATATAATTATATTTTATTATGTTCGTATATATATAATATATATATATATATATATATATATAATAGATTATATATAGACACACACACACTACACCAATATCAATAATATATATATGATATACATATTATCATATATTATATATATATATATATTTATTATATATTATATATATAGATATATATAGATAGATAGGGTGGTGTGTGGTGTGTGTGGACCGAAAAGGCATGATTTGATTAGCCAGAGCACAGTGTAGTGTCAAACTATATGGTTTCATAATAAACATTATTTTTGGACCTGCCAGTTATGCTCTGGCGAATCAAAATCATGCCTTTCTGGCCGGTGTCTTGGTCGAACAAGCTTTTGAATTCTGTTCCACCAAAATGGATCTTCAAAGATCCTCTGGTTGCATTTCCATATACATAATGTTTAATGTAAACTGCTGGTACCAGCATAATATCCCGGTGTTGCTGAACTGATGGAAATGCATTCTCAGAGAGATGTATATACTGTGTTATATTCCGTCTCCATCGGACATACTATTGTAAACATTCTCTTTGACAGGAATTAACATTAGTATAATCTTATAAAGATTAAATATAGAAATCTTTGTAACAGTGAACATCACGAAAATTCATGTGGACGTTCTATGCAGAAGAATTAAGCATTTTGATTTCCAGAAAGTAACTTAATCATATAAGATAAAACTCTCTATTTTAGAAACTGCACGTTTTAAGATGGTATAATCAACATGTGGTGTTTAGATTGATTGATTTCGTGGCCTGATTAAATGCTAGTTGTACCAAATCTTATCAGTAAATTTTTATACATTATCAGATCTTTAGGGGACAGTAAACAGTTCCACCAGCAGAAACAGATGAAAAATAATTGCAATAATTGCGTAGCAGTGGTAACTGTTCAGTAGAAAACTATTACATCTACCAAATATCGTGAGTAGTCTTTTTAGGGTAAAACTGTCGATTTTTAATTTCCTCTGAATATCTATCTTTCATGATTAAAGAAACACTGGCACAGTTCACCAATGCCCAGCAGTAGGCCAGCTTCGGCTAACACACTCTGAGACCTCACACTATTCACCTCCACAGCTTCGACAGATCGCCCGCCCGGAACCTCAGGCTGAGAGTGGATCCCTCGCGGGCCAGAGCATCCAGAAACAGCGTCCTCGCCTCCTTATGAATCGGAAGTCAGAGTCGCCAGATGGGAGGGACAACGCGACTTTGGCTGGACTCGCGCAGGGAGCAGCACGACCACCAGTGTCGTTCAACCAGGTGGGTCCTGGTTGCTCCTTTAGCTCTGTCAATACCAAGACTAATTCCCTTCTTTCCCTCTGTGATTCCAACAGATTTCAAGAATGTCTTTAAATTAAGGACAGGATCTGCCTAAAAAATACTGAACTGCTAGAAATCGTCCAGGCCGTATGCCAAAAAAACGGAAACCGGCATTTGGGATCGTGCCAAAGATAAAAGTCATGCCCTTCCGAATAACAGGGGAAAGATGACTTTGGGGCACTTGTTTTAAGGCAGATGTGCAATGTGACTTTAAATAAATTTTAGTGTAGCTGTTTGTTAAAAGTGTATGTTGTATGGGACGTTTTTTCGCGTGTGTTGATGTGTACTCCAGTAATGTCCAGGTCTTAGTCCATTGTTACATTGTGGCAATATGATGAGCTTAGCACCTTTTCTAAAAAAAAAACAAAAAAAAATTTTTGGGTGCTCCTCTCAAGGCAAGTGAAAACGAAAAAGTGATAGTGTTGCCTATAAAAATAATTGTAACTGTAATCATCCAGTATCATAACAATGCCATTCACTTAAATACATAAATAAGGAAATAGATATGTGTATATATATGTGTATAATATATATATATATATATATATATATATATATAGATATATATATATATGGGTGTATGTGATGTGTCTCTCGCTGTGGGTGTGTGTGTGTGTGTGTGGGTGTGGGTGTCGCGTGTGTGTTGGTCTTGTGGTGTGTGTGTGTGGGTAGGGGTGTCGCTTGGTGTGTTGGTGTGTGTTTTTGTGTGTGATGTGTGGGTGTGTGTGTGATGTGTGTGTGTCGGCTCTTGTGTGTTGTCGTGTGTAGTGTGTACATGTACATGTATATGTGAGATATGACATATATGTACATATCTGATATCTATATAATATAAAGTATTATATAATATATATATATAGAGATTATAGATATATGTACAGTAGAGAAGAGATATCTATATATATAGAGTTAGATATATATAGATTATATATATATATTTACTATAGTAGATGTGTGTGGTATGTACAGATATACATATATATATATATTATTTATATATTATAATATAGATATAGTTTTAATATATATACGATATATATATATAATATTATAAATTATATATAAATTATGCATGTATTTGGTGGTGTAGTATATGTATGGGTATAGAGATGGATAAGGTAATGTACATATATGTACATATATGTATATATATATATATATAATAAATATAGATAGCTATACTATATATATATATAGATATATATATAGATATATGTGTATATATATATATATATATATATATATATATATATATATAATATATGTAGTATTTGTGTGTGTGTTATATATGATGTGTATTTTTCAACAGCCATTCATTTCCACTGCAGGACATAGGGGCCCTCTCAGTTTCACTAATTGAGAGGTTATATGGCAGTGCCGCCCTTACCTGACGGATGCCCGTCCTAATCAAACTGCAGTTCGGCGCGCTAAAATTGTGCTACGGCGGTTTTGACATTTCAAGGCGATATGTCGGTTTCTGGGCGCGAGCAGCAGTCAGAGTGAAGGCATTTTTACGACTGCCGCGGCGGGGAATTGAAACCGGGACCAAGGAGGGTCGGAGTCCAGTACTCAATCACTGGACCATCGCGTAAAGTCCTTATGTGTAGTGTGTGTGTGTGTGTGTGTGGTGGGTTGTCGTGTGTGTGTGTGTGTGATGTGTGTGTATGGTGGTTGTGTGTGGTGTGTTGTGGTGTGTGTGTGTCTGTGTGGTGGGTTGTTGGTATACGTATATATATATCTATATAATATACCTATATATATCTATATACATATTGTGGTGGTGTGTGTGTCGTGTGTGTGTGTGTGTACTGAGACCAAATTCATACTAAGATCGAACGAAAATAAGGAAACAAACCCTGAATAAAAGAGGTTTGGTGGCATCTGGTGAATGGAACCAGGTATGAGAGGGCTAGGGAGGATTATGTGCCTGAAAAAGACGCCAGGCGAGATCATCATATAGACCTACGCAAGTGTGTGTATATGTTTATATATGTGTGCGTGTGTGTGTGTGTGTGTGTGGCGACTGTGTGTGTTTGCGGTGTGTGTGTTGTGTGTGTGTCTGTGTGTGTGTGTGTGTGTGTGTGTGTTGTGTGTGTGGGTGTGCTTCGTGTGTGCTGTGTGTAATGTGGAGATATATATATTTAGATAATATCTATATATATATAGAGATATATATTAGAGATATATATATATATATATATATATATATATATATATATATGTCTGTAGTATGTATGTATATATATAATTTATTTATTTATTTATTTGTATATGATATGATATTTTTTTTTGGTGAACACATGCACATCAAAGTTCAATGTTGATTCCTATTCTCTTTTTTTCTCTTTCTCTCAAGCTGCAAATTCCGAGGAGTTCACAAGCTTGGCATTCTGAAGCCTCTTCCCTCAATCCTTCACCGCTGGTCACCTGCTCGAGCGTCGCGAGTTCTCTTCCTCTTCTCTCGAATCCTCTAATGCTCATCTTTCTACAGTCGTGGGGCCCCGAGTCCTACCCCCCCAGCTTCACCTCTCTACCAGACACCCCCATCCCCCGCGATGAATCTCCACAACCGAAGGGACAACCTCCATTGCCTCCGACGCCCGCCCCTGACGGAGGAGAAAACGGACACAGATCTGCAAACGGGAATGTAGAAAGGAAAAGTGCATTGGGCAGATACGGACAAAGGACACGGAGCATGGCGAAAGAAGGAGAGGAAGGCAACGGCGCCGGGAGAGATGCTCGAGGGGTCCTCCATCTACCGCTAACGAGCGCCCCCAAGGGGGCCCCCCCATTTTGAAAAAAAAAAAAAAATAAGCCCGAGAGCCAAGAACAGAGGAGGAAGTCACGGCAGTTGCTGGATCACGAATTAAATAAACACGTAGCGAACGATCGAGCATGAGAAAGTGATAATGAAATATGTTCTCGCATGAAGAGGAGGCGTGGTCGAGGCGAGGCAGCCGAACGAGGCAGCGAGGCGGAGGTCGAGACGTGGTAGCACTCTCTCCCATTTCCTTTTCCAGGTTAGTCGAACGCGGCCCACACATGAGTTCGCAAAACGTAGCTCATTTCGCCATCCTGACCTGGAGAGCCACTGCTGCCTGTAAGTTCTGCGATTCGATCTTAGTTTTCAACCAAAAAAAAACCAACTTCGACATGAGCAGCTAAATATTCAGAAAATGAAATTGGTGATAAACGAATTCCCTCAACACGAAACAGGAGCACACGAGTTGATGGACATCAAAACCATGCGTCATTTCTGCTTTCGCGTTCAAGTCCTTAGCTTCAGCTTCTGCGTTCCTTTGCGTTTTCTATGCGTTACGCCTATTAGTTGCATGCACTTGCATGTGCATGGAACAATCCTAATTTGGTTGTTGTTTTCCTGTAAGCCGTTTACGTATTTTGCATACTGACTTTCTCTGTGGTTTGTGTGTATGTACTGTATGTTTGCGTGCCTTGTGTGGGCCCTGTAGTGTGTGTGCTGTGTGAGTGTGCCTGTGTGGTGTGTGTGATGTGTGTGTGTGTTTGTGTGTGTGTGTGTCCGTTGTGTGTGTTGTGTTGTGTTGTGAGTGTTGTGTGGTGTGTGCATGTGTGGTTGTGTGTGATTATAGTGCGCGGGCGTGTATGTGTGTTTGGTATGGGGAACATAGAATACAGATACTCCCCCAACATATATAATATTATATATCTATATATAATATATATATATATATATATATACAGATATGGGTGGGTGTGTTTGTGTGTGGGTGTGGTGTGTGTGCTGTAGTCTTCTGGTGTGGTGTGTGTGGTGTGTGTGGTGTGTGTTGTGTTGTGTCGTTGTGATGTGTGTGTGTGAGTAGTGTGGTTGTGGATAATAGATATATATATATAATATATATATATATAGTATATGTATGTATGTTGTATGTATATAATTATATATATATAGATATATATATATATAATATATAATATATATATATATATATATATTATCCCTTATGATAATTTGTTTTACAATATGCATTTTGCCGTAAAAATCTCATAAATGTTAGTGTTTCATATATGGCTATATTGCATGTTATGTGAATGAAAATAATATCTATTTCTATATATGTAATGCGATGCACACACCGCAAGCACGCAACGCACACACACACACACCACACCACACACACACACACACACACACACACACACCACACACCACACACACACACAACACACCCACACACACACACACACACACACAACCACACACACACACACACACACACACACACACACACACACACACACACACATATATATCCATATATATATATACACATCTATAGATTAAGATATATATATATATATATATATATATATTATAATATATATATATATGGTGGTGTGTGTGTGTGGGTGTGTGTGTTTGTGTGTGTATACGTGTTGTTAGATGACCATTCATATTTCAGTCAAAGATTTTCTTTTTTTTAACCATAAAATAAAATTATCTCTATTCATGTCTCTACTCATATTTGAGCGCTCCATATTGCCTTGCTTTGTTCGTAGCCGCCAGTTACTATGATTTTTGTGGTTTCTACATTATCCCACCGGAAGTGGACGCTGAATAAAGTAAAAAAGAGTTGTAGAGAGATAAAAAACATTGCCATTCTGGCGAGCGAACAGGCTCCTCGTATGACGGAGGACGGGAGCCAGAATCGACACAAAGGATCATTTGAATAATATTCAAGGGCTGGGGAAAAACTCCCGAGCAAGCTCTATGAGGAGCATCACTGCCAAAGGGAGCATAATATTCAGTGTGAGAATTATTTTTATTGCCTGACTGGGCACTTTAGTTGCGTTGATTAATACACAAAAAATGTGTTATATTGTTACACCGAAAGGATACGTTGTAACGTAATTTTTCATCGTTGCATGCAAGAGATGATAAATCAATCCAAAATTGATTAATTGACAAGTTCGGCTTGTGACGTGCCACTGGTCAGCATGAAAGGCGGCCACATGTTAACATTCTTGTTAAACCCACGCCAGTTAGTGATGTCAGAACTGCTTTGTGATCCTTCCGGCCTTCTGTGGACGGCTTCTAATAAAAAAAAAAATAAAAACAAAAAAAAAAATAAAGGGGCGAGATGCGATAGACATCAGTTGCGAAAACAGGGACGCGGCTTTGGTCACCACAAGCGCTGCCGCAAGGTACATCTTCGTGTATATATGGATGTAATTATATGAATAAAATACATGGCAGACATACACATTTGTATGTGTGTTTATAGCTATATAATAATATTATATATAAATAATATATATATAATATATACTATATATATATACAATAGATATATATATGTATAATATATAGAATAATAAGATATATATATATATATAGATACACGTATGTGGTGTGTGTGTGTGTGTAGTGTATTGTGTTGTGTGTGTGTGTGTATGTGGGTGTGTGTGTGTGTGTGTGTTGTATTTGTGTGTGATTGTGTGTGTGTTGGGTTGTGTGTGGTTGGTTGTGGTGTGTGTGGTGTGTGTGTGTGTGTCTAGTATTTCTATATATATAATATATATATATATTAATCTATATAAGATATAGATATATATAGATATAGACATATATGATATAGAGAGTATATATTATATATATATAGATATAATATAAGCTATATATTATAGATATATCATCTATATATATAGATATATATATGATATAAGTGTATGGTTATAATCATATATATTGTAGGTATATATGTATATATGCATATATATATATATATATATCATATATAATATATATATATATATATATATATAATATATATATGTAGCTGTCTGTGGTGTGGGTGTGTGGATGTGTGTGTGTGCGTGTTGTGTGGGTTGTGTAGATCCTTGGGCTATCGTGTGTAGGCTTGTGTGTCTGCGTATTGTGTGTGTGTGTGTGTGTGTGGTGTGTGTGTGTATGCTTTTAGGTGTGTATTCGGTGTGTGGTCTGTGTGTGTGTGTGTGTGTGTGGCTATATATTTAGAGAGAGAGAAAAAAAGAAGAGGAGAGAGAGAGGAGAGAGATGTCTTGTGTGTGTGTGGTAGTGTGTTGTGTGTGTGTGTGGTGTGTGGTGTGTGTGGGGGTGTTGTGTGTGTGTCGTGATGTGTGTGGTGTTGTGTGTGTGTGCGTGGTGTGGTGTATGTGTGGTGTGTGTTTGTGGGTGTGTGGTGTGTGTGTGCTGGTTGTGTGTGGCCTGGTGCCGGTGTGTGTGTGTGTGTGGCTGTGTGTGTGGTGCTGTGTGTGTGTGTATAGTATATATATTATAATATATATAATCTATATATATATATGTAATGTATATAATTATATATATATATATATAGAGTATAATATATAATATATATAGTAGAGAGACGAGGAGATAGAGCGAGAGAGAAGAGACGAGAGAGATGGTGTATGTGTGTGTGTGTGTGTGTTTATGTGTGTGCATATTGTGTGTGTGTGTGTGGTGTGTGTGTGTGGTGTGTGTGTGTGTGTGTGTGTGTTGTGGTGTGTGTGTGTGTGTGGGGTGTGTGTGTGTGGTGTGTATTATATAATATACTATATTATCAATTATATAATATGTGTTGTGGTGTGTATATAATATATATATAATATACTATATATATATAATATATGAGAGAGAGAAGAGATCGATGGGACTTAGAGAGGAGAGACGAAGAGAGCGAGCAGAGAGAGAGAGAGAGTGGGGGGTGTGTTCCTGGTCTTGTATGTGTGTGCATGCGTCTGTGTGTGTGTTGTGTGTGTGTGTGGTGTGTGGTGTTGTGTTGTGTGTGTGGGTGTGTGTGGGTGGAGTTGTGTCGTGTGCGTTGTGTGTGTGTGTTAGGTGTGTGTGTGTTGTGTGTGTGTGTATGTGTGTGTGTGTATAAATATCTATCTATCTATCTATCTTATCATCTATCTATCTATCTATCTATCTATCTGATCTACTAATATATTAATAAATAATCTACATATATTAGATATAATTATATAGAGAGAGAGAGAGAGAGAGATGACGAAGAAGAGATCGAGAGAGAGAGAAGATGGTCTGTGCTGGGTGTACTGTGTGTGTGTGGTGTATGTGTGTGTGTGAGTGTGTGTGTGTGATGTGGTGTGTGTGTGGGTGTGTGTGAACGCTGTGGGGGTGTGTGTGTGTGTGTGTGTGTGCATGTGTGTCTGGTGTGTGTAGTTGTGGTGTGTGTGTGTTGTGTGTGTATGTATGTGTGTGTGTGTGTGTGTGTGTGTGTGGGTGTGTGTGTGGTGTGTGTGGTGTGGGTGTGTGGGTGTGTGGTTTATATATATATTGGTACATAGATAGATATATGTAGAATATTATATATCTATATATATATACACATCACACACACAACACACACACACACACAACACACACAACCACACACACACACACACACCAACACACATTATATATATATATATTGATTATTATATTATATATATATATATATATATACATATCAATATATATATAATATATATATATTATATATAATTATAGATAGAATATATATATATATATATGATAAAATGTATGTTTATAAATATGAGATAATATGTAGTAAAATGCATATGTGTGTGGTGTGAAAGAGAGAGAGAAAGACCGAGGGGGAGAGAGAGAAGGAGAGAGAGAGAAAGTAAGGTGCAGATAAACGAATGTGAATAACTTAGCAAGTAGTAAAGGCGAAATTGAAACTGCGACGAACAAGAGATCGGCGAGAGCGCCGCGACACCTGTCCACAGTGCTCCGCATCGCGCCAACGTGCGGCTCAGGTTAGCTTGTCTCTCTGGCCCCCTCATCATCAAGAACACAGAAAGAAAGTTCAGAAGGAAAACAAGCACCTGCCTGCGACTCGAATCCTCAGAATCAGAATGTCGTGAGCGTTTTTGAGTCACACACAACACACACACACACACACACACACACAAACACACACACACACACACAACCACACACACACCACACACACAACACACACACACACACACACATACCCACACCCACACACACACACACAACACACAGAAACTAGATATATATATATATATATAAGTATTATATTATATATATAAATATATATATATATGATGTATATCGGTGTGTATGCGTTTGTGTGTTTGTGTGTGTGTGTGCAAACGCCACATGATACACCAATTCACAATATCACAGAATATCAAGGGTTACACCACACACACACACACACACACCACACAAACTCACACACACACACACACACACCACACACGCATACACACACCCACACACACAAAACACAACACAACCCACACAACACACACACCCCCACCCACACACACACACAACACACACACACAACACCACAACACGCATAACACACACACACACACACACACACACACCCACACCACCACACACACACACACACACACACACACACACACACACACACACAAACACCCACACCACACACAGATTATAGATATATATTAGATATATATTATATATATATAAAATTATTATATAATATATAATATTAAATAATATATATATATATATATATATATCTATAATATTAGTATATATATATAGATCTTTTTATATATACAGATTATATATACTTTTATATGATAATATATATATATACTTTTATAGTATACATATATGATTTGGTTCATATATATACATATTATAGACCGATAATTAGATAGATAGATAGATAGATAGATCTAATTAATTCCTATAATATATATATTATATATATATTAATAATATACTACATACATTCATATACATACACACAAACACACACACACACACACACACACACCACAACACACAACACACAAACACACACACACACACACACACCACACACACACACACACACTCAACACTCAACACACACTACACACACACACACACATCTTTTAATGGTTATTTTATGTCAGTTTTTCGTGTGGAGCCTTGATGGTTGCTGTCTCATCTTTGATATATCTGCCAATTTATTTTATAAGATACCTCCTCACTCCATGTCTTCGGATAGCTTCTCAAGGATGATAGTATTGTACAGAGTACAAATGCTTGTCGTCATCGATGAATGCCATTACACGGATTTGTTGAGGAATTCCATTGCGGAAGACGGTGTAGAGAATCCGGAAGGTCGTCAGAGAATGCGGAGTTGTGATGACTTTTTTGTGAAACAGGTTGTAAGTAATGAAAGGAGTCTTATTGTCGTATTCTTAGAACCCGTCTGTCCAAAAACAATTGTGATTTTTTCCAGGTTTTCCGAGTTTTACGGTTTGATAAGGCATTGTTAAAAAGATTGGCTCGTTTCACTGTTGCCAATGGTCCTACATCCATTATAAGGCTCTATCCTAATGTCGTCTTCACCTGGTGTTTTCCCTGCTTCATGCCTTTTTAAGCGCTCTTGGTATGTTATTCTGTGGTGAATGATGGTACGTCTTAGTTACGCATTCACTTCTATCCGGGGGCTGTTCATTTGAGTGTATAGATCCCTGTGAAAGTCTTCCATACTCTTTATGATTTCAGTTCTTTAGTATATGTCCACTTCCCATCGGGTTCTTTATTGATACAATGATTTCTCATACTCCGAGTTCCTTTTTAACCGTCTAATGTAACAACTGAGATCACTGTGTCCTTATAAATTTTGAGTATTAAATATTTAGTCTTCGTTATTTCGGCTAACTCTATTTTCCCTGTTTGGACGATACTTTCATGACCCTACGTTTTTGCATAAAGCTCTTTAGCTATATATATATATAATATATATCTATAGATATATATATATAATATATACTATATATGTCTGGTATGTCTGTATGTATGTATACATGTGGGTATATATAGATGTATATTATATATATCTAAATAATATATAATATATATATAAATTATTTATATGCATATATAACTATAATATTATACATATATATTTATATAGACACACACACACACACACACACATCACACACCACACACACACACACACACACACACACACACACACACACACACACACACACCACACACACACCATCTATATATATATTATCTAATATATATATATATATATATCAATATAGAGATATATATAGGATATATAAAGATATAGATAGTCGACATAGAGGATGTAGTATGACACACACACACAACACACACACACACACACACACACACACACACAAACCACACACACACACCACACCACACACACACACACACACACACACACACACACACACAAGTATATATAATATAATAATATATATATCTTAAAAGATATAGATTATTGATATATATAAATAATATAGATATATATATATTATAATATATATACTAGATAGATATATATATATAATTATATATATGTATATATATATATGTCTGTCTGTATGTAGTATACATGTGTGTATATATTGCAGTATTATATATATATATATATACTATATATATATATTATATATATATATATATCTATATTATATATATATATATAGAAGTAATAATTATATATAGATGTGTGTGTGTGTGTGTGTGTGTGTGTGTGGTGTGTAAGTATGTGTGCAAATGTCTGGTCAGCAGCCATTACATTGCGGGGACTTAGCCTCTCTCATTCATACTGAGGGGTACGTTTTGGCAGTATCACTTTACATGATTGTATGCTCGTCCTATTAACTACGGTTAGCGGAAATACGACTATGTCACAGGAGCGACCATGGTTGACCTCTGTGTCTACCCTCACTGGCCGAGCCATTAGTTGGAGCGAGGCAATTGTTACAAACAGCCGCGGGCGAGGAAAACGGTCCAATTACCATCGCGGCAGATTTATATAATGTCGGTAGATAAATGAAATATATATAAATATATATATATATATATATATATATATATAGAATATGCGGGTGTGTGTGTGTGTGTGTGTGTGGTGTGTGTTTGTGTGTGTGGGTTTGTGTGTGTGTGTGTGGTGTGTGTGTGTGGGTGTGTGGTGTGTGTTGGGTGTTGTGTGTGTGTGTGGGTGTGTGTAGCTATATATAGATAATATATAATATAGATATTATATAGATATATTATATAGAATACATAGAATATATTGTGGTGTGTGGGTGATGGTGTAGGTGTGTGAGTGTGTATATGTATGGAGGTATATATATCTATATATATATATATATACTATATATATATATATATTATATATAATATAATATATATTATAGATATATAATAATATATATAGCATAGTGTGGGTATGTGTGTGTTCACTTATATGGTATACGATCTATTATACATTACACACATATATATGGTGTTGTGTGATGGTATTGTATGTCACCATATCGTTCATTAGCTTTGATTAAATATCATTAGTTCCGCGCTATAGTTATTCCCTCCTTATGATGCTCTCCGAGCTGTCTAGTGCTTACTCGGCATGATAGCCATCCGCATTACAGTAACTTAGTATACACAGCTTGGTGTCTTCCTGACACTAGGATCTCGGACTGCTGTCTCTCGTGACAGGTGGGGCCACGTAGCGAAGAGAGGTCAAAGCCGCCAAGGCCTGAGCAGCATTGTGTTGTTTCTTTCATGTGTCAGTTGGTTCCCGCTGATCTACACCCATCAACTGGGTGAAGCCTTCTGTAGCAGTTGCACGTGCCGCCTTTCATCATGAATGTCACCATTATCCTTAGCCACCTCCAAACTCGCCATCAAACCACTTCCTCTACGCCTACCACATGAAGGTTAGTTGGTGGATTGTTTAAGTTTAGCATGTAAGTGCAAGAAGTGTGAAGATGGATAATGTGCTCATTCTGGCCGCAATTCTTTGGAAAATTCATTAACGATAATGTTGCTGCCTCTTCTGTCTTCAGGACATTCCGAATGGCCATCAAGATGTCACCTCCACGCATCTTGGTCGCCCGCCTCCCTCACGACTACATCTTCAACCGCTAAGCTTGTCTCCCACAAACTCCACGGTCTATCGCGTCAGCGTAGGTGGGGCAGCCACACACCGCAAACTACACACTCACCACGCCCACAACACA
>NC_051391.1:26118736-26133736 GCF_015228065.2 Penaeus monodon | reverse complement strand
GGTTTAGCCTGTGGCGGTCGGAATACATCTGGCCGAGAGGGAGATCTCGTTTCTCTCTGTGAAGCGGCAGGAGGAAGGACGAGCTGTGGCATTAAAATTCTGCTTTAAGATGTTTTTTCGGCTCGGTTTTTATGATCATGGGATTTGGAGGCAATTCCCCTGCCAATGTCAGCTAGTCTGTCCTTGATGCCTATGTGGCTAGGGACCAATGTATGATTATTCTTCTACCCTGAGCAAGAATCATCTGATGCTTTGTTAGGACAGTGATCAGAAGGTAGATGTTGGTCATGGGTGAGCTTTGTTGTAGACAGTCAATGGCGCCTGGAGTCTGGATGTATGACCGTGTGGGCTTAGGGCTTCCCATGATCGCCAAAAATGCCTCTGCCTGTTAGCGTAATATTAACCTCATGAATTGATGTGGCAGCCCTTGCTGGCAAAGCCAGCAGCGGCAGGTGGTTTTAAGGATCCACGGATCCATCCATAAGTAGTTTTTACTACTCGGAGGAGTGGTGGCTTCGCAATGGACCCCTCTCAGCTTCTGCCTTAGACTAGCATGGTGTATTGATGCTTCCTCCTTGACAAGCTCCAAACAGAGAAACTCGATCAAGGTTGTGCCCACGACGGAGCTTCAACAAAGTCCAGAGTGGGGGGGTAGTCCATGCCATGGTAAGTAGTTCTTGAGCTGATAGCGATATAACAACACCCTAGACGGTGTGAGACAGCCAGGAGTTGTTTGCAAACAGCTCGTGTCGTGCTAGGCGTCTGAGTATTTATGTCTTAATGATTGTGGTCCTGGGAGTTTGAAGACCTTGAAAAAGTAATTGAAGCGCCATTAATCAATTCATGGATTCCAGGGGGAGAAGTTTGCCCTCCATGAGGAGGTTGAGGGCCTTCATCCATTTTAGGGACCCAGAATGGATCCTGCAGAGCTTCATGTGGGACTGTCTCTTAATGGGTCTCTTAACTTAAGCTTTGCGGCGTCAGGAACAGAAGCATAGTCCACAAGGGATGGATGGCATGTACATGATAATCTTTAGACTGTTATGTATCCCCAGACATTACTCTCATGACAGACAGTCTTGCATTGGTTCGGTTCAACCAAGTACAGGACTCCTGTTTAAAGGAGAGGGTCCAGTCAATCATTAACCCCAAAGGTATGTATTCATACTCTCAGACTTGTGCCTTGGACATTGTCTCAGAGCCATGGCTTTGGGTGTCTGAAGAGATCTTTAGTCCCTGTCCTACACACTCCCCAGGACACGACGGTCCAGACAAAACACTGGACTTTATTTAGGCAGTAGGGTCAGTGGAGTGATAGCAAGATCATCTGCATAGGAGAGGATCTTGCACCCCACTGGGAGGTTTATGCTGAGGATGGTCGGACATTAATGTGTTAAATAGGATTAGACTGAGAACTCTACCCGTGGCAATCCATTTTCTAATGGCATGTGCTGTGATAGGTCACTTGGAACTGAACTTGGTGTTTCTACCTGAAAATAGTCCCTATCTAAGCAGGGCTTTCCGCTGAGCCTTCTGGGATCAGGCTTCCTGAATAGCAATAGGACTTGCTAATGCAAACGCCTCTCTAGGTCAAGGAATACTACCACAGAATGACAGTACTGATGTGCTTAAGAGTGTGGCTATGCTGTGTGCTGGTTCATGCCCTTGGAACCCAGGGGAGGTGTTCATGTGGGGGGTTCCATTTTCATGAAGTGTGATTGTACCATGTTCTGGGCCGTCTTGCTCAGACAGCTAACGGACACATGGGGCGGTACTTTCCTGGTGCCTTTGGTTTTTGTGATGTTAAAAACTTATGATGGACGATCTTCCAACTCTGGGATAGAGTGGAGGTTTTCCCAGGACTGTGATTGAGTTGCAAGCAGGCAAGCTCACCTGCCAGTCTAAGTGGGAAATGATGGGACATAAGGATCCAATCGGAACCCAGGGCAGTGCCAGAACGTTTTGTAGGTTTTTGTTTAGTTCCCTCAGAGAGGAAAACAATATGAGTATTGGGTCAGCTGCCCTCTCTCTGATATGAGCAACTCTGCCTGGTTGTAGGTCGTTGTGGTTTGCCTCAGTTCAGCTGGCAGACTTTTGCTATTCTTCCTCGCAGAGTAGAAATTCATGGCACAGTCTGTTTGCTTCTGCTTGAGGGTCCGTGGTGTGTGCACATCAGGGCTGAGCGGCTAGTAGCTGCCTGACCCGTGCCATAGCTCTGTAAAGGGTGGTTCGGTGCCAAAGACTCACACCATTCCAGCCACTTTCCTGCATGACTCTTATGACAGTTCTTGGCATCATGACTGTTCCCTTAAGAGGGCTAGGTGGTCAGGTGTCTGTGCCTCAGAAATAGTTTTCTACACACGGTTTCACTCTTGGTTGACTTTCGTAAACTCACATTAAAGTAACAGGCATCTATATTAACTCCTGGAACCATGGGCCGAGTTTTAGGAATAGTCTATGAGGCGCTTGATTATGGCAGGAAAGTGCTGGCTTCAAGCAATTCCACGTTGTGCTCTGTGGGGGTTCATTGCTTCTAAGACAGTGGTCAAGGCATTCTTAAAGGCTTGCCAGTTGGCCTTGTTTGTTTTCCATCTTGGAGTTGGCTGGGCCAGTAGCCATGAGGGTAAGTAACAGAGCCCAAAAGGGGCACATTGTATGACAGTCTCATCGACACACATCTAATTCTCTCCACCAGAAGCGGCATGGCCAAAGCGAGGTCTAGGACCCCTCATGCATTGGCTCTTGGCTGTGAGAAGAGCGATATCGGGAAAGTCTCAAGTCTCAAGTGGGCTATGTGTATGGCCTGCCGCTCCGGTGCCCCGAGGGAGCCAGGATGGGGTGGTGTGCATTGCAGTCTCCCCCTATGATCACTCTGGATGTGTGCTTGCGTAGCACAGACTGGCTGATGTCTAAGCTCCTCTAGCCTGGCATGCTGTATCAAATTGCCTACAGTTGAGGGGGCCCCAGTCAAAGGCAAGAGAGTCAAACATACTCTCCACAGTGCGGTTGCACGGCATTGCAGGGCAAGGAGTGAGCTACGACCAGGGTGATCAGCCTCTTTTGCAAGCTATGCTTGGCAGCATGAAGACATGATAGCCTGAGAAGCGAAACCGTTCCTCTATTAATGTTTCTGGATCAGGACAATGTCAGTGTTCCTTGATCGCAAGATTTCGGGTGAGGATGGCATTATTTGTATTGAAGCATAGCTATTCCACGGTAGTTATGGTTAGATGTGTGTCATGATGTTACGTGGTGTGTTAGTTACATCAGAGGAGTCCTTATATTCCATTGTGAAGTCCTCGCTGTTGAGGATCTTCATCTGTTGGCAGGCTAACCGTGGGTCCTCTGGGAGGTGGAGAGCCTTGGTAGCTTTGACTTTTTTGTGAGTTGGCTCTCCCACTTCTATTATTTTGCTGATTTACCTGAGCATGGTCAGATTGCTTCTGGTTACTTGTTTTGAACAGATTCAGGCCTGTTCGGCTTCCTCTTGCCTGGTTAAGGGTGTGGACAGAGTTGGGGTGGGGAGGGGAATCTCGTCCTGGGTCCTTGGGGTGAGGGTGAGGCATGTTTTGGCTCTGTTCAGCTTCTCCCTTTAAAGACTGCAACAGTCTGGGTCATTGCAGTCAAGGCGGTTAGGTTGGAAGTCTTCTCCCCCTCCTCACGGACCTCCCAGAGAAATCTGGTGGCTACTGCAGCTGACTACAGCAGCAACAGGAGTAATATCTTCCTCGTCAAAGAGAAGATTATTGCTTTGGGAGGCTTTGCAGTGTTCTTTGAACTTTATTCCTGTGTTCGTTTTCTGTATTTTAGTAATGGTGGGAAACTCCTTTTATTAGAGAGATCCGGTGTCGGCTGGGAGGGGCTTCCTTCTCTAGGAGGTCGGAGGTCTTTTATTTTTGTTCTGTCCCAAGGACATGGTGCCTGGGGGAGCAGAACAATAGTATGTCGCTTTAATATCCTTTGTCGCCTGAGGTGCCCCATTTTCTGGCAGAGCAAGCCAGGCTACAGGACATGATGTCCCCTTGGCACAGTTGGACCTTTGGATTTTGTGTCCCTTTGGACTCCTTGTGGACTAGGTTACCACCCGGTGTTATGTGCCTTGCTACAGACACCACATTAGGGCTGGGCCTTTCACGCTATCCTGGTGGTGACTGTACCTTTGGCACCGAAGTTACCGAAGGATTAGGCGTAGGAGCCCTAGTTACAAAGATCAAGGGTAGTGACTGGGGCTCATTTCAAGGTATCCAGGACTTGCCTGGTTGGGCTCCTTCCCCCCCTCCCTGTCGACAATCGGGAGCGGGCACGGCCCTGTAGGTGTGACCGTGATCACATCCATATCATATGAGTTGAGAAGCCAAGTAGCAACATCTGGACTCTCCTGTCTTAGGGATTGAAGTGACGGAGCACACTTCCTCCCATCATAAGCTCCTTGGTTTCTGCAGGAAATTCAGGGTAGCTGGTTCTTGGGCATGATAATCCATGCCCGACTCGGATTTTTCGCGCATCTATAATACTCTTACCAGTTGGTAGAAATTACCGAAGCCTCAGGTAGAAGGAACCCTAAACTGTGGGAAACGCATAGGGGGTCCAGACTCTCCCTTTCAGAGTCTGTCTCCGGCCTGGGTCGTTTCGGACGCCCTTTTGCTTAAATGTGGGCTACAGTTCGTCGGGGGAGCAGCAGCTGTATCGGCTGGTACAGCTTGTGCTCCCATCTCGGTCAGAGAGGAAGTCTGAGGGTGACTCAGAGGTCTCCCTGATTTGTGTACTGGCCTGAGAGGCCAGCACGAGAGTCCATCTGCTGACAATTTCATTCGGGACAGACTGTTTTTGGCCTGATGTCGTGTCCATCTTAGCAAGCAGGTCTCACAGGTCAACTAGCGCTTTGGATTTCGTTTGCCACTAGAAGCCATGTATGGCTCAGAGTTGACTGTCATAGTCTGGACTTGCATGGTCATCATTTGTATCTTGACATAACATAAAGCGTTCTTTCACTCCTCACGCACCCACCCTCCACGATCCAACAAGGGAAGTATACTGTAGAACTAATATTAACAACCACCAGGGGTGGTTAGAGCAATGGCCGTTGTCACGCCACTCACGGAACAGTGATATGACGCTGGGACCTAGCCTCCCGAAAGGAAATCAGCTGATTGATTGACCGGGAAGAGAGTCAGACACCTGATTGCTGGAATAGGGGACCAAAGATGCGTGTTGTTAGCCGCAGGGCGTATTCAGCACTGCATTGTCAAACTCCAGGAACTCCGTTTCCATTAGCGCACAGGGATGCCAAGCACGGCAAACATGTGGGTAGATTGTGAACCCTGGGGAGAGACCAGAGGGATGCCTTCCACCTATAGATAAGGCATCATTGTTGGAGCCCTTTCTTCCTCCCTCTCAGTCAAACAGCTACTAAAGGCTGTATCACCTCACAGGGGAGCTAGTCCTGCATTCTCGAGAGGAGATTCAGTGGCCAAGACCACAACTGACATAGCAAATGACTACCAAACTGTGTTATGGGTGAAACGTTTATTGCACGTGGCGAACAAGGCGTCACGGATCATACACAATGCAGCAAGTATACAGTATTCACTCAGTCGCTTTACTTTGCTGGCACACAGGGTCTTTCTTAATATCAATATCTTTGAACAGAAAACCGTGTAACATCCAAATACGTTTAATACCTCATGTGTTTAATAGTTTCAGCGGCTCATTTATCTTTTAAAACTTGTTAAAAATTATCCCTTAAAACTTCATTCAATATTTAATATCTATATCTTAATCTTCCAGAATAAGAGTTAGAAATGGCGAGAATGACACTCGAGTAGTACAAAAATTATAATACTAATAATTATGAAATATAAAAATACAACACGAAAAGAATAGTAACTCAAAAAACAAACAAGACTAGAAAACAATAACGGCAGCGGTCACAGGTACAGTTACTGGGCACACAAATAATGTTCAGAACAAACACCGCAGTTTAAACACAATAGGGTCAAGATAACAACACTAGACCATGATCTGTGGCAGTGTTGGCGATGTGGTGCGTTGGTGGAGAAAGCGTCGAGAAAAAAGAAAGCGCCAGTTGTTATCGGTCGCGTGGAGCAAGGCAAGGTGGAGGAGCTCCGGTAGTCGCTTGACTGCTGTCTGCCGTCGTGCCTGCGGACCCGAACGCTAATCTCAGCTGGTACGCGAACAACTCACGAAAGGTGGATGGCAACACGATCCGGAGGGCCGGAGCTGGGCTCATTGCGATCCACGCACGGGTGGAATTGCAGGCGTGTTGACAATCATATAAGTGTTTCTTCGCGCATAGCAAGGTACAGGGTGTAAGATACCCACAGGGCCCACGGCAGAAGAAAACCCATTCCTTATCGTAGACAGCGAAGTGAAGATCCGTTCGGGTGCCGAGCGCCGGCGGCAAACAAGGGAGAAAATGAGGTGGGGAATAAGGACGAGAATGGCGCGCCCTACGTTTCACTGTAACTAGCCTCGGAGGTTGCGTAAGGGTTGGCAGTGACCTGCCACAAATTCACAACACACACACACACACACACACACACACACAACCACACACACACACATAACATACATACAACATACACATAACACATACACACACGCACACGCACACGCACCTCACACGACACACGAACACGCCACACGCACACGCACACACAAATAACACATAAGCATCAGATATAAAAAATTGTTATTATGATTAAAATTATGATAAAAAAATCAAAAGTACACACAAGAAACATTCACAATATTACTAAAAATGTTGGTGAAGTCGGTCAAGTACAATTAAAAGACACGTTAAGTCAGATAAATTTTAGTGAATGTACACTATTCACACACTAGAAGGACTAAAGCATAAGTAAAAAAGATAATAAGTGATGAGTAAATAGATAAATAATTAAACTACACGCACAGTTAATTATAATATTAATTAAATAGCAAAAACAGCTCAAATACCTTGCCTAAGCCCCCCGCGTGCTGAAGACCGGTGTTTTAACCGCCACCTTGGTGACGGATGCCGCTGTGGACACGGGGCCGCTTGGCCGGGAAGAGCCTACAGTTTTCGCCCTTGAGAAGCCGGACAGTGCCCACTCCGCCTCAGGCACCTCTACAAGTATGCTCACTTGCAAAAGGCTCATCGGTTTAGTGAGCAGTGATATGTAGACGATTGTACGTGCAAGGGTTCTTCGTTAATAAAGAGACATGAACTAAACAATCAATGAGACATCCAAAGTTCTGAATAGCCAAGCATGACGTTATATTAATGCCAAGCTATAGGTGGGTGCTTCGGTAGTTTGAGAGAGAGAGGTTGCACGGTTTGAGTGCGAGCAACCGGTATCGTTGAAACGATAACAAAAAAAAATTATAAGTACCTGGGTGATATATCATATGTAAACAGGCCAAAAAGGGATGATTGTGCCAACCATCACAACTGCCTAGCACCACCCACCTCATCCTATTCTATCTACATATCTATCTAAATCTCTATCTCTCTATCTCTTTCTCCCCCCCTTCTCTCTCTCTTCCATATACATACACATATAGGAATATATATATATAATATATATAATATATATATATATATATATATATATATATTATTATATAATATATATATAATCGGTTTGCGTATACAAGTGTATATATATGTGCAGTATAATATATGTAATACGTTCGCCAGGGTTTGCTTTTTAAAGGACTCAGAGCGTCAGATCAACGGAAACACACCAGAGGACACATACAGAGGGTTATGCTAAGGGCTACTACACTACACTACACATAACTATAATGTACAATCAGGAGAGAGTGACGACCAGGCGAGGTCACATGTTTGCCTGGTGCTCCTTTATTTGCCACGCCGATGTAAAGGCCATAATATTCGTTCGTGGACCTGCCCTTCCATCACCCAAACTCTTCCGGCGATCACGGTCTTAGCCGTCCATCAGACTGCTGCAACGTTGCCCCCCAACAGGTCCTTTACTCCGGGCAGCTCTTCCAGCGTCTCCTAAGCAGACAGCTTCCTCCGTCTTGTCCTCGAACGGCCACGCTACTCCAGAGTATCTCGGACCGGCAGCTCTCCGGCGCGTCCGCGGCATACGACTTCCTCCGCAGTCCCGGAGGCCACCAGATCCCATGGGCGGGAATCACACGCCCAAAGGATCGTTCGGGTGCACATCCCCGCACCACAGTTGCTCCTCTGCACGTCCTCCGCAGGCAGATCCTCCTGGTCCTTCCGGGGAAGGTAGCGCCTCTAGGTTTTTCCTTGCAGCAGTCCTCCGGCAGTACGATACCCACCAATTCCTCGGGCGGGTATGCCACGCCAACTGGTCGTTGGGTGCATATCCTGGCACCCAACCAGTGGCTCCTGCGCTTATCGGCATGTAATTCTCCTGCACGTTCTCGGCAGGCAGTTCCTCCTGCGCGTTCCTGGGCACGCGGCTCCTCCGGCGCGTCCTGGGCGGGCGGCTCCTCCGGCGCGTCCTGGTAGGTGCTCCTCCGGGCGCCGTCCTGGGCAGGCAGCTCTTCTCAGCGAATCCTTGGTAAGCGGTCAGCAGGCAGTACGAGACCCATCAGATACTTGGGCGGGGCATCCCACACTACACAGTGTTTCTGTGCGTGGAGCTTGTGCTCTGGGGAGATGGAGTCTGGAGGTTGAGCGATGCCTGTGAAAGATTAGCCTTGCTGCTAGCAACACGCCTCTTTGGTCTCTATTGCAGCAAGACATGAGGCCGGATCCTGCCGTCAGGGTCTATATATTATATATATATATAATGGGATTAATATATATATATATATATAAAATATAATATTATATATATATAAAAATTTATAATAAAATATAAATTTTAATTTTTAATTAAAAAAACACATCCATATACATGTATATTGTCAGGTTCTCCGGTGAAGGGATCAGACAGGGAAAGTAGCAAAGGCACGGGCAAACTTGAAAAAGCCTTTATTCATGCAGTGGTGATACACGTGACATACAAACACTGTTACAAAAAACAGGTATACGGGCACGGAGCAATAGGTTTACATAACCAAGTCACTGCACTTTACTACCCGAAAGTCACTGCCACACAGTCACGAGCACTTTATAACAACATAGTCACAATCACTGCACCAACACTAGTCACTATATTTAGTCACAGAAAAGCACTTGAACAGGTACTGTATCCAGGGAGGCACGTCGCCGGCGACAGTGGGGGGGTCGACTGCCAAAATTTAAAAGGCCCAAGGCAAATTTAAAAAGGGAAAAGACCCGTTCCCGGGGGGGAGAGAAAATGGGGAGGGGAAGGATAAGGGGGGAGATCAAAAAGATGATTTAGTAAGAGAGAAAAGAGTCTGGACTTGAGTGGATATCGAGCAGCTGAAAAAGAAGGGACTCTCCTCTCCTCTCTCCCTGCGGTGAATCGGTCCTTACTTGGACGATTCAGAGCGAAGGGAGGACCGTACCGGAAAAGGCGCAGCGGGTGGCCCCAAGCCGGATAATGCCAAGAGAGCCACTAGGGACCTCTGGGTCGGGGAGATTTTTGCATGGGCGGTTTTAAAGAGATGTACCGCGCCCAGTCCCGTGCAATTTCGGCCTCGGCTCTTACGCGTTATCGGACGGCGATGTGCTTGCATTTAGCTTCGTGCCCTCCTAGCCTACTCTTTCCTATACAAAATTTTCGGCATTTGGTTAACTGTGTGCCACCTTCTGGTGAACTGGACCCCATCTTTGGGCGCGTGCTCGGACGTGGGCAGACCTTTACCTCCCGCGGGGAAAGAAATGTGTCTGGGGGGCAGGTAGGAGCCCCTCACTTTGCCTGGTTCTGTGTAAATAGCTACCGCTGGGACAGAACACTAACTTCCCGTCATGTGATAGGAAGTGCCTGGATAAAAGTTAGCTTCTCTCCCTTAC
This sequence comes from Penaeus monodon, assembly GCF_015228065.2. NCBI lineage: Eukaryota > Metazoa > Arthropoda > Malacostraca > Decapoda > Penaeidae > Penaeus > Penaeus monodon. The sequence goes on along the minus strand of NC_051391.1, from coordinate 26,123,811 downwards.
TGTGATGAAATAGTCTGTGGTTGGCTGTTTCAGAGGGATGAAGAAACTCTCTGGAACAGGTACGGGACCCCTCTTCTCTAATGAGGTGAAATAGCCTTTAAAGTGTTTCAGAGAGAAGAGGGCTCCGTTTTAAAAAAACCCGTCCTGCCATAGGAACCGCCTGGAAAAAAGTTAGCTTCTCCCCCTCACTGTGATGAAACAGTCTGTGGTTGGCTGTTTCAGAGGTATGAAGGAACTTACGGGAAAACAGGTGCAGGACCCCCCCTCTTTTCTCACTGAGGTGAAACAGCCTTTGGGTGTTTCACAGAAAAGAGGGATTACTTTTAAAAAGCCGTCCTGACATAGGAACCTGCCTGGAAAAGGGTTAGCTTCTCTCCCTCACTGTGATGAAATGTTGGGTTGGGGCTGTTTCAGAGGATGAAGGAACTTACTGGAAAACAGGTGCAGGACCCCCCTCTTCTCTCACTGAGGTGAAACAGCCTTTGGGTGTTCAAGGAGAAGAGGGGATTCACTTTGAAAAAAGGTACAGGACCACTCTGAGGGATGGAGAGGAACTGCCGGGGAAAAAGTGAAAGAGCTCCCCTCCTCACGGAGGGAGGAGCAAAGTGTTCCCAAAATGATGTCCTGTAGGTGGAAGGGCATCCCCTCTGGTCTCCCCCCAGAGGTTCACAACCTACCCACGCGTTTTGCCGTGCGTGGCACCCTTGTGCGCTGGGAGACGGAGTCCTGGAGGTTGAGCGATTCCATGAATGAGTACGCCCTGTGGTAGCAACACGCCTCTTTGGTCCTCTATTCCGGCAAGACAGGCGGCCTGATTGTGGCCTGGTCAGTTCCAATGGGCTGGTCTCCCCCGGGAGGCTAGGGTCAAGCAGTCATGCCGCCGTTGGACCCACACTGGTCCGTGAGTGCCGCTGCAACGGCTAATTGGCTGCGTATACCCACTCACCACCCGTTTGCTATTAGACATTGGCTCTCCACTCAGCTTCCCCTTGTTGGACTCCCGTGGTGGGTGGGGGGGTGAGTGGATGAAGCACTGTCCAATTACATGGAAAAATAAAACTAAAAAAACCCTCAGACAGATGCTAATGTTGAAGACCCGTGAAAAGGCCCGGACCATGGCTGCCACCCTGAAGCCATACGTGCCCCCAGGGGGCAAAAAAAAACCTCGAGCAAAGGATGACACTATCATGCCTGCTGCCAATATGGGGGACAAGACAGAAAAAACCCATGTAAAAAATAGTCTGTCCACCAGATGTCCAACAGATGGACTCTCGTGCTGGCCCCTCCAAGCCAAGCATCCCGGCCAGGAGGGTCTCTGAATACCCCTCAGACAAACCTCCTTGACCAAAATCGGGAGTCTGGACCCCCAAGGCGTTTCCCCCAGTTCAAGGTACCTGTCAAAACCCAAAGGCTTCGACAATCCCTACCAAAGGGGTCAGGGCATTGGAGAGCCAACGCAAAATCCGGTTGTAAATACGGGTTGCGCGAGTCAGGGCATAAACATCATGCCCAAAGATCAAGCTACCCTTTTTTTTCTGCAGGAAACAAAGAGGCTAAAAGATGGGAGAAAAGTGAGCCTCTCACCACTGAACCCCGAGGAAAAGAGGGTCAAGTGGTACTACATGGCTTCTCAGTCTTGTATGATGTGGAGGTGATTGCATCACACCCACAGGTTGTGGAGGTTTCCCGAATGTCGAAAGGGAAGACTCCAACCAGGCAAGTCTGGGACCATGAAAGGTACCCCAACCTTGATCTCGGTAACTGGGGTACCTACAACCTTCGAAGTACGTGCCTGATCCACTGCTTTGTTTCAAGTGCCAGAAGTACGGAAAAAAAGTGCAGAAAAAACACAGGAAGTAAAGGTTCTAAAAAGCCCCAAACAACACCCTCCCCAAAAAAGCAGAAGACATCCTCCTCGATGAGGGGGACATGTCGATCCTACTGACTGCTGTAGTCACAGCAGTGGAAAACAGCCTTGGGAAGGATGAGTGAAGAGGGGGATAAGGCAGTCGAGGTCGCCATGACGGCATTGACCAAGTCTGTTGCAGCCCTAAAGGGAAGGAAGCTGAAAAGGGCCAAAACAGCCCCATCCTCTCCCTCACCCCAGGACGAGACTCCCCTCCCCACTCCAACCCAGGCCATGCCCCCCCCAGGCAGAGCCTTTGCCAAGCTGATTCAGTGCCAGAAACGAATCAGAACAAGCTGACCCTGCCCAGGCAAGGCCAGCAAAGAACAATGCACAGAAACAGCCTGGCCAGAGAAAAGCCCAAACACACAAAGTCAGAGCTACCAAAGGGTCTCCACCCCCCAGTGGACCCCAGGGATAGCCCGACAGCCGAAGAAGACCCCTCAAGCAGCGAGGACTTGTCAGACTCTGAAACTAGCAATCGAATATGATGTCTCTGATGTAACACATCTAGTAACATCATGGTACCAATCTAAGCATTTTGCAGTGGAACATCTATGGCTTTCCACAAGGAGTGCCATCCTCCACGCAATAGTGTGATCAAGGAGCATTGACATTGTCATGCTCCAGGAGACATAACAGGGACCCGTTCGCTTCTCCGGGGCTTCATGCTGCCCCGTGCTGATGGAAGCGAGGCCTGATCACCCTTGTCAGAGCAACAATTCCCTGCTCCGCAATAGCCCAAAGCACTGCACTGTGGGAGAAGATGTTGAATCTCTTGCCGTCGAGACTCACTTGGCCGGGGGGCCCCTGAAATTGTACAATGTGTAAAAGCCAGCCACACTGTAGTACCTTAGACATCAGCCAGATCGTGCTTCTGCAGTACACGACCAAGTGATCATAGGGGAGACTTCAATGCACACTACCCCATCCTGGGCCCTTTCCTGCAGGGCGCTGGATGCGGCCCGACCCATCACATAGCCAATGTGCTTGAGACATTCCCTGAGATCGCTCTCCTCAATACCTAGGAGCCAACGCTGTCAGAAGAGGGGTCCTAGACCTCAACCTGGGGCCACTGCGAATCTGGTGGAGAGGATTCGCTGGTGTGTCGATGAGATCTTCATAGTGACCATTACAGCACTATAAACTACCCTCATGGATAGTGGCCCACCCATATGCCATGACCAAATCCCAAGATGGAAAACAGACAAGGTCAACTGGCAGGCATTTCAGAACACCTCGGGCCGCTGTCTGAGAAGCAATGAAACCACACAGAGTGAAAAGGAGGAAGCGCTACAAGCCAGACTTGTAAATGCTATTGATGAGGCAGCCTCACTGACCATATCCAAAACTCGGCGTGGGTCCCGGAGTCACAAAGACGCCTGGTACTTCAATGACGAAGGGTTAGGGAGGTCAACCACAAAGGTAAATATGTGCCGAAAACATTTCCGAAGCAAAAAAACCCGACAACCTAACCCTCTAAGGGATGCCAGCAGAGTCAGGCAGGGAAAAATGGCTGGAATGGTGTGAGGTCCTTCGATCACCATAAAAATCCTCTCAGAGCTATGGCAATGGGTCAAGCGAGCTACCAGCCACTCAGCCCCGAGATGCACCACACCATAACCCCAGTCAGAGGCCAACAGACTGGCACATGAGTTCTCTGCGAGAATAAGTAGCAACAGCCTGCCAGCCGAACTGAGGGCAAGACAAGGGAACGCCTACAACCAGACAGACTTGCTCATATCAGAGAAAGGGCAAACCAAACCGATACTCAGACATTAAACTTTCTCTGAGGGAAAATAAGAAAATGCATATAAAGCCCGTTTTTAACACAGCCCCGGGGTCTGATGGGATCTCGTACCCCCTCATTTCTCACCTGGACTAGTAGGTGAGCTTTCATTCCTGCAACTCATCACAAGTCCTGGGATGGAAAATGGGACCCCCACATGAGCACAGCGCACAGCCCTAGCCCACGCTCTTGAGTACAATAAGAAAGGGCACATCTGTGCATTCTCTAGTGGCATTGCTGTGATAGGTGACCTTGGATTTGACTCTGGCTGTTATTCCTTTAAAGTAGTCACCTATCCAAGCCAAGAGCTTTGTAGTGTGAATATTCTCAGATACAAGAACGCCACCCCCGGGTTCACGTATGGGAATGGGTGATGGCCATGTTGCCATTTGGTGGTCGCTTCCTTTTTTTAATGAGCTTATTAACGCCCAGCGGTACGCCTTGCATCTTTTATTAAACGCACCACCTCTAGGAGAACGTGCCTTGAGTCTTGGGTTAGAGAGAGCTCGCGGTCCACACCCCAACCCCTTTCACGACTGAGATAGGTGGCAACCCCTTCGCCGAGTAGGTGGTGAAGTTGCCACCGGCAGGCAGTTGGCGGGTAACCTCGGTCGTAAAAAGGTGTGTGAGTGGGGTGAGGGAGATTATTGTACTTTTTTGATTTTTTTGTTTTTTATGTGTTCACTGTGTTGTAAACCCTGTGTTTTGATTATATTGAACTCGGCCGTGATTCTGTGCACTGTATAACAGAAAATAAAGCAGTCAAAGATGGATACTGGTCTCTCTTTACTCCTGCAGAACTTGGAGGTTAATTTTGCCCGGCTTTCCCCTCATGCCCATATTCATGCCCTATAATTTGCAACTGAGGAATATTCGTCAGCTCCTGTAGCAAGGGTGAGTGGCAGAGCAGCTGCCCACAAACCACTACAGCTTTCCTCTGATTCCTTTTTGGATCAGGGTATCTGAATGGCAAGAGGACTTGCAAATTCAAAAGCCTTCTCCAGGTCAAAGAAAACTACCCACAGATGTGCCCGGCTTAATGTGCTCAAGAAACGTGGCTATGCTGTGCGCTGTGCTCAGCCCCCGGTGAACACGTGGAGGTGTTCAGTGGGGGCCCATTTTCCATCGGAGTCGGTTCAGTACCCTCCTCTCGGCCGTCTTTGGGCCCGGACAGTGAGGAGAGAGATGTGGCGTTACTTCCCGGCTCCTTTGGTTTTTGGGAAAGGGAAATATGGTAGCCCTCTTCCCAATCTGGGTAGAGTGAAATTTCCCTGACTTGTGATGAGTTGCAGGAAGCAAGCTACCTCTGTCCCAGGTGAGAAAGAGGGGTACGAGTCCATCAGGCCCGGGCTGGTGTTTTGAACTAATGTTGACTTTTTT
>NC_051391.1:26098802-26118636 GCF_015228065.2 Penaeus monodon | reverse complement strand
GCCCAGGAAGCCATTTTATTCTCACCCCACACTGGGCCCCCCCAATGGTAGCCCTCTGGCTGGCTCCCAATCATTGGGCCTAAACCCCCCCCACCGGGCAAGGCGGCTTCCGTGAGGGGGGCATCCCAGGACCCCCATGTAATCTGGTAGGGTAGTCTTGCCCCAACCCAGATCCTAGACAGACGGCATGCAGAGAAGCCGACCTCGAACCCCCCTTAACCCCTCGGGAAGGGCGCTGCCTACCACCTCTTTGCTTAGCAAGCTATCAAATTTTTGGGGTTTGCCCCCCCCCCAAAATATCCGGACCCAAGCTTGAAGCTCCCCCTGGTGCTGGCAAGCACGGGTTTTTCCACTAACCAGGCATATTGCAACCCCTTGCGCATCCATGGGATGTAGGGTGGCAACCCGGGTTTTCAAGCTTTATACGGAAATCCGGACTCCATCCTGACTCCGCGGGCCCGGGAAAGCTAGCATTCCCCCAAAAAAACAATACCTATCACGTCCACTGTTTAAAGGGTGGAATGATCATGACCATGGTTAAACGGGCCCAGGGACTGGAATTGTTGATTTTTTAAAAATTGTCGCTGCGACAAACAAGGTCATTAGGGGGCGATACCTTTTAGATAGAATTTTTAGAATACCAAAAAATTTTAAAAAAATTTTAATAATAACAATAAATATATTAAAAAATAAAAGAAAATTTATCTCAAGTATTAATTTTGCTAAAATTTTATGCATAATTAATTTATTGAAAATTTTAGCCTCCCAAAGGGAAAACTAAAAGACCCCTTGTCACACTCCCCCCCCAATACATTTTTCAGTGTATTGGGGGAGACAAGTAATACTTTTTGGTTGAAAATTTTTGCCATCTTTCCCCACTGTCGCCGTTGAGGGCCCTTTTTGGCCCCCCTCACAAATGCTTCATTTTAGCCATCATGGCCATGGTCATCTCTGGCCCGTTCTAATTTTGTTAATACCTTCCCTTTTGGGTTGGGGGGTTCTGGTAACCAACCCCAAGATCATTCTAACTCCACAGTTTGTTTCTAGAGGTATGCCTCCTTTTTCCCCCCATCATCACTCCTTATGCGGGGATCGGTCGGTGTGTGGGAGAGGAAAACGGCATCAAAAGGCAGGGGGCAGCTCCCTTGGCCTTTGATCACTCGCTCTTTCCCACTAAATACCAACATGGGCGGCCCCCAAACATGAGTTTATCTTTTATGTGTTGACATCAATGAAAACCAATTTGAACCTCCCCCTACTGGATGGATGGTTTAAACATTTGATTGCTTGAAAGGATACGAGGTCCAATATTACAACAAAGGGGGTTGTAAGATTCTTCATTTTAACTGCTGCAAGGAGGAGGGAACTCTGCAGTAAAGATCGAGGCGCTAGAAAAAGACTGCCAGATGCAGTAATCCTTCTGCTCACTGCTGAAAACCCACCATTTTCAGATTCGAACCATTTTATATTTCTTGACCTGGTACTTAAAAAGTGCAAAAGAAATCTCTCTCTGATTTCTGCTTCAGACTCCCCCCTTTTCCCCAATTCCGACCAAATCCACTCGACTTGATTACCCCAAGAGGGAATGGGGTTCCCAAACGCCGAACCTTGTGAACAAAAATTAAGCTTTTCCCCAAAAGTTTCCCTCATTCCCCTCCCATGGATCGGCTTCTAAAGGGGGGTTGAAAAAAAAACGGATGTAGGAGATCCTAAAATCCTTTTAGCCGTGTAGTAAACCGGGTTCATTATCCGGGTGAATGTAAGGTGATTCCCCACTTAAGCTACGGGGACTACAGGTGAAGTTGAAACCCCAGTAAAATTTCTGAAGTTCTTTTAAAAGATCTGGAGAACACGGGAGTTGCGATGAAAAAGGCTTACTACGAATAACCCTCGGTAAACCGAGAACTTGTGCGGCTGCCCCCCAAGATAAATGTGAAAAAACCCCGCAAAATTTAATGTTTTTGTAGCCTTCACTTTTAACTGTTTATGTGAGGCACCCATGTAAGCCTTGATCAAAAAAAGACCAAGTCTTACCTCTTGGACAAATTGCAGGGGGTTTTTCTCCAAAAATAAGGAAGGAGGAAATTTTCCCTCGTTTGGGGAAATGTATGCCAGGGTCTTGTTTGGAAAATTTAAACCCATGATGTTTTCCACTGTCAGCCTGTTTTTTTATTGCATTGCATGTGAAAGTTCCTCCTGAATACAGTGAAAAGTCTCCACTAGTTTAAATGGACAAATTTGAACGCCCTTTTACAATTCATTCATAGCAATGGAAAACAGGGTCACATTTTAAAGACCCCCCTTGGGGCCCCCTTTCCACTGATCTTCCAGGTTGAGAAACTTTTTTCCCACCCAATTTAAAATTTCCTTTTAGAAAGGGAATTTTTGTATGAAGGTGGGTAATGCCCTCTTAAAACCAAGTCATACATTCTTGATATGCCTGTTTCCCAAAGTAGTATCTAACCTTTTCAAGGAAAGAAGACTGCTAACTTTGGACGTCGCGGTGCAAAGGGAATTCTGTATAGCATTTCCACCTTACAATCATTTTGGGGTCGACCCAAATCTTCTAACCCTTTGATATGGAGTCAGACGTTTTCCTTTTCTCACCCATTTCAACCTAAAGTTTCCCATTTTCCCATCAGCTTGCGCGAAAACTGTGGGAAAATTTGGGTCTGTAATTTCCCGGGTGGGGAAGCTTTTTGCCAGGTTTGGGGACAGGAAGATTAAGCTCTTGTCCTGGGATGGACTGTACCCCCCTATAATCCTATTGAAAGGTCCAAAATAATTCGGGGAGCTCTTGGTAAGTGAGATATCTTTTGGTTAATACGTCACTTCGGGGGCGGCTTATGCAAGCTGCAAAGCAGAGCCTCTCCTTGCCAAAAAGGAAAGTTGTATGGAATTTCTGCTGCAGTTCTACTGAAAAAAGACAGGGGGTGTCTTTCCTGTTCACCCCAAAGAGTGGAAATGGGGCAGTGTAAATGCCCAAAGATCCCTACCATGGATTTAGCTAGCTCTTAGCAACATCTTTTTATCTTGATTATGCCATCAATCTTCAAAGCAGGTGGGACAGTGATGGCTTTTTCCCACGATTTTCGCACCTGTCCCATACCCATCTAAGGGGGCCTGGGTTTTAAAAAAGGGACATACTGCCCCATGCCCCTCTAGCCTCCTTTGCACTCGCCGGGCCTTGGCTGGGGTTTTTTTTGTATGGTAAAGGGACATCACGGGGGCGTCGTTTCAATTCCAAAGCAGCTTTTTTTGCTCTGACAGTTTTTGGCATTCATCAGACCACCATGGTCCCGGGAGGTCGCGTATCCCCTATTTTTGGGGAAAGGGATGCTTCTCTGCAAGGTAAATTTTGATGGAAGTGTTAACATCTTGAACATTTTTAATCTTCACAGTCCTTGCAATACGCAGTTGATCTAAAAAGATTTCCCGTCCCATGTTCAAAATCGCCATCTCGATCCCTTGACTGGGGAAACCCCTTCCCTCCTCCAAAAGTATTGGAAAAAAGGCCTTCCCTGTATCTTCCCTAACCCGCCAAGTGAAATCCATCTGTGAATCAGGGGAGACAAATTTACAGGTTTATTGGGAATTCCCAGTTTGAATTTTGGGAAAAAAATGTGGGAGTGTCACTGTTCAAAAAAAACTGTCACTTTAGGGCAAGGACTCCCAAGGCCTTCCTCGAGGGGGGGCACAAAATGTCTCCCCAGAGGGGTGCCGACCATTGAAAACTCCCAAAATAAATGGGTGGGCAATTCCCAATAGATCTTCCAAATCATTTATGTTGAATGGGAGGGCGGTGATTCAATGTAAGGGGCGTGTCAAGCCTATTCTAGCCTTTACCCGCATGTTGTCTGCGGTGGGTGGCCCGGAAAAAATATCCTGGTACCATTACTGCTACTCCCCCATGAGGTCCTTGTCAAAAGGGCCCATAAGGGCTTTAAAATTTTGGAATCCTCTCAGGGGAAACGGGTTTATTTTCCCGGGGGATAATCTCTTGTAGGGATACAAAAATGGGTTATATGAAAACTACGTGTTTTCAATTCTTCCCCCTTTTTCGAATTCCGACAGTTCCATTGGTTATGGTATCCCGTTCTTTAAAATTTTTTTTATAAAGGGTTTTGGGAGCACCTGTGGCAAGGGTTTCTCTACACCTTTGGCTTCCTTTTCCCGGTCTGGGGAGAGTCTTTTGAGGGGTTTTTACCCGGAAAATAGTTTCCCCAGGGTTTCTTTTGACGGCTCAGGATTTCTTTGCCTGGGCAAAGAAAGGACCGAGCCTTTGCTCAGGGCATTTGCCTACAGCGAGGCCCTTGGGTTTTGGTGGCAGCTGGGGTGTCCCGTTCGAAAAACCCCCGGACCCTTCTGACGGCTCCAAAAATCCAAACTTGAAAAGAGTCTTTTTAAAAGACTCGGGTTCCTTGCCTGGGCAAGGGTAACCCCGGGCCTTTTTTTTAGGGCATTCTGCCTTCGCGGAGCCCTTTTTGGGTATGGTGGGAGCTGGGGGGGTCACCGTTTAGGCCTCTGGAGCCTCACCCGATGGCTCCAAAGACCCTTCTTTTGGGGGGGGATTTCCCCCCCTAGACCCCTCACTCCTACCCATTTTGGGCAATTTACCCGGGCAGTTTCACATTTGGGGGCTAAAGGTTTAAAAGATGGCAGAGGTGTGGGTAAGAAGATTGGGGGGCAAGGGGTTTGGGGGGAAGGAGGATGAGCCGAACCGAAACAAAGGTTTTCCTGGCTGGCAAACAGCCCACCCCCCGGCCCAAGTCGCTTTGCCTTGGAAAAACTACTTTCTCCTTGTCCTTAAAATACTTCTTTCTCAAATTTGTATTTTACACTGCTTTGAAAAAGCTTCATAGCTTTTGCAGTGTAAAAAATTGGACCTGGACAGTTTGTCATCTTCTTGAACCTGTTGTACCACCTTTTCCCTATTCTTGCTTGTCCATTTTCCTTAAAACAAAAAATTGGCCCTGCATAACCTGGCAGTGGAAACACGCTAGGGTTGGGCTTTAGCCCCCCGGGATGTTTCATAGCGCATGAACGGCATCTCACTGGTGACGAAACCTAACTTTAGTACCATCTCGCTGTGGGGTGATGCGAGGATCACGTTATATACCTCAACGATTTTCCATTCTTCAAAAAAAACAAGACAGATTTATACACCACAATGGGCTTCATACTAGGTACTTAATATGAAATACTCTCATATTTACCAGGTTTAAAATTTCCTTGGGGATTTAGGGGTTTTCCCCCTTTTTACCTGGTTTGGGGGCCCAGGAACCATTCGTTCCCATTCTTCCCTTTGGGAAACGGAAAGGGCCCAGAGTGCATGTGATGTTTCCGAGGAATGGTCGGGGATTTCGTAGGTATCAGGAGAGAGCTAGACTTTTTAATTTGTAGTACTCATACAAATTAGTTTCTTCATTCCTCACCCCCACCCCCCATGGAGTCCAACGAGGGGAAGTATAGTTGGGCTCAAAACTCCCAACAGACCGGGGGAAGAGGAATATCCCTATTCAGTACGAGGCACACGGACCTTGCCCGCCGACTGAAAATTTTTTTGACCCAGCCATATTTGACCAACCCATTGACTTGAGGCCCTTTCAGGGAAACCCCTCTACCAAAAAAAGGACCAAAGAGGGTGTTTGCTACTGCAGGGGCCCGCGTGCAGCATCGCTCAATCCAGGCTCCTTCTCCGGTAATACGGATACGGCAAAAACATGTGGGGGGGTTTTTTCCCCGGGCCAAGATGAATGAACCGGGTGGGTGTACCATCCCCCCTCATAGGCCCCTTTGGGGCACCCGGAAGCCCTTTTTTTCTCATCCCCCACTGGGACCCCCCATAGGGTAGCCCCCCTGGCGGCTCACCTATCATTGGGACCTCAAACCCCCCCCCCCGGGCAAGGCTCTTCCGTTAGGGGGGCCATGCTGGGAGAAGGAATTGGGGGGCAATCAAAATGTAAGGTAGTCATTAATGGACCAGGGGCTGGGTACAGGGCAATATTTGGGGGTGCCCCTATTGTTCCCTGAGGGGCACCGTGCCCCGGGCTAGGCCAGCTTCAGTCCCTGATAATTTGGGCGTGGGGGCAATACGCTGTAAAAGTCAGCTGGTTCTCTAAATGTAGGGGTCGCAACCTGCTGATATCCTGAAGTGTCTCTCCTATCGCCTACATCAGCAACGGGCTGATTGTCCCCACAGGGGTCAACTACAGGCACTAGTGGAGGCGGGCATGACTGCTGCCCTGTGACTTCCTCGCTGCAGGTCCGGATAGTCGACAATGGTGATAGCGTAGTGGTAGAGGTTGGCAAAATCCCTATGTAGCAGTGGAAGGTGTGGGCTGTTGGCCTTTCAAGAGAGTTGCCAATGCTAGCATCTAAGCCTGGCATTTGCATCTGCTTCTGTGCCTGCATATGGGCCAGCTGGTCCCCTACCAGCGCTCCCAATCGGTCCATGAGACGTGCTTCCAGTTGGGCCAGTTGCCTTCCAGCTGCTGTTCAAGGTCACCAGCTGCAGCAGCCCCAGAATCAGACTGTGCCCTCTCAAGGCCATAGCACTCTGAGCAGGTGCCAACCTTGGGTCTGGTCCAATGGGTAATTCGTCCTGAGGGTCTGCATTTTCTGGGATCGGTGGTCGAAACCCTGGCTGTGACGTTTTGTTGCAGGGCATGCCAGGCAGTACCTGTGATCCGTGAGGCAGTGTGGTGCGTGACCGCAGTCTATACGGTACAGACCCACAAGCCTCCACGTCACACTGAAAAATATCACTGCACTTTGGTCGAGACACACAGGCGGACACACTTTTTATTTCAAATTATTCATTATCCATAGGTGAGCACCACAGAAGTAAAGCACTAAATATCACAAATCCTGACCAATGGTAATAAAATAATAAAAATATACAATGGGTAAAAAGGACAAAAGTGCAAAGAAAGTAAAAAAAAAAAAGTCACAGAGGGTACTGGCCAAGAGACCTACAACAAAATAAAATTGAAAAAGTAAAACCTGAAATACAATGTATTTACGCCGTGGATATTGTTCCGGCACCGGATCCTATAACATCTCGGCTATTCATCCGGCAATCAATTTTTTCACAGAAAACGTCCTTTGGACATTTAGGGGGTGGAGGTTTTTGAAGTTGGAATTATAGATTGTTATGAAAACATTTTTAAAAAATAGGCCAAAGTTGTTGCTTTGTAAGCTTATGTTACTCAATCTAGCATATATAAAGAAATTTAGAATAGTGCAGAGGGCACAACATCTCAAATGCCTAAATATGTTTATAAGCGCGTTTAAAAACATTATTCATGGACGTTATGAAGAGGGAGTCTCAACCAAAGGACGTTATTCTTGAAAAAATCGATTTATGAGTCTTCCCTGAATGGCTCAGGATTATAACAAATGTTTCAAGAAAAAATTCAAGTGAAAATGCAGCATTAACCCTGGGCTTTGGAATAGTATTGCCGGGAAAAAAAGCTCGTCAGCACAGGCGGAAAATGCCGGAAAAATCTCAAGAAGACACTAGATCCGGCAATAAATCTTGCGTGAAATAGTTAAGACACAGTTATGCATTTGCGCAAGTGCGAGAGTATGTTTGTTTAATCTTTCACATAAAATTGTGCGAAAGGACTTTCTTGAAATTTAATTAGACTATCTTGTAACGCATCAAAACTTTCAAATTCGTTTCCAACTCTAAAACGATCCATCCTCGATGCATTTCCTCACGAACTGCTGCTAAACACTTGAGAATGGCGCCAAAGTCGATAATGCGCATGCGTGCCGAATGAATAGCCGAGATGTTATAGAATCCGGTGCCGGAACAATATCCACGGCGATATATTTAAGGCCTCAAAACTACTTAAACACAATGAGAGTACTCTGAAAAGTTTAATGTTAAAACTTGAAAGATAGATACAAAACCCCATAAAAAATCAGGCAGCAAAACTGCTAAAACAATAAAGACTAGGAAAATTTTAAAAGTTGAAAAACACTGAGACCCCATGAAACAATTTGAAAAAATACTAAAACAGGCAGCAAAACGTGCTAAAACAGTAAAAGACGCTATAAAACATTTAAAACAACTGAAAAATACTAAAACAAATATAAACAAGAGACGCGGGCAGGGAGATAACAAAACCTCACTATCCTCACGCTTGCCACCACGAATCTGTAGTAGGTGGAGTGCAGCTATTCTGCCACACACCCTCTCTACAGGAGCTGACGAGTATTCCTCGGGTCGTGAATTACAGAGTATGAGCATGGGCTGGGGAAACAGCCGGGCAAAGTTACCTCCTAAGACTACAGGAGTTAATAGGCCAATATCTATTTTTCACGTCATTCATTACTGTCAACTAGGTCAAATATCACGGTTGACTTCATTCACAGAAAACGTCAGGCAGTGAACAGAAAAAAAGCACCGATAACATGAACACAAGAGTTTGCCCTAGCCCATTCACACTTCCCTTGCCCACCGAGGTTACCCGCCAACTGCGCCCGGTGGGACCCCACTGCAAGGGGTTGCCACCTATCCAAGTTGTGAAGGGGTTGGGTGTGGGCTATGAACTCTCTGGGACCGAAATTCATTATATGTTCTCTTTGGACGTGGGGCTTTTGTAAAAAGAAACAAGGCATGCCGAGGGTGTCAGCAAGCACATTCAAATGAAGAAAACCACCCTTTGCATAAGTGAATCCGCGAATCCGGTGCTTTTCTTGTACTGAAGTAGGCGTCATACTACATATATTTTCGAAATATATGATATTCATACAAAAAATGTAGTTTTATGTGGGTGATGGTATTGATTTTCGTGGTTTTCAATCACAGTGGAAGAAAAAGCATTAGGGAGCTACAATATTAGTGACAGGCAATTGGAACTGAAGAGCTTAGACAGATCACTGGAAAGAGATAAGGGAAGTCAATATGAGTAACACCTGGAAACCTCCAAGGTATGTGCTGCTGATCAATTCAGTGCGACAAATATTCAGTTATCAGGTATGTGAAGGAGTATTGCTGGTTAATACCTCTATTTTTTTTGATTGCACCAACAGAAAAGTAGTGCTCCATGATTAAAGAATGAAAAACTCGACCATCGACAGTAATGTCGAAATTGTAAAATGAAAACCAAGATATTGTCGCTGAAAGGACTACAGTGGATGGTGAGTAGGAAGGGCAGTCTGTGCGTTTGGGATCAATTCTCCGAGGGAAATTTTGGTTAAGTGCCTCCAAAAGGTTTAAAACACTGACATTCTAGAAAAAGTAAATTTATAAGTTTTGTGTTTTGCATGCGTTATAATCATATATACACATATGGAAACTTTCCCCCTAAATTTTCCTTAAAGTTAGCCTCCCTAAGACCTATCGCCCAAATTTTAGCGAAGGGCCCTTCATTAGACCTACATTTGCAAACGGCCACCCTAGAAAATCGAAATGAAGCCAACGCTTTTAGGGGGGTTGTCGGGGAATGGGGGAAACGTGTGTGTGTGTGAACGCACGTGAAGGGGTTTGGGCTTTAATGAAAGGTATTTTAGCTTTTTGGGTTTTTGTTAAGGAGATACAAGACCCCACAAGACACCCCCGTGTCCTCGGGGCCAAGGACGAGGGGTGGAGGGGACCCTGTTGGTTTGGGCCTTTTTGCCGTGTTCTCTCTCTCTCCTTCTTTTATGCGGCGGTTCCCTTCGGGGCGGATGTTTACTTCCGTCGAAAGGAAACCCCGGGGGGCTCGGCGCCGCCCAAAGGGGAAAAAAGGCACCTTTGGGGACAGGGGTGTGGAGTGTACCCCCTGGTCTTGCTTTTATTGTTTAAATGATCAGCCCGCCAAGGCTGAAATCGTCTGCAGCACTTGAAAAATGCTTTCGCATAAAATACCGGTTCGTTTGGGAGTACAGATAGTTCATGCAAATTTATGGTTTGCTAAGGCATCGGTGCCCAAAGGGAGCGGGTGTGGCGGAGGGTTTTGCACTGTGTGCATATTCATATCAAGGGAAAAAAAAGGTTCAGGGCCCGTAAAAGAGCTAAGGATTGGGAAATAAGTTTTGTAATCACCTTATAGTTGCAAGAGAAAAGAGAGCGCATAAGAACAATTTGTCCAAAAAGAACGGGGGAAATGGCTTTTTTACTTTGGATTTGGTTTGGATAACTTGTTCAAAAGACCATCAACTGAAGGAAAATTAATTTGGGCAAAAAAACAATATTTTTTTTGCTAAATAGGCAATATTTATACTTCGAGCAAAAGGAAGCTGGGGAAAACTTACTTCTAACAGTGCGCGTCCCGGGGGGCCAAATCGTGTGACCCAAGTGTGCGGATTCCCCCTGCGGGGGCAAAATTTTTTCGTTTCGACCCTGAGCACTTAAGATTAACTTTTCATAAGTAAATTGGGATACACTTTTACTTAAAAACGATTATCTTGAAAAAATCAAAAATATGATATAGCTAAAGAAGCAAAGTAGTTTCATAATTCCTACTAAAGACTTTTGGCCCTAAATTTTTTATTTTTCTCTAAGTTTAGGGCCATTGAAAAATCTTTCCCCCAAAAAATTTGGTTTTTGATCTTCAAAACCTTGTAAGTAGAATCAGTTTTCATTAATGGGCACGTGGGTTAAACCGCCGAAATCATGTAAAAAAGTTTCATTTTCTATACCTCTGGGAAACTTTATATCTAAAAATTTTACCTACTTTTTTTGTATATTCCTCCCCTTATATTCTTCAATAAACTGTGTGTCTGTAGATCGTGTGGTCGTGCCTTAACCAATAAAAATACACACACACACACACACACACACGCACACGCACACACGCACACGCACACCGCACACGCACACGCACACACACACACACACACGCCCGCACGCCCGCCCGCACGCACGCACGCACGCACGCACACACACACACACACACACACACACACACACACACACACACACACACACACACACACACACACACACACATACACACACACCCCCACACACACACACACACCACACACACACACACACACACACACACACACACACACACACACACACACACACACACATATAAATATATATATATATATATATATATATATATATATATATATATATATATATATATACATTTTATATATATATATATATATATTTTATATATATATATATAATTTTAGAGAGAGAGAGAGAGAGAGGGGAGAGAATCCCACACGCACTCACACTCATAGATCACGTGGGAATTTCTTAGAAAATGTATATACTTACCATAAAAATTCGTCGTGAGACATTTGAAAACGAAATATTTCAGAGATAATATACAACAAAATTTCATTTTCTGTATGCTACAAAAGGGTCTTTTGGGGTTTTCACAAGAACTTGATATCTAAACAAAAGAAACAACTTCAAAAGAGATCTAATTTCAATGTATATATTTATTCATTTCATGGATGACAGATCAAAAGCAAATGTAACTCAAAGACGTTATCGTATAAAACTTGTGTTGAGCTTTTCGGGTTATCTGATTTTTTTTTTCTTTTTTTTTTTTTTTTATTAAGCTTGCCAAAATAAATATCAAGTTTGTCCTCGGTTAAACATCAAAGACATAATGTATCTCATTCGGTAACCGGGTCTTACAGCCTGAAAGTGTAAGCAAATAAACAAAGGAAATAAAATGAACGCTTAGACTCTGCAAAAATGCATGTTTTCTCTCTGTCCTTTTACATCGTCCTCGTTTCAGACGCATTAATTTGTTGGCATCAATACTTTGTACTCTCTTCTCTCTCTCTCTCCTCTCTCTCTCTCCTCGCTCTCCTCTCTCTCTCTCTCTCTCTCTCTCTGTCTCTCTCTCTTTCTCTCTCTCTTTCTCTCTTTCCCTTTCTCTTTATTTGGAGTTTTTATCATTCCGCGAAAATTAAGCCGAACAAAAGCATTCGCACATTTAACTTCATGTTATTTTCCTTGCGAATGATTTACCCATACACATATTTCTACTCATTCTAAAATTTAAAATGAGAAAATGAACGTTTTCATGGAATTGACGCTAACTATATTTACTTATCTTGTAATCATGCTGTGAAAAACGGCAATTTCAATGACAATTTAAGCTGATACCTTATTTATGCCAATATGTAATACGTTGGTCCGTTTCCCCTGCCAATATATTTCTGCAGCAGATTTAATGAATGATTATCCTCCCGTTCCTATTGTGTCATTTTTCAGCATATAACTGAAAGTGGAATCACATCGTTATTTAAGTATTCACATCGGTTTCAAAATGATTATTATAATATGGTAGTCATAGTGATAATTGTAATGAAATAACTTTAACATTATTAACCAACTAGGTCAGATAATCGTGCTAATTGCTAATAACCATAATGCTGATAATGGCCGTTTTCAAGGTGATCATTTCTACTGTTAAAATTGACTATCGTCAACATCATAATTACTGATTCCCTTTCCTTTATGGCAAGGCAATCATTATAGATGCCCAAGGTGTAACTCGGAGACCTTAAAGATAATTTTCTGTACGATTATGATGATAATAATCATGCGGTTTTAATTCTCACTATTTTCGTTATTATCGTCACTTTTTCAAATTATTGTTATTATAACTTATTGCGAAGGAGAAGGTTGTGTTAGGCTGCGTTCAAATATTTACTGGCTTCTTACTTTGTCCTCACGATTACTAAAAAAAAAATTGCGACGAAATTGCAGTTAATGGGACAAGGATTAAATATGAGTGGTGATCGGTAATGGATCAAACTTTCGTCCAAGAATTAAATCAGTGATCACTTTAATGAGGCCAGGATTACTAACTGCTGGCGGATGTTTGTATTTGTTTGATATGCATCTGTGAGGTTAAACTTTCACTTTTTCCTTCTCTCCACTTTTCTTCTCTTATTAATATTATTTTTCCCTTATCAGTACTTATTCCCATTATTATTATCATTGCTGTCATTCAGACAACTAAGTTCACAGATATACATTTCGTAGGTGAGAGTCGGTTCAAGCTAGGACTGCAGTCAGGACCAGTGACGTGACACCTGCTCATAGAGATCTTCGTATGACATGACTTCTGCAAGTTTTTGTGTGCGTGGGCGAGAGAGAAAGATAGAGAGAAGAGAGAGAGAGAGAGAGAGAGAGAGAGAGAGAGAGAGAGAGAGAGAGAGAGAGAGAGAGAGAGAGAGAGAGAGAGAGAGAGAGAGAGAGGAAGGAGGGGAGAGGATTAGACGGAAGGTAAGGGAAAAAAGAAAAGAAAAACATACCTAAACAGGCACAGAATATACTTAGCGAAAGTCTGGAGTGCTCATTAGCAGGGGAAAGTACTAAAACAAAAAAACAAAATGAGAGAGAAAGAAAAAGAGAGAGAGATCCTATCTCTCTCTCTCTCTCTTTCTTTTCATTTTCGACCACCACAGCACCATCTGACAACCGCTATAAATCAGCCTGATGGTGCCTTTGTAAATGAGGTTATTGTCAGGATTTCCAAGAGTGACGAAGATTTGGAATTTACTAGATAGCGTGAGCAGTGGAGATTGCAGGAGGATTAAACATTCACTCAAACTAGAGAAGGGAGCAAGACTCAATTAGAGTTTTGGTTAAAAAGTATTAAAGTATTAAAGACGAATGAATCATAAACTGGGTTTTGGATAAAATGCAAAGCGTTCGGCGTGTCTGTTCGATCTCCTATCCGAAGCAGCTGAGGAAAAGATTTGTATCCGCTTTATAACAATAAGGATGCAAAGGCATGCATGGAATTCGGTAGATCTGTATCAGGAAGATTTTTATCCGAAGACAATTGACTAGAAAAAAGGGAAACCTTTGTTTGAAGAAAGGAAAAAGAAAGATAGAAAATCTTGTGCAATAAATTCAGCCAATATATGTCACTCACAAGATCAGGTAATGCATCCATTCCTTTGTGAGCGGCTTCCAATACTTGATACGGCATATCAATTGCAATATCAGAATGACCATTAATCAGGATACGCAGCAGTCTTGTAGACACCCAGACTCTGTTTAAAACATACTATATTTATATATATATATATATATATATATATATATATAATATGATAATATATATATATATATATATACTATATATATATATATATATAATATATATATATATATTATATATATATACATATATTATATCTATATATATATTATATATATATATATATATATATATATATATATATTATATATATAATACTATATATACATTATACATGTAACACACACACACACATACATATATATATGTGTGTGTGTTTGATACATGGGTGTGATACACTTCACCGACAAAGAGCATTGTGTGAAAAATGTCGACAAGCACGCGTGATGGCGGCCCCTCTCTTCATTGGTCAAGATTTTAGCTCCTAGTTTCCCGTTAGAGCAGTTTCCGTGTGACATCCATTAATCAGGGAATCCGCCTGAGCAGCTGTAAACCGCCTGGGACATGACCTCTACTTCGGCGACAACAGAGAAACGCTCCGGAGGGGGTAACCGACGGTAACAGCTGTGTCCCCCACGCCCTAGGGTAGAAGCGACCTAGCAAGACCTGAAGGAGTCGGACCGAGTCTGTTCCTTGAACCGCGAACACATTTCCTCTTCCGCCCATAGGAGATGACGCCGATTCCGCCACATCCACAACAGACCTTTTCATAATTACGTGTCTTTTATCTCAATAAATCTGCGAAACAGACAGTTTTCCTCTGTCCCTGCCAGATAATATGGTGTTTTTCTTGTAAATTCAAATTACAGACCATTATAGCTGTTCAGAGAGGTAGAACGTTCATGCCTCCGATCAAAAATCGTCGTCAGGAGCCTACAGGATCACAGAGTCATATTCCTTTTTCCGTGTCCGTCATTTCTGTGCTACGAACTAATCATTTTTTTAAATGTACAAGTGTTTAGGTCCGTAGGGAAACGAGAAGGTCATGTTGTGCGCGTATACGGGGAATTACTGAAGTATTTTTTTCCTTTCATTTGATAACACAGTCACGATATTTCAAAACAATCTAATCTTGAAGTGCTGGTGTTAGATTTCTTTCTGTTTTATTAGCTCTCCTCCATCGGAAAAAAAATTGTGCGAAAAATCGATTGTCGTAAGGGCTCTGCAGACTTCGCTAGGTTTCTCCCCTAAGGACTCTGACTCTTCTCTTACTTCTTCTTGCTCATCTTCTCCTTCACCATCTACTTCTCCCCTCTTTCTCTCGCCACACTAACCGAAAACATTCTCTCTCCAACTCCACCCCCCCCTCCTCTGACCTCACTCTTGTTACGGCTGGATCAAGCATGGTTCCCACGATGTACACTGTAGCATCAAAATTCTCGGGTTCTAACGTCTCTGTTGCCCAAATTCTTTGCGGATGCGGAAGACACAGTAATCCATTCAGGGATAGGCGGGAGTCCGAGCACTTTGCTACATAGAGCCTCATGGCGGTCAGAATGCGACTCAACCACGAAGTCCCAAGGGTGGCTGAAATGCTAGATTCCTTTAATCTTTTGCTGGAAGATCAGAAGTCGTATGGAATGTTAAAGAGTGTTTTCACTTCAACATTTTTGAGGTAGATGGAGAATCATCATTTACGAATGGTAGAGTTATTAGAAGCAAAACCTACTTCATTTTCAAAGGATGATCTTTCATCTTACTTGAATAAATATTGCGTAAAGCTCATGCAGTGGGTGCAGTCTATCCCGGGCTCAGACGCGTAGGTGTGTTTGAAGTAACGTGTTACTCTAAGCACATCCCATGAGGCGGTTCTGAAACATTTTGTTAAAGGATGGTTAGTGTCCTCTTTCTCTATTTCGAACCAAGAGATGATGTGCATTTGTCTCCAATGTAGTTGCGTCGTCTTCTTGGTCTCGTGTTGTTAGTGCTGGTATACCGAACACAGGAATGGGGCCCCCTCTCCTATCTGCTAAGCTTAAAGGAAGGTCACATACTCTTTCATTGATATGGGAAGTTCACGTGAGTGAACACGTATACGAGACTTTCATCTCTCGTCTGAGGTACCGCCAGCCAATGCTTGTGTTAAAGGTGTGACAGGATCTAAGCTAGGTGCAGTTGGAACTATGTATGTAACATTGAGGTTTGGAAATATAATTTTTCTTCATCAGTTCATCGTAATGAAATTCCCCGCCACTTGCTCCTTGGCCATGATTTCTGTATTGTTCTGGTATGGTTCTGCGACTGCAGCAGATTGAGGTGGAAATTCAGGGTCAGGTTTAGCTAACTGAGCCGAGTTCCGTCTGGAAACACCCAGACCCTTTTCACCCTAGCATACTTGGTTCTGCATCTACTACAAACAGCGACACGCCTCGTTGTATCACTCATCAACACGAACATCATTCTCCTTCCCTAACCCCACCCCTTTACCTCCACTGTCTCTTCCCCACAACTACCTCCTCCCTCTGTCTCTCCTCCACCTCCCTCACATTCCATGTCTTCTATGAGTCCTTCTAGGTTTCATTCTATTTTATCATGGAATTACTTCCCTTCAGCATGCTACAAATATGTCCCCCGATTCAGTTGACCCATTCACTGCAGCATTAGCAAAGGCTATGCAGGGGCCATTCGCATTTAGCGAGGGTAAAGAGATTCTAGGCAGTTGTTAGATCAATACCCTGACATCTTACCGACCAAGGACCGTCCATTAGGCAGAACGCATAAGGTAGAATACTCTATTGCTCTAGAACCTGGAGCTAAGCCTGTGTATATTCCGGGATACCAGATTCCACGCAGCAGGCGTCAGATTCTAAGGAGGAAGTCCGTGGTATGCTGCAACAAGGGATGTTTAGTCGTCTTATGGCTCTCGTCCTGCCGGGTTTAGTTAATGATCAGCTGCTAGTCTATTTAGATGACAATTTGGTTTGTTCGATCAAAAACCATGAAGTGCGTTTGCGCAGTTCGAAAGCGGGTTTAACATTGAATCCACCCAAGTGTAAGTTCTTCCAGTCGCGTTTAGATTTCCTCGGTCATTCGGATAGTGCTGCAGGTATTGCCCCTAACAAGGCCAAGGTAAAAACTGTCAGTATGTTCCCCATTCCCTCCAGGGTTAGCAGGTTTTTATAGACAGTTCATTAAGGATTATGGGAGGATCGATGCACCAGTGACACAATAAAGATGTCTCCTGGTGCTGAGGCGTTGACACAATAAATATGTCTCCTGGTGAGGAGCAGAGGGCAGCGCATTTTCAGTATTTACAGTATTGTCTATCGCATTCTCCCATTCTTGCATTTCCTTCCTTCATTCTCCACACAGATGCATCGAATTTTGGGCTAGGAGCTTTTTTAATGCAGGAGTAAGAAGGGAATCTTATCGTATCGGGTTTGTATGGGGTTCTCATGGGCAGAAAAAAATTACTCAGTCACCGACAGGAAATTTTAGCGTTTTGATGGGCCTTAATCTTCAGAGAATTATACTGGGGGTAAAAGGGTTTCACTCGAACCAAAATGCCGCCAGTTCTTAATGGTATGTTATGGTCATAAGGCAATTTATCGGTATCCGGGGCGTTTTAATGTGATTTCGGTATATTCAGGCGTGCAAATGTCGCCGCCGACACTTGTCAGGCCGCCAATCGAAAAGTTGCAGTCTTGGAGGGGGGACGATCTGCTGTTTTTCCCCCCTTCTTTTAGCTTGCCTTCTTCAGCGTAAATATTTTTTCACAGTTCCTCCCGGGAACTGCTGAATAATGACGGGGTTTGTTTCCCATGTTGACAAAATTTTATGGCCAGATCATTCAAGCCTTATCAATACAGGGCATTCCCAATCCCTACCCCGACCCACGTGGAGAAAAGTAAACCCTTTTTTATTTATTTCTATGGTTTTTTTTTTTTTTTTTTAATTTTTATTATTATTATTTTTTTTTTTTTTGGGGGGGGGGGGGGGCTTTTAAAAGATCTTAACACTTTAAAAAAATATTAAACCATTTTCTTTCTAAATTCACCTTTAAGCACTTTTATTAGTCTTGGCCAAAGTAACTTGCTAAAACTTTTATTTATTTTTTTTTTATTCGGGGTTTTTTTAAACTTTCCTTTAAGGGGTGTAATTTTTTTTTTTAGTATTTTGAGTTATCAATATGCAAGTATTTTAACACCTGAGGGCCTGTTACGCTCTCTAGGGGGGGGGGAAAAATAGTTCGTTCGTTCCGAGCCACTTACTGGCCCATTAATGGAATCCTTGCTGGGGTCTGTTATATATAGCTCGGGGGCGAGCAAAACAGAGGTGGGGTAGCCGTGTCTGGGAAACGTCTTTTTAGCGGCCGAAGTATCCCCGGGCGGAAGCTAATACGTTGGTTGCTCCCTGTGTCGGTCGGAAGGACAAAGGTTTTTATGGGGGTTTAAGATGGTTTTTTTTAGTTTTTTTAACATCTATAATTAAACAGAGGCTTTGTCCTTCGTTTTTTTGTACTTTTTTGGTGTTTTTCTCCTATTTCGTATTTTAATGTTCGCTTTCTGGTGTGATTTTAAGTGTATTACTTTAAAGTGTTTTTTTTTCTTTTCTTTTTTTTGAATCAATAAACTGTAAGCTTCGTGAATGAAATTCCTTTTAATTGAAATCCTTTAAAGTGACAAATGATACCATAATTTCCCTCCCTGTGGCAAGCAATGACTTCCTTCTATCAGCCCTTTAGGCCCTCCCTCGGAGTTAACCACGCTTACCAGACGGAAACCCTTGCGAATTAGGTCTTCTTCCTTTTCTCACAGCACGCTTTCCTTTTTTTTTTACACTTTTCTAGACTCTCCCCCTTTCGATACATGTATTGTTCCTGGACGCACGAACCAGGTGGTGGCAGCGACTAATGCCTAATTAACAAGGGTAATTAAGAGTAATTAAGAGAAATTAAGTCAATCACTACAATAGGTTGCCGATTAAAAATTGGTTTTTTTTGACAATACCGGACTGTTATTTCGGATATTTGCAGTTTACCCGTAACCGATTTATTTTCCGTGGTTAGTAACGAGGGTAGGGTAACATGCAAGAAAGTGCCCCCTTTTACAAGGGTTACACAAGCGATCACGCGCCTGCGCCAAAATTCTGACATAACGGATTTTTCCCGGGCAGGTGTCATTTCACCACATCACAGTCTGGCAACAAAACCATTCTAGTGTTTGTGAAATTTTTTCTCACTACTGCGAGTTGGTGGCAGTTCCATTAAAAGCTGCTGTGTACGTCACCCAAAGCATTTCATGATGAATTTCAAAATATTTAAGCTCGGACAAAGGTGCCAAGTTTGTAAATTAGGGGGTTTGCCAGTCTCTCGAAGCAGCTTAAAATTTTAACGTTTTTGCTGTTCCGTCTGCAGGCTAAAGGCATCACCGAATGTTTAAATAGTCAATTCGACGACAGCAAGGACGATAGCCTGCAAATTTCTTCTTACGGGGCAAGACAAGCAGCTGCCATACAAATCCTGGAGATGAGGCCGCGTCCTCTATGCGGACAAAATATGCTGAGTATTTTGGGTTTTTCAGCAGCAAGCAAAGGTGCCCCTGTTTTACTAACACTGTTATATGTTTACGGTAGTTATTCCATAGGGAATTTAGGGTACAGTACGAGTATATCTTCCAGTGTATCAGATGAAATGAAATATTCACATAGATCTTTATACCTCATGATAAGTAGTCTGAAAGACTGTCTCACTATACCGAGCACTATATTCCGAGATATAGTGCTCAAGCGTTTGTTTTTTCTTCGTTAAACAGTCTACTCTAGATTCATCTACACTTCTTGCCTGTGAGTTGCCAGTACATTCTGTAACTTAAAGTATCTGCAAAACCACTCCTTGTCTGGTTTGACTTCGGTGCACCCATAGGGCTGCTATCTCTTACTGATTGTAGTGCCTTACAGCTTTC
>NC_051391.1:26089625-26092125 GCF_015228065.2 Penaeus monodon | reverse complement strand
GGCTTACCCAAAATGCCACCAAGTGACATGGCTGCAAGTGCTACCAGATATGACCTTCGAAGACCAACTCCTAACTCCTACTCCTCCGTTGGTCTGTCTCGACCCGTCTTTTATCCCCGCTATGGGGGCCCTTCCTGTCACGCCCTTAGCATTATCATGAATATAATTATAATTTCTCTTCACTTATTTGAAACTATCTGCGTCAGGACTTTCTTATGTCCCAGCAAATTTTCAACACTGTATTTATCACTTTAACTTTTGTCTATCTGCCTTCCGTGTTATTTTCTTGATACCCGACTTGAATATTGTGATATATCTAGTGATCGCCTCCACTAGTTGTTTTCGTATTCGTGGCTTCTAGAAGCTTCTATTAGTCATGTGCTCATTTGACGTCATGGTCATTTATCTGTTTACCATCTTTTCATCTTACCATAGTTTCTGGACTTCGTCTCCACCTTCCTGTATTGTTCTATTTTTTGATGTTGCGACCGGATGGTGTGTCTGCTCTGGCTCGCGTTGTTTACGAGATCATGCGTATTTTATCCACGACATATATATTTACATATAATACATATATATATATATATTATATATCTATATATATATATATATATATATATATATTGTAAGATGCACAGAATCTTAGTACAATGGCTATCCCTGGTTGGATAGTGATAGTGGTTTACACGGCTTGACACAGTAAAATGAACACCCGAGGCGATGTCTTAGAGTAAGCGCTGAGCGCAGTGTCGTGTGTCCCGCCAGCCAGCACTGGTGGACCGGAGGCTAGTGGCGACCTACTCACGATGACTGCTGGTAGCGAACTGAGACTGGGTCATAAGCAGTCACCGTCCACCGAAAGAATAGCATAGGACAGAGGCTGCAGGAAAATGTAAGGGAAGTGAGGCGAGGTCACTGATTCTGTCTGCTTAATGACCTGGTAAGTTTGGAAGAAGAATGGAAGGAAAAATGGGGATAGGGGAAGGATAAGGGTGGATGAAAATTAATTTTAGGAGAAGAAAAAGGAACTGGGCTTAACCCAGCATGCAGGCTAAAGCTTTGGGTAATAGTTATAGTGGATTCTTTGAAGGGAGGAAAAGGGTAGGGGTGACCCAGCACCGTCTTGAAACTTTTGAATCACTGGAGGTCACGCACTCGCGGCGTTCTCGTGGGAAGTGGGTGAGGGCGCACTCTGTTTAATGACCTGCCATATTGCTTGGCCACCTACTAACGCCTCGCCCTTGCAGCACGACCCCGCAGCTTGAAGTTAAGTGTAGTTTCCCAGGTCCAATCATACCAGGTCCACAGCCATATCTGTGCTCATGGGACAGTGTGCTTACACAGTGCACATGTACTTAAGCCGCAAAATCCAGAACCGAGATCAAGTCGTGGTCCTACTACTGGAACCTCCTCTCCGAGGTGCAAGACCTGATCTCATCCTCTGGGTGGCTGTCTCACTGGAGAGGGAGGAAAGAAGGATTCCAAACAATGATGCCTATGTTGTTGCTTCTGGTCTCTCCCCAAGGGTTCACACCTACCCACATGTTTGCTGTGTATGGCATCCCTGTGTGCTGTGAAGATGGGAGTCCTGGAGGTTGAGCGATGCTGAGCATGAGTACGCCCTGTGGCTAGCAACATGTCTCTTTGGTCCCTTATTCCAACAAGATGGATGGCTGATTGTGGCCCAGTCAGGTCAATCAGCTGGTCTTCTCCTGTTAGACATTAGTTCAAACATACAGCTTCCCCTTGTTGGGTAAGTGGGGGTGTAAGAGGATGAAATAACTGCTTATTCCATGACAAATACTCCTCTAAACTTCCCACAAAATAGAGAAATAAATGTTGACAAACTGTGCAAGGCCCAGACCACGGCAGGCACTCTGAAACCATACATGGCTTCTAGTGGCAAGAGAAAATCCAAAGCATAGGTTGACTCTGTCAGACCTGCTGCTAAAATGGACATAACATCAGCCAAAAACATGTCTGTCCATGAGATTGTCCAACAGATGGACTCTTGTGCTGGCCTCTCCAGGCCAAATCAGGGAGACCTCTGAGTAGCCGAAGGGCGGTCCGAAACGACCCAGGCCGGACAGACTCTGAGGGAGAGTCTGGACCCCCTAGGCATTTCCCACACTCTAAGGTTCCCTGAAGGCTTTGATAATGCCTACCAATTGGTGAGAGCTTTGGAGATGCAGAGAAAAGTCCGGTTGTCAATCTGAGTTACCAGAGACCATGGCATGATAATTATGCCCAAAGACCATGCTACCCTGAATTTCCTGCAGGAAACCAAGGAGCTTAAATATGTGAGGAAAGTGCATCTCTCGCCACTGAATCCCAACAATAGGAAAGTCAAGATGGTGCTGCTTGGATTCTCACTTTCGTATGGTGTGGATCTGATCACATCACACTCACAGGTCGTGGATGTTTCCCGAATGTCAAAAGGGAAGAGCCCAACCAAGCAAGTACTGTTGACCCTGAAAGGAGCCCCAAACACCTGATCTTG
>NC_051391.1:26085388-26089525 GCF_015228065.2 Penaeus monodon | reverse complement strand
GATAAAAAATGATAGTAATGATGATGATATGAAAAAGAGGAGAAAGGAAGAGTATAGATAGGAATGGAGCAAAGCTACAGCAGTAAATTATTGTAATAATGATTATAGTAATGATAATAATAAAAAATGATAGTAATGATGATGATAAAGAGGAGGAGGAGAGTATAGAAAAAATTCAGGTTTTGCTGAAATATACTGTAGTGTAAATTAATGAAATAAAACCGATCTTAGGTCGTGACTGGAAATGCTGCCTCGTTCACGGTGGACACGAAAGGCCTGGATGGCGAGCTGGATATCCGCGTTACGGGCCCTGATGGGGGCCAGATTCCCGCCAGGCTCATTAAACTGCGGAGCGGCTTGCACAGGGCGGAATACCGAGCTGAAAAGGTAAGGCTGCTTTCGGGTGTTGTGTGTGTAAACAGCAACAAACAAAGATATGCTAGTTTATAGAAGCATGCAAAAACAACAGTAACCACACACATACATCTAAACAGCTTGTGTGTGTGTGCTCGTGTTATGTTAATGTTAGCTACTGAAATCAATAATGAATCAAAGCTTTAAAGTTACCGAGTCACTCTAACATTTTAGGTTGGATCATATAGTGTGGCAATCCTACATAAAGGATCCCCTATCAGCGGGACGCCGTACATTGTTGAAGCTGCTGACCCTAGGAAAGTGTCCATCCAGCCAGCGGGAGATTGTTTCTCCTCTCATGAGTGTGCCCTCAAAGTTGACGCCTCAGGTCAGTTAGTCTGTCAGCCTTGGAATGGAATGCGTAATAAGTGGGGACATATTGGTAGTTCCTGAAGCATATTGGTTTGTGAACAGAAATGTGTGAAGTCAATGGATAAATCAAGTAATTATCCCGATTTATCACCAACTGATATAATAACAGGTGCTGGTCGTGGTTCACTATCAGTTGGAGTGAGAGCAGCGGGTCAGGATGTCAAGCATTCCATCAGAGATTTGGGAGGCGGTTTGTATCAGGTGCTCTTCTACCCCAGGGCTCCCATCCCCCACAAGGTTGACATACGATACAATGGAGTTCCTGTACAAGGTAAAGTAATGTGCCATGGTGATCGATTGCTTTCATTTGTAGTTTGTTCAGTATGCATTTTGGTTATATCTGGAGAAGCGGCACATCTGTCCTAATTTCCTGATTTATTCTGTCACAGGTGGGCCATTTGAAATACCTGTGCGTAACCCAGCCACGGGGCACGCAGTTACAGCTACTGGCCTTGGTCTTCATCAAGCCCGGGTGAATAAACCAACCTCCTTTGTGATTGAGACCCTGAGTCTTCCATCTAAGGATTTTGATGTACTGATTTCGGGCCCAGAGGATTGGGCAGTACCTGTTAAATGCTACCAGCAAAAGGACGGCAATCTGTTGGCAGAATACACCCCTCACACTCCTGGCAACTATAAGATAGAGGTCATGTGTGCTACCAAGCATGTCAAAGGCTCGCCATTCCAGTGCACAGCATATGATGCCTCTAAGGTTGTCCTGGAGCATAACAAGACCCTTGTGGCTGTTGGAGAACCTTATGCATTCAAGTGTAAGTCTCACTGATCTTGCAGTCTTCTTTTTAAAAATTTTTGTTTTTTCAAACTCCATTATCAGTGGACATATATAAGCTGCATTTTCTTTGCAGTGGATAAGTCTGAGGCAGGAGATGCAGATCTAGAAGTCCAGGTAGAATCTCCATCTGGAGTGATGACACCCTTGGAAGTGAAGACAGGGCCTTCAGGCGAGATGGTGGAGTGGACCCCAGAGGCTCCTGGACAGTATAGAATTACTATATTCTATGGAGGAGATGAGGTAATTATCAAGTATTTGTAAGTATTGAATTGTAGTATTTTCAACAACATAAATTTGCAGAAATTAAAGACATTTATTTATGACATAGGCAGACGTTTTCAGTATGACTTTATTTTCAGGTGCCAGGTTCGCCCATGATCTTAGATGTTGGTGAGTCAGGACTAGCGACTGTAAAAGGCTCAGGCTTAGATGGTGGAGCAGTGGACACAACTCTCTCCTTCTCGGTGGATGGTCGCGGACTGTTGGGCGAACCATATGTTACTGTTGATGGCCCTGATAGTGTGGCAAGGGTTAGTGTCCGGAAACAAGAAGAAGGACTTTACCAGGCAAGTACTCAATTTCTGATTTTTAAAACAGTCGTTAAATTGTCACCATTCTGTTTTACTTTTTTTGTGTGTAAATATGTAAATGCATATTAATATCTGTAAGTATTCCTTTCACAGGTGACATATGTCCCTCATGAGGTCGGCATCTTTGATGTCCGGGTACAGTGGAACAAACGTGATGTGGCAGGAAGCCCCTTCCATCCCAAGATTGTCAACCCAGCACGAGTGCGTTTGATCGGTGGCTGGTCAAGCCTTCAGGACAGTGAGGGGCGGCTTGAGTTGACTCCACGTGAGGAAAAACGTCTGGCCTTTGATATTAGTGAAGCTGGACCTGGGAAACTGCGATCTGAAGTTACTTATGAGGGTAGAAATGTTGACTACAATATAGACCAGAATGGATCACGTTCACGTCTGATGTTCACCCCTCCTGGTGAAGGTTCATATGAGATACGTTTGTGGTATGCTGATCTTCCTTTGCCTGACATGCCTGTATTTGGGTGGGCAGAGCCAGCATCCACTGGAGACCATACAAGGGTGACACTTCAAGGGCATGGACTCACAACTGCCCGTTGTGGAGACCAGTCAGAGTTTATCATTGATGGCTCCGCAGCTGGACCTGGAGCTCCAGATGTTACAATGAGCGGTACCAAGGCTGACATCTCTGTTTCCCTCACTCACCAAGGCGGAGGTATCTGGAAGGCAATTTACACACCTATGGTTCCTGGTGCTTATCTCCTAAATGTCATGTGGTCAGATCGCCAGGTAAGAGGCTGCCCTCTAAAAGTCAATGTGGAAAGAGTGGCAGATGCCTCAAGAGTAATTTGTTCTGGAGAGGGCCTTAGGCATGGCATGGTTGGGAATGACATCAAGTCCTTCATAGACACAAGACGGGCGGGACCTGGTGAGCTCACTGTCACCTGCAGCGGTCCGTCCAAGGTTGCTTTGTGTGACTTGGATGACCATGGAGATGGTACCTTTACACTCAACATTAGGCCACAGGTATGCCTAAAACAATGTGTATGAGTATTTGCATTTACTTAAACATCTTCATATGAGTTAAATTATTTACTTAGTTATGATATGTTATACATTAAAATTATCTTTTGATTCTAGGAGTCCGGACGCCATGCTCTGAATGTGAAATATGAGGAAGACCATGTTCCTGGGTCTCCCTATACACTCAAGGTTGCTGGAGCCCCTGATCCATCCAAGGTATTATATACTCCTGTCATCACCACTTTGAATATCAGTTGTTTAGTCGGGGTTCTAAATACAAGGAATGAAAATTTCAGAGGGACATACACAATTATAATGAACAAACATTTGCCCAAAATGTCCCTATTAATTTTTAAAAATAGAGGTAAAAAAAAAAAAATGGATACACCCTGCCTTCCCTTTTCCATAGACTTTTCAAGTTTGATACTTGAAAGGGATTTTAAGTTTTAAGTTTGATACGACAAATGAAAAGTAAGAAGTGTATGGTACACCTGTGGACATTTTGAAATACATTCTAAAGAAAAAATATAGAAACTGAAACAGCGACACAAATCATTGTTAATCATTGGCGATCTCCAATGTAACTCTAAGATACATTGTATGGT
This sequence comes from Penaeus monodon, assembly GCF_015228065.2. NCBI lineage: Eukaryota > Metazoa > Arthropoda > Malacostraca > Decapoda > Penaeidae > Penaeus > Penaeus monodon. Next base: position 26,085,779 of record NC_051391.1, on the reverse strand, counting down.
AACTCCAGTCACAGATTTATCTTGGCAGCAGCACCATGCCATATATTGAAATATAAAATCCATTTAGTTAATTAATACGTTAAACAAAATGTTTTAAAGGACTTTGTGAACACGCTGTCTGTTAATATTTTACGTGTCCTTATTTCTCATTTGAATAACACATAAAATGACAAAATTGGACATTAAAAATTTTAGGGTATTTCTACAATACTGTTTAAGTCTTCCTTAATAAGAATAAGGTAATTTTTGTATTTCATAAGTAAGAAAGATGTTTTCGGACTATGTCTGTCCATTATAACCCGGTTTGTGTGTGTGTGTGTGTGTGTGTGTGAGAGAGAGAGAGAGAGAGAGAGAGAGAGAGAGAGAGAGAGAGAGAGAGGGAGGGAGAGAG
>NC_051391.1:26070388-26080388 GCF_015228065.2 Penaeus monodon | reverse complement strand
GTAGCTAGCTACCGTCAGCTTCCCTTCCCATCCTTAAACTAAGGAATCCTCCTCCCCTCTTCACTCCATCCAGCGTTTGGCATACATGTAAGGGCCAAGACAGTAAGAGAAAAAGAAAGGCAACAGAAAAGAGAGGTGTTAAGTGATACTAGCCGGTTGTTTATATAAACCTGCAGTTTTTAATGTTCGTTTTTACCTTTATTTCCGTCTTTTTTCATTTTGTGTTTTACTTTCACAAATATAAAGAAAAAAATAGGGGAGGGAGACGTCAGTAGAGATCCGCATGGACCTGGATTGAATTACCAACCGCCTCTGATAGATATGAGTGTGTATGTATATATATATATATATATATATATATATATATATATATATATATATATATATTGTGTGTGTGTGTGTTGTAAAGTAAGAAATTATACATCATGTACGAGTCACTCGTCATAACTGACAAAATTGTAGGCAAATGAGATACATCATAGATCTTTCCGCCTGAAATTACGACAGCAACAAACATTATAGAAAGGTTTGTGTCTTTTGTTCTGCGTAGATGAGAAAGTGAGTGTGTGTGTGTGTGTGTGTGAGCGACAGTGAGCGTAAATGAGTATGAAAGTGAGAGTGAACTCACACAGTGAATGAATCACAAACACGAAGATTAACGTTCAATATAACCAAACTGCGATGAATTAGCTATGCTATTGATACAAAATTATTTGAACTACTACACTGAATTCAACATTTAGTGATATGCGACAGAATGTATGCATTAATGAACGCAAATCTTCTTGGGGTCAGAAATTCTGAACTGCCGAGTTAGCTATGTCGAACTGTGTGTGTCAGACTTCATCGACGGGGGGCTCCTATACTCACAATGCCATACAATGAAGCGAACTGAGCCGAAAAAATCTATAGATAACCTGCTCTCTTCTGCGTATCTGTGATGGGAGCTCGTGACATTCCCTTCGGGTATCTATCACGAATCACACGATCCCTTGGGATGTACCCAAAACATGCAAGTGACTTTTAGAGGGTTAGAAGGGTGTGATTAATAAGTGAATAATGATTCTAGCTTAAACCCTTGTCCTACATTAATGAATGGACATAATTGCGGGTCACACCGACTCAATAGTTGCCGAATAACCAGTTTTACTCGTACCTACTATCGTAACATCAGAGAGTAGATCTATTAGGCGATATACATAACCCCAGATTATATCAGGCATCCCTGTGCACTGTGATATGGGGAAGATCCTAATGCTATACTTGAAAATTGCATTACAAGCTCTGTTCTAGCGCTGATTGAACATGTCACTATTGAGCAATGTAACAAAGTTATGCGTATTCCTCTGGTGCAAACAATTACAAACAACCAATTAATGGAAACTGAGCTGTCTCTCAAGCCATCTCATGTGCTGACTGACTGGAAGTGAAAGTAAGGCCACAAAGCTACAAGAAGAGATATAAATGATATGATAATCGTGATAAATATAAAATCACGAGCGCAGTAGATTCACTGCAGTTGAAACAATATAAATATCTATTAACGAGAAAAATTATTAATTAACTGCTTGATTAATGAATGATATTCATGTTTGTTGACCACATACCGTGATCACACAGTAATGCGATCTAAGGTCAGAAGAATAGTGTGAGAATGTGCCATTTGCTGTCACTTAGCACTTTTACCCAACAAAACCAACTGAGAATGACTGCACATACGTCTTAACACATTTATGGGACAAGAAGAAGGGGGGGGGGGATAAGGGGGCCCAAAACGTGCACTCACGTAGTTTCGAAGACATGGTCGAGCGAATTTCGGAGACTGTGTGTCCATGTTGCGAGCCAAAAGGACGCAACGACCACCCTTCCACCAGACTGTAAAAGGCTCAGACCCTTAATACAATGGCTAGCAGGAGTAGTCATAGTTGTTATGACGGCTTGGGCAGGAGGTGGCATCAGCGAAAAGGGGAAAGATGTTTGTGGTTCAAGGAACGGACTCGGACTGACTCCCTCTACCTAAGGTTCATCGTTCGTTTGAAATTTGCGAAGATCTGGCTTCGCCCAGGCCCATATATATGGCCCGGCCTGTGTCAGCTATATATGGCTGTCACATTTTATTCTCTGACACTCTGTGCTTATTGTGGTGATGGAATTGCCAGCAGGCGCTCCTGCCGCCATGATGAAAGCATGCGGTATAATCTCTTTACCAGCCCAGCGACTGTTGTGGGCAGACCCTGTCTCAGAAATTGTGTGCTCACAATTCTGTAAGTAATGTACTAATGTGGCGTTCGGGTCACCACAGTGCATGCATATTCAATTGTCTCTATGATCTGCCATGCACAATGGTAACCTAGTCTGATTCTGCGAAGAATGACTTCGCTACTGCTTTCACTGCTTCAGAGAGTGCCAGTGGCATCTGAGTACCATCTGGCCTAGAGGGAGGGTCTCGTTTTCTCTCCGTGAAGCTGCAGGAGGAAGGTACAAGCTGTGCCTTAAGATTTTTCAGCTCGGTTTTATGATCATGGAATTTGGGGCATACCCCTGCCAAAGTCAGCTAGTCTGTCAGCAAGCTCATTCCCTCTGATGCCTATGTGGCTAGGGACCTAGTTTATGATTATTCTTCTACCCTGAGCAAGAATCCTCTGTGCTATGGTAAGGACAGTGGCCAGGAGGTAGATGTTGTCTTTGGGTGAGATTTGCTATAGATAGTCAGTGGCTGCTCTGGAGTCTGTATGCATGACCACACGTCCCTCCCTCAGGGACGTGTGGGCTAGGGATCCCATGATCATATCTGCCTCTGCCTGTAGCGAGGAGGCATTATCTGTTACCCTCTTGGATTGTGTGGCATCCCTTGCAGTGTGGTTTAAAGGATCGACTGATCCATCCATTAAGTAGGTTCTACTACCTGGAGGGTGATGGCTTCAATGACGTATTGATTCTTTCTCCTTGACAAGCTCATAACAGAGAACTCGATCAAGGTTTGTGCCCATGGCGGGGCTTCAATAAAGTCAGAGTGGGGGAGTCCATTCCCTTGGCAAGTAATTGTTCTTTGAGCTGGTAGCGTATCAACACCCTGGTTGTGTGAGACAGCCAGGAGTTGTTTGTAAACAGCTCGTGGTCTTGTTCGAGGCATATGAGTATTTTTTTGCCTCATGTTTGTGTTCCTGGGAGCTTGGATGACCTTTGAAAGGAACTGAGCTGCCATTAGATCAATTTGTGATCCCAGGGGGAGTTGGTTTGCCTCCATGAGGAGGTTGAGGGCCTTCATCCACCTTGGGCACCCAGAATGATCCTGGCATCTTCATTTTGAACTGTCTCCAATTTTTCTCTTAGTTTTGGCTTTATGATAATCAGGGAGACAGTAGCATAATCCACAATAGGACGGATGGTATGTACATAGAATGATCTTAGTACTTTATGTCTAGCTCCTATGTGTTTCCCAGTCATTGCTCTCATGATAGACAGTCTTGCTTTGGTTTGGTCAACCAAGTACAGGACCTCCTTTTTAAAGAAGAGGTCCGGTCAGTCATTACCCCAAGATATTGGAGAACCTGGACCCACTCTAAGTCCATTCCCTGGATTCTCAGACTGTGCCTTGAACATTTTGTCTCAGAGCCATGGCTTTGGATTTGGCTGCAGAGATCTTTATTCCTGTCCTGCAACACTTCTCAGATACAAGGTCCAGACAGCGCTGTGCAAGAACTGTTTTTGTAGTTCCCTCAAAGAGAAGATAACATCTGAGTTATCAGGTTCAGCTGCCCTTTCTCTGATATGAGCGTCTGCCTGGTTGTAGGTGTTTTTTGTATGCCCTCAGTTCGGCTGGCAGACTGTTGCTACTTGTTCTTGCAGAGAACTCCTGCACCAGTCTGTTTGCTTCTGATTGAGGGTCGTGGTGTGTGCACCTCGGGGTTATGCGACTAGTAGCTTGTCTGACCTGCAAGCTGTAAGGGTGGTACGGTGATCAAAGGACTTGCACCATTCCAGCCACTTTTCTTGCCTGACTCTTATGGCAGTTTCCTTGGCATCCCTGACTGCTTCCCCTAAGAGGGCTAGGTTGTCAGGTGTTCTTTGCCTTCAGAATTGTTTTCTGCACATGTTCACTCTGTTGTTGACTTCCTTAATCTCATTATTAAAGTACCAGGCATCTTTATAACTCCTGCTTGATTTATGGTACTGATAAGTCTGGCATCAAGCACTTCCACATTTCACTCGGGGGGGGGGGGTCATTACCTCTAAGACAGTGGGCCAAGGCATTCTGAAAGGCCTGCCAGTTGGCCTTGTCTGGGTAGTAACAGTACCATAATGGTCACTTGTGACAGCCTCATCGACACACCATCTAATTCTCTCCACCAGAGCTGCAGTGGCCAAAGTGAGGTCTCCATTGTTAAGTCCTCGCTGGTTGAAGGGTCTTCTTCTATTTTGGGGCAGTTTGTCAGGCTATCCATGGGTCCACTGGGAGGTGGAGAGCCTTTGGTAGCTCTGACTTTTCTGAGTTTGGCTTTTCTCAATTCAGGCTTTGTCTTTGTGTCTTTTCTCTTTGCTGACCTTACCTGGGTAAGGCCAGCTTGTTCTGGCACTGGTTGCACAGATTCAGTCAGTTCTGGCTCTGCCTGTGAGGGCTTGGCCAGAGTTGGAGTGGGGAGGAGAATCTCGTCCTGGGGTGAGGGTGGGGCTGGTTTGGCTCTGTTCAGCTTCTACCCTTTCATGACTGCAACAATCTGGGTCATTGCCGTGATGGTGACCGTGACTGCCTTCTCCGCCTCCTCACTCGACCTCCCCAAAGCTGTTGTTACTGCAGTGACTACAGCAGTCAACAGGAGAGTCATATCTTACTCATCAAAGAGATTATCGTCTCTTGGGGAACCTTTTGCAGTGCTCTTTGAACCTTTATTCCTGTGGTTCTTTTTCTGCACTTCTGAAATGGTCGGAAACTCCTTTTTATTGGAGATATCCGGTGTCGGCTGTAGAAGGGCTTCCTTCTTCTTAGGAGGTCGGGAAGTCTCTTTTCATTTGTTCTGTCCCCAGACATGTGTGCCTCTTGTCGCCTGAGGGCCACCTCTTTCCTAGCAAAGCAAGCCAGGTTCTTAGCAGGGTGGCCTGATTGTGGCCCTTGACCCTAGCCTCCCTTCGGGAGGCTAGGGTCAAGCGGTCAGTGTCGCCATTGGCACTCACATTGGTCCCGTAAGTAGCGGTACAATGGCCAATGGCTGCGTATATCCTCTCACCACCCCTGTGGCTGTTAGACATTAGTTCTAACATGCTCCGTGGGTTGGGGCATTTGACTCTTGTGTCCCTTTGGCCTTCCTTGTGTGCCTTAAGGCCTTGCTAAAGACACCACATTTAGGCTTGGCCTTGCAGCTAGCCTGGTGGTGACCATATCTTTGGCACTTAAAGCACCGAAGTGGTTCAGGCACATAGATTTTTAGGCTGAAGGTGCCCCAGTTACCCAGATCAAGGGTAGTGATTGGGGCTCCTTTCAGGGTCAACAGGACTTGCCTGGTTGGGATCTTCCCTTTCGACATTCAGGAAGCATCCACGACCTGTGGGTGTCATGTGATCAGATCCACACCATACGAAAGTGAGAAGCCAAGTAGCACCATCTTGACTCTCCTAGCGTCGGAATTCAGTGGCGAGAGACACACATTCCTCCCATCATTAAGCTCCTTGTTTTCCTGCAGGAAGTTCAGGGTAGCTTGGTCTTTGGGCATAATAATCATGACTTGGTCTCTGGCAGCTCTGATTGACAACTGGATTTTTCTTTGCATCTCCAATGTTCTAACCAATTGGTAGGCATTGTCAAAGCCTTCAGTTTTGGAGGGAACCTTGAACTGTGGGAAACGCCTAGGGGGTCCAGACTTTCCCTCAGAGTCTGTCTCCGGCCTGGGTCGTTTCGAAACGCCCTTTCGGCTTAAATTTTGAGGTGCGGTCATGGGAGCAGCTGTTTCGGCTGGTTCAGCTTGTACTCCCAGGTCAGGGAGGACATCTGAGGGCTACTCAGAGTTCTCCCTGATTTTGGTGCTGACCTGGAGATGCCAGCGCGAGAGTCCATCCGCTGGACAATCTCATGGACAGATATGTTTTTGGCTGTTGTCGTGTCCATTTTAGCAGCAGGTCTGACATAGTCAACCTGCACTTTGGATTTTCTCTTGCCACTAGAAGCCAGGTAAGGTTTCATAGTGACTGCCATAGTCTGGGCCTTGCATGGTTCATCATCATTTATATCTCTATGTTGTGGGGGGTTTGAAGAAATATTGCCATAAAATAAGCAGTTATTTCATCCACTCATGCCCCCACCCACTGAGTATGTTAGAACTAATGTCTAACAGCCACGGGGATGGTGAGAGGATATACGCAGCCAATGGCCGTTGTACCGCTACTTACGGGACCAATGTGAGTGCCATCGGCGACATTGACTGCTTGACCCTATTCTCCCGAAGAAGACCAGCCGATTGACCTGACAGGGCCACGATCAGGCCACCTTGCTGGAATATATATATATATATATATATATATATATATATATATGTATATATATATATATATATATATATATATATATATATATATATATATCATAATATATATATGTTTATATATAAAAATATATGTATGTATGTACACACACACACACACACACACACACACACACACACACACACACACACACACACACACACACACACACACACACACACACACACATATATATATATATATATATATATATATATATATATATATATATATATATATATATATATATTATATATATATATATATATATATATATATATATATATATGTATATATCATATATATATATGTATATTATATATTTCTATATAAATAATACTACATATAATATACATATAGATATGTATATATTATATTTTTTTTTTCTTATTTACACACACACAAAGACACATATATATATATATATATATATATATATATAATAATATTATATATATTATAAATATATATAATATATTATAAATAATATTATTATAATATATATATATATATATATATATATATATATATATATTATATATATATATATATTATTTATATAATAATATAATATTATATATATATATAATATAATATATATATATATATATATAGTTATATTATATATATATATATATATAATATATATATATTGAAATATATATATATATATAGTATATATATATATATATATATGAATATATATATATATATGTTTATATAAATAAATGTGTGTGTGTATATATATATGTTTATATAAATAAATGTGTGTGTATATATATATGTTTATATAAATAAATGTGTGTGTGTGTGTGTGTGTGCCTCGGGCGAGTCGGCCTGACACATGACACCGCGCGCACCTCATTACCCTTTAGACATCGTCCCGTGTGTTCCCATATTGTGTGTCAACTCTTATCAGTTAAGAGTCATGCTGTTGGGTCTTTTCGGCTCGCAACACGAACACACCACCTCCGAAGAAAAACCACTCGACTGCTTTCCAAGACATGTCTAAGAAAAAAAAACACATAAGTACACATTTGGACCGTTTTCTTATTTCTTTTCCCTTTTTCTCCCATAAATGTGTTAAGCCGTTGGTTTTTGTTGGGTAAAAAGTGCTAAAGGCAAGCAAATGGCACGTTCTCATACTATTCTTTTGACCTCAGATCGCATTAACCATGTGATCGCGGTATGTAGTCAACAAACATGAATATCATTTGTTAGTTAAGTAGTTAATTAATTTCTCTCGTTTTTAGAGATTTATGATGTTTCATCTGCAACGAATTTAACACATTCGTGATTTTATCATATCACGAATATCATTTAATTTTATCTCGTTTCTCCCCTCTCCTAGACCTGACCGCGCTTTCTCTTTCGCTTGTGGTCGGTCGGTTGTGGTCTTGACCTGACCTCACCTTTCTCTTTTTCCAGTCAAACCTAGGGGATTATCTGTAGCACGGTTACATTGCTTATTGGTGACACATTCTATTGGCCCTAGAATGGAGCTCGTAAAGCGATTTTATTAAATTCTATTATACTGAATATAGCATAGGATCTCCCCCATATCATAATGCACAGGATTGCCCGATATTACCTGGGGTTGAGTAAACACCTAATAGATCTGCGCTTCGACGTCCGAAAAGTAGGTACAGGTAAAACCAAAGTTATTCGTTCGATCGGCAACTTTGAGTCGGTGTGACCAGCAGTTACGTCCGTTAATTGATAGGACTACGGTTTAAGCTAGAATAATTATTTTCTTGTTAATCACACCCTTCTCACCCTCTTGAAGTTGTTTGCATGTTTCGGGTAATTCCCAGGCAATCGTGTGATTTGTAGATATCTGTAGGGAATATCACGAGCTCCCATCACAGATACGCAGAAAAGAGCAAGTTATTTATAAATTTTCCTGGCTCCATTCGCTTCAGTGTACAGCATTCTGGGTATAGGATTCCCCGTCGATGAAGTCTAACATGTATAGCTAGACATGTACCTCGGCAGTTCATATTTTCTGACCCTGAGAAAATTTGCAAATATTTTATTTTTTTACGTCACCATTCACTCATGCATACATTCTGTCGCACATCATTAGATGTTGAATTCAATGTGGTAGTTGAAATGATTTATAGCTAGCATTGCTAATTTACCTCAGTTTTGTTATAGTGAACATTAATATTCGTGTTTGTGATTCATTCTCTGTGTGAGGTCACTCTTGCTTTCACTCTCATTCACGCTCGCTGTCATTCATACACACACACACACACACACACACACTCACTCACTCACTCATCCACCAGAACAAAAGACACTAAAACATTTTCATTAATAGGGTTTGTTGCTTAGTGCCGGCATAAAGATCTATGACATATCTTTTTGTCAGCCATGACGAGTGACCGTACATGATGTACAAATTACATTTATTTCTTCTCTGTGTGACGACAATTGGTTAAGTAAATCCTTGCGGATTGCCATTGTCGTTCCCCTTATTTACTCTCATATCTATCAGAGACAGTTGGTAGTTCAAGCCAGGTCCATGCAGATCACTACTGACGTCTCCCTCTTCTATTTTTTCTTGTGAAAAAACACAAAGCAAAAAAAAAAGACGAAAATGAATTTAAAGAACGAACATTAAAAACCGCAAATTTATATAATTAACCGGCTAGTGGTACTTAACACCCCCTCTTCTCTGTTGCCTTACTTTTTCTCTTACTTCTGGCCCTTATGTGTATGATCTGGTTCCCCGACTATATATTGCAGTCGGCCCGACGATAACCGACACGGCACCGAAGGAGAACCCTGCTGCAGAGCCCCACCTTAGGATGCTGTGGGAAGATCGTGTGAGGTTGGAAACCTCTTCTCCTGCCACAACCTGTCTCCAGCTCCCCCAACCTGCATCCTCACCCATCTCTCACGCATCCTCACCCCGTCCTGCATCCTCACCCCATCTCTCACGCATCCTCACCCCATCTCTCACGCATCCTCACCCCGTCTCTCACGCATCCTCACCCCCTAATTCTCACATACCTGAGGCTTTCCTTGTACTACTCTTTCGAATTTCCTAAATCCTTCCAATCCTTGCCGTTACCGCCCTTCCTTGCCCTTATCCTACAGGACCCACCACTGCCGTCTGACCCTACACACACACACGCACACACACATACATGCATGTACGAACACTGTACGTTCAGAGATGTACACACGGGGAATGATACTCTTGAAGGGTTCATGCTATGCATGTCAGTGTAAGCTTGTCTTTGTCGTGGCTATTTTAGCACTTAATTTGTTTTATGTTTTTCACTCGTTTGTGCTTTTGCTTTAGTATATAAGGCTTGCACTCTTACATTACGTGGCACAGCCAATATCTTACAAATCTCACAGTTTTACTTCTTACATTTTTAGTTTTTTGTTATGTCACCTTTTTTTATGTAGGTTGTCAGCTGCATAATTTCAGATTCATAAGGAACTGTTTTTATTTAATCTTTTTATTTCCACG
>NC_051391.1:26062888-26067888 GCF_015228065.2 Penaeus monodon | reverse complement strand
TGATTAATGGATGTCACACTGCTCTGCCACCTACCCTCGCCTCGCCCTCAAGGTGTTGACAAACTGTGCCACCTCAAGGCTGTCTTACTCGCACACCAGGGGAAATACTTGACGGTACACGGTAGGCGTCATCTTCCACAACGCGCATCCTCATCTTCCTGCCGTGCTGTTCGGCGTCCTCTTTCCTATTCCTCCTTTGGTGTCTCGTCCACGGCGCCGCAAACGCGAAGTCCTCGCCATAGCACCATATTCTGTTCACGGTCCCCGATATGGTCATTCCTGACTTTCCAGCTCTTTGCGTAGTTCCTCGCCAATGACCGTGTGCCTGTGGTGTGGGTATCGATGACCAGGCTAATGGCAACCAGAACATGCACACAAGGGCCAGGATAGTTGGAGAGAAAGATATGGCAGGTGTGTGTGTGTGGGGGGGGGGGGGGGAGGCGTAAACGACAGTACTACGAGCCGTTAAACAATCAGCTACTTTTTTTTTTTTTTTTTTTTTTTAGACCAGAATGATCAAGGCAATCCGCATGGATCTACTTTAACCTCGAGTACTCCGATAAAAGGATAGAGTAAGAAGAGCAAACTGCCTATACAAGTACTCAGTGCACTATGGACATTGCTGTTGCGCAAGGATAAGTCTGAGATATGGGGGACACAAGGAAGCATGCCCGATGGCCTTACTGCTGATACGATCCTCCTCCCTGTGAATCCGATATGCTTTTGCGTATTACTCCCCAAACACTAATAAGAGGAGCAACATGCCTAATAAGGTGACATAAATAAGGTAGATGAAGTTTATGTGAAAATCTGGCATCAACCCCACGTCCACGTCCTGAACCTTACTAACGCCCCTTAGATGCAACTCCGGGATCGTGACGTTGATCGTTGGCGAGGTCAGGAGCACAGGCCTAATCACTATAGGATCTGCGGCGACGTCCGTGACGAAGGAATTGATTGCCGGAAGTTTTAATAACAGGGAATGCAACCCACAGTGATGAGGCAGAACAAAGGTTCCCTGCAATAACCTATCTGGCTGAAGCTCCTCGCAAGCAATTGTGGCGGCCGCTGATTGATAGAAATAGATCAGTGTCGCCTGCGAAAGGCTGAGCATGAAAGGCGAGAGTTGATTGCTCATCTCCTCGAAAGAACAGAGTGAGGTGATCAGGCCACCTGAAACAAGAGCATGAGCACTCCCTAATTCTCTAAGAATAAATGTGTGAGGCACGTAAACCATGTAATATGAACTGTTTGTTTTGTGTGGGAAGGGGTGTACAAGGTACGCCCTAAAAATAGTAGAAGGACGCATTGGAATTAGACAGCCCCGAGGCAGTGAGGAAAGACCTCAGGCTAGCGTAAAACAAAGTGCCTTGTCTTAAAGAGAAGAGAGTCTTGACAGAAAAGGAAGACACCCTTTGAAGTACCACGCCCATGTCGGCAGGCGACACCTCTCCGTGCGCCGCACGGATGAGGGCTGCTGCCAAACTATTCAATCGCCGTGTAATCTTGTTTACTGTGCTTTGATACGAAAGAAACCTTAAAGTTAATGAGGTAAGATGAGAAACCTTGTTTACTGTACCTAAAATCTGACCTATCTTACCTCGCACAGCATTAAATTCAGAAGCTAATTCCTGAATGTTGTGCTCAAGCGTGTTGACAGCATGAGCTGTGAACTACAGATGATAAGCTTTCCTTATACTTCCTGAGTTCGGATGTAAGAGTGTCGTCATTCACAACTCCGAAAAGTCTGTGCGCAATGTTGCCAACAAAACTGAATAGTCCTCACCGGGTCCTATCTGTAAGTTTGAGAGGCCCTACAAAAGAATTCAACTCTGCAATCGTCGATGATAAGATACGATCGAATAGGAAAATGTCATGTGCATCAAGAGAAGGATCAATGGTAAGGTTGTCACGAAGAGAAAGTAACTGATCCCTGTGGTATAGCATGAGCTTCGAAGCATTGCGGAGTGGTAATAGCGAGAACCGGGCCTCCACATGGCTTGTTATAGGAAAAACCTTCCCAAGGTCCTCAATTATAGCCCCAGGTGCGTCCTTCACGTTATGCGGGAGGCAATGCGAGTCTCCTCCCATGAGGAGTGCCACAAAGAATATGGACGAAAGCATCCTGGAAGGGAGAGCCCATAAAAAAAGAAATGAGATGATAATGTTCAGTCCGAGAATGAGCGATGCAGGTAATGAATGCATGTAATCACAGCTAATGAGGATATTATAATAGCAAAGACAGAAACAAAACCCTACGGGAGTAACACATATACCTGACTAACTCGGTAACTCTCGAGGACTGATGCAAGCAAAAGGAAAACAGGATGATGTATCAAAGCAAGGATGACCAGCTAGAACACAATCATGATTCCTTACACTGACAATACTGATCAGCCAGCTTCAGGACGTCAAAATGGAACCACTGCACAGAGCCATCAGTGACAGACTTGCACTCTGCCTTGTTGTTCTTGACTGCTACAACTCTGTAAGGACCCAAAAAAATAATGGACTAAGCTTAGGCCGATAGTATTATGACCGTCTTTGCACGAGCGATCATATGCCTGGTACTCAATTATTCTGTCACGAGACCTGGTCAGGAGCGCCTTTCCTTGCTGAAATGCTCGCTGCTGCCGAGAAACCAAATGCTCAGCATAGTTGTCAGCATAGAGGCGACGTGGCCTCATCTCCAGGAGTTCGTATGGCAGCCGCTTGTCCTGGCCTGTGAGAAGAAGGTGTGGACTATCACCCAGGGAAGAGTGATAGGTAGAATTGATGGCCGACTGGACGATAGGGAGAAGAGCGTCCCAATCGTCCTTGCTATCGTCCACCAGTTGACACAAAATGGTGAGAATTGATCTATTTAAACGTTCCGTGATGCCATTAGCCTGCGGACGGAACGGCAAAACGTTTACCTGTGTCACATTTAGCTACTGCGTGAGACTGGCTAACACCCGCCACCATGTGTTTGTTGCCAGCCGTGATGTGGTGAAACCAGACAAAGTTTCACATGACATCTACAAGGAAAATCCGGAATGTCGAACTTTAGCGCAGGCGCAGGATTGCTTGTGTGACCCTTGTACAAGGGGCACATCTTGCAAGACTTGACTACTCTCGTTACTAACCGCGGAAAATAAAACCGGTTTTGGTTCTACTGCACTGCCTTATGAATATCACAATGTGCTGCCTCACGGTACTCATGAGCATACTATATCACATGTGGCACTAAACTTTCCTGCACCACCAGGACCTGTCAGACCCATAATTTGCTTCGGCTGGGATCTCTGAAATAACAGTCCTGTATCAAGAAAAAATTCATTAACCGGCAATCCTCTAAACTTGGGAACTGCCGTGCCATTGGATCAGGCTTGAATGATCTGGCCATAAAGTTTGCCGGCACACTGGGCACCATATCCCTCGTCTTTATTCAGCAGTTCCAAGGAAGGAACCTGTGAAGTCGTCCCGCCTCAAAGATTGCAAGTTTTCTTTTGGTGCGTGTGACAATGGGGCAACATTTGTGCGACCCTGAATATACACGAAAGTCACATCAAAATCACCCAGGATATCATGGTAACGTGCTCTATGACCATACAGATCATTACCATTAAGCGACGTGAGCGGCATGTGCTCCGTGTGAACCATGACCTTATACCCCAGCATAATATCTCTATAACGGGTACAGAACCCTATTATAATGGCTTTGTAGGGGTGATGATACTGGTATAACAGTATGGGAACACAGGAGACAGGAGATATATGGGTAATAGCGGTATGCTGGGTCATGGGTCAGGTCAGCCAGCCCGGAGGGGGTCCACTGGTAACAAAAATAGATTTAAGTATATGTTATATTGCTCAGCCACCTGCTCATGCCTCGCCCTCAAGGCGCCTTTGATTTGCTTCAAGGGTGACCTAATTTGGCTGGTCATCTCAATCTCGCATGCATTGTCTTGGTGCATCTCCATGGCTGCTCGTCCTTGTCGTCCTCATCCTCATGGTCCTCGGTGTAATCTGTCCGTCCTCGACGTCCACACGTCCTCGAAACTTTCGCACAGGTCCTCCTAGACTTCGGATTCATCTAGACTTCCTCGTAGTCCTCGTCCAGGCCTAACTCGGCGGCGTCCTCGTCCACATGTCCTCACAGATCTCGTCCAGGTCCTTCACGGCGGCATGCTCGATCTCGTCCTCGTAATCTTCATCTGGATCTACGGGCGTCGGGCAGGGGGGCGGTATCAGAGCGGTTGATACCTGCGCTAATGAGCTCCTGGAGCTGATTGAATCTGCGGGCGTCTGCCAGGCATCCCCCATCCACAGCAGCATGGGGCGACTAGTACCTGCGCTGGTGAGTTCCTAGTTCTTCGCTGGATCTATGGGCGTCTCGGCAGGCAGCGCCCATCCACTACATCTTGGAACGGTTTAACACCTGCTCTGACGAACATCCTGGTCCGCAGGCCTATGGCGATCATCCGATGACGTCCTTCCCATAGCATCCTAAGGTGACGGGTTCTGCAGCAAGGTCCTCCTTCAGTGCCGTGTCGGCTATCGTCGGTCCGACTGCAATATATGGTCAGGGAACCAGATCATACACCTAAGGGCCAGATAGCAAGAGAAAAAGAAAGGCAACAGAGAAGAAGGGGTGTTAAGTACCACTACCCAGTTATTTCGTGAATGAGAGCGAAAGCGAGAGTGACCTCACACAGAGAATGAATCCCAAACACGAATATTAATGTTCACTATTAGAAAACTGAGGTAAATTACCAATGCTAGCTATATAAAGATTATTTCAACTACCACATTGAATTGAACATATAATGATTTGTATCAGAATGTTAGCATTAATGATTGGTGACGTGAAAAAATATTCGCAAATTTTTTAGCAAGCAAATCTTCTCAGGGCCAGAAAATCTGAACTCGACGTAGCCATGTCTAGCTATACATGTTAGACTTCATCGACGGGGGGGGAACCTATACCCAAAATGCCGTATAATGAAGCAATCGAGCCA
>NC_051391.1:26049500-26062788 GCF_015228065.2 Penaeus monodon | reverse complement strand
ATTAATGGATGTCACATATATATATATATATATAATATATATATATATATATATATATATATATATATATTGTAGTAGTTGGAGTAGAGCTACTCTGCCATTCACCCCTTCTACAGGAGCTGACGAGGATTTCTCGGGTCGTGAATTATAGGGTAGAGCATGGGCAGGGGAAAACGCCGGCAAAGTTACCTTCTAAGTCTACAGGAGTTGAGAGACCAATATTTATTTTTTCAGGGCATTTATTACTGTGAACTAGATCATATATTACAGCTGAGTTCATTCATGGATACATACACATACATATATATTCACACACACACACACACACACAGAAAGAAGAAGAAAACATATTTATGCGTATATTTATATATGTAAATATGTATACATACATATATATATATATATATATATATATATATATATATATATATATATATATATATAATACATACATACATACACACATACATACATACATATATATGTATGTATGTATGTATTTTCACCATTACCTCTTCGATTAACTCACTGATCCCAATGCAAGCTTTTGTCGTGGCGAAATGATTTTTATTTCTTAACAGGAAATTGTCAAAGGCCCGCGATAATAGTTACCGCTACAACTTTGAGTATGGGGTTCACATTAAAGAAAATGAGGAATTATTTTGATTTAGGAAAAGTCTTTTATCCTTTCATTTCTTAGATGCGATTCTCTAGCCATTTTGTTATCACATTTTATAATTAATCTTATGTAGGATGGCGTTTACGTTCGGGGATGCCTTTTCATCAGATTTTATAAGCAGTTTTATTTCCTAAATTTAAAACACCGTGTGAAAACCGTCGGCTAAGGAAATGGGCAGGGTCAAAGTTTATCTAGCCACCTTAGGTGGTGACGGTCGGGTCTTCTGCTTGAGACGATGGCAAGGCAAGAAGCAAAGACAAGGTTTCGCCGATCGGAGGTAGGTGGTCTTGTACGTGTGGTGGTAGACAGGTTGCAGTGGGCATTGTTATCAGGAAATCCCGGTGCCTTTTGTTATTTATATATATATATATATATATATATATAATATATATATATATATATATATATATATATATATATATATATTATTATTATTATTATTATTATTATTATTATTATTATTATTATTATTTGCTTTTCTTTTCTTTTTTCTTCTTTCTTTCTTTGTTTTGTGCTATTTAAATGCTTTCTGGCTTTGTATATTTCTTGATGCTTAAGTAGCCCCCCATGGTTTACCCATTTACTATTTTACTGTTTTAATTGTTTTAGTGAACTTACATATATGTAATCTTGATCTGAACCTTTATTAAGAGGTTCCTCGCCAAACGCTGACAACTACTTTAAAGGTAAAGGAAAGCAAATGAAATACCATTCTGTAAGAGTAAAGGGAACAGTAATCTTGAAATGTTACCAAGAATGAATATCTTTTAATTCACTATGCACGGAGATTTCAAAGGTGATTCTCTTCAACTCCTGACCTTAATAGAATACATACCTGTAAAGGCAGAGAAAAGGAACTAGACAGAAACGATAAATAAAGAAAAACGAAACATAATGATAAACACCCTCAGTAATAACAATAATAAATCAGTGAATTAACGATCTTCAACTTCGAAAAACAATGACTCTCTCTCTCTCATATATATATATATATATATATATATATATATATATATATATATATATATATATATATATATTTTTTTGTGTGTGTGTGTGTGTGTGTGTGTGTGTGTGTGTGTGTGTGTGTGTGTGTATGTGTGTGTGTATGTGTGTGTGTGTGTGTGTGTGTGTGTGTGCGTGTGTGTGTGTGTGTGTATGTGTGTGTCTGTGCATATATATATGTACACATATATATGCATATATATATATATATATATATATATATATATATATATTTATATACATATATATATATGTGTATGTGCGTATATATGTATGCATATGTATACATATGTATACATAATTTGTATATTTATATGTGTTCATATATATATATATATATATATATAAATATATATATATATATATATATATATATATGCACACATAATTAATATTGACATGGAAAACGTACAGTTAGTGACACAGAACATAAAAAAGCACCAATAACATGAACACAGACCACACTCACTTGACACCCGAGGTTACCCGTCAACTGCTGCCGGTGGCGACTTACATACACATATATATATGTGTGTGTATGTAAATATATATATATATATATATATATATATATATATATATATATATATATATATATATATATATACATAGGCGGCGGAGGGAGTCTATGACTGGGGAGGGGGGGCGAATGGGAAAATTCATAGTTTTCAATATTTTTCAAAAAAAGCAAATATGGTAACCTGTCATAGGTGGCGAGGGGAGTCTTTGCTTTGGGGGGGGGGGGGGTTCGGATTACCTGGTATAGGTGGCGAAGCGAGTCTTTTCCTTGATGGAGGGGGATTCGAAAATCAAAAGCTTAAGACATATTTAAAAAATAGCAAACATGACATTCTACACAAAAAAAATATTCATCAAGTTCCAAAATAAAACTTTATTTACTGTTCTTTACAGTTCAATAGAGATATTTTCAAAATTAATCTGGAGTCCTTTACAGATATAGACTGCGGCAGTTCCAGGCAGATCACTTTCCAGGAAGTAGAACAAACAAGTTTGATAATGTCATACAATATGTTGTCATTTTATAGGAGATATAAACTTCCTTTTCCCTTTATTGGTGACTTTGTCTGTGTCGGTATCTGTGTTTAAATGTTTTTCATCCAAGACATGCCAGGAATATAACTCATAGGTTTTCATGGCTATTATTTCCCTATATATGTTCTGATACTAATACTGTAGGTCTGTAATTGTGAATATACCAATAAACAAATAATCAAAACAATAAACTGCGTAATCTAAAAACTAAACTTTTCGGCTTTTGAAGTAATGCATAGTTTGATGGTCTTTTAGACAAAATGCGTCTTTCACACAACAACATAAGCATGACACAGTTCTCACATAATTATATACTTAACACATCAGTGTATTCAGTTCTGCGTTAAATAAATCATACCCAGAAGCAATTTATCAATATGGCTTCCACAGTTTATGTGTGTGTTAACTGTGTTTTGTTGTGGTGGGGTGGGGAGGGGGCAATTTGATTAAAAAAATAAATTACATGTCCATTCGAACTCCGCTAGTTAGGCGTTCATGAGCCCAGGAAAGTCAGTCCTTCACTATACTATACTCCACTATACCTATACAATACTTTTAATAAATCAAGTTCATGGAAACCAACATGTCTACTGTTAGAGTGAAACCCATTCTGGTAAAAGGAGATATAGTATAATTATAGTATATTTTTATTAGTATGTGTGAACGTGTAAAACCAAATGTAATGCACAATTTTTTCAGCAATTTCTGGGGGGGGCGGAGATATACTCTCGCCCCTCCAGTCTTCATTCTGTTGGGGCGCTCGCCCCTCTGCCCCCCCCCCCCCCGCTTCAGCCGCCTATGTATATATATATGTGTGTGTGTGTGTGTATTTGTTTGTGTGTATGTATGTATACATATATATACATATATATATATGTATACATATCTATATATATAATATATATATAATATATAATATATATATATATAATATATATATATTATATATATATTATATATTATATATATATATATATATATATATATATATATATATGGCTTATATATGACCAGGATGTTCATCAGAGTAGGTATTAAGCCGCCCCAGGATGTAATAGAAGGGTGCCGCTTGCTGGGACGCCTGGGCGCCCAGTCAAACTCCAGGTATCAGCCGCCCTGAGATGCCGAAGAGAATGCCTCCAGGCCGGACGCCCGTAGATTCAGACGAAGATTACGAGGACAGGTGGACGAGCACACAGCCGGGAAGAATCTGGACGAGATCTGCGAGGATGTGTAGGCGAGGACGCCGCCGAGTCAGGCCTAGATGAGGAATACCAGGAAGTCTAGACGAATCTGAAGTGAAGGGGGACACGTGTGAGACCTTTTAGGACGTGTGGACGTCAAGGATGGATGGATTCTCCAAGGACCAGGAAGAAGAGGACGACAGGGACAAGCAGCCATGGAGATGGACCAAGGACAATGCACACGAGAATGAGATGACCAGCTAAAGTTGGGTCACCCTTTGAGGCCAATCTAAGGCATCTTGAGGGCATAGGATATGGTTGGCATGTACTATTTGGACTGGTGTCTTATCTCTTTGGGGCGTGCTTGTTGTTGGTGTGAATGGAGATCAATGGGGTAGCCAGTAGGCTCCCCAGTCGGCTAAGAATTGGGCAGTCCTGGTGTTGCTGCTGCTATTCTCATGGTCGTCTGGAGGATCAGTGAATGCTGATCTTGGTTCCGGATTCTGTGGTTCAAAGAGTGAGCTAAGCGAGTGAGCAAAATACCAGGGTGTGTCACTCCGGGAGTCACCAGTGTAGTGGATGGTTGGCATCTCATTGGACAGCGGCCTCCCCTCTTTCCCGGCGTGCCTACACAGCGCTTGTGTACTTAAGTCGCAGAATCCGAAACGAGATCAGCATTCCCCAATCGTCCAGCAGAGCACAGACATCAGCAGCAGCAACACAAGGACCAGTCATTAGCCGACTGGGGAGCCTACCGGCTCCCCCATTGATCTCCGACTTCACCATCAGCACCCAGCCATACCTGTGGGCAATCACACCCATAACAAACATTCCCCGAAGAGATAAGACACCAGTACTACAAGATAGTAGGTGTACAACCAATTATCTACTATACTAGTGATCTTGGAGTGACACATCATGGTATTTCGCTCGTTCGCTTTCCTCATTCTCTGGAGGGGGAGTACTTGTAGCAGCACGACCCTGCAACTTGAAGTTCAGCATAGTTTCCCAGGTTGGGTCACGCCATGTCCGTGCTCATTGGACAGCGGCCTCCTCTCGTTCCCTACGCACAGAATCCGAACCGAGATCAGCATTCCCCGATTTTCCAGCAGAGCACAGACAACAGCAGCAGCAACACAAAGACTCCCCAGTCCTTAGCCGACTGGGGAGCCTGTCGGCTGATATCTGATTTCACCATCAGCACCCAACCATACCTGTGAGCACTCAACCCACAACAAAAAACTCCCTGAAAAGATAAGACACCAGTAGTACATGATAGTAGATGCACAACCATCCATCCACTATAATACCTGTGGACCTAGTGTGACCAAGCATGGGAAACTATGCTGAGCTTCAGGTTACGGGGTCGTGCTGCTACAGGTACTCCCCCTCCAGAGAGTGAGCTAAGCAAGCAAGTGAAATACCATGATGTATCACTCCAGGGGTCACCAGTTAAGTTTACGGTTAGCATCTGCTATTTAGACTGGCGTCATATCTCTTTGGGGAGTGCTTGTTGGGGGTGTGAGTGCCCACAGGTATGGTGCTGAAGGTGAAGTGTAGATCAACGGGGAAGCCAGCAGGTTCCCCAGTCTGCTAAGGACTGTGCAGTCCTTGTGTTGCTGTTGCTGTGGCCATCTTTAAGATCGGGAAATGCTGATCTCGGTTGTTGTTGTTTGAGATTTGCTAAGATCTGGCTTCAACCAGGCCTTTCATAAATATGACCCTGCCTGTGTCAGCTATTTATTGCTGTCTCATTTTATTCTCTGACACTCTACGCTTACCGCAGTGACAGGATTGCCAGCAGGCGCTCCTGCCGCCATAGTGTAAGCATGCGACATCTCTTTACCAGCCTGGTGGCTGTTGTGGGCGGTCCCTGTCTCAGAAATTGTGTGTGCTCACAATTTTGTAAGTAATGTACCATTCCGCTCGCTACAGTGCATGCAACACCTGTCTGCATAGTCAATTGTCTCTATAATCTCCCATGCACAATGATAACCTAGTCTGATCATGTGAAGAATGACTTACCTGTATCGATTGCTTCAGAGAGTGCAGTGGCTCATAGTCTGTGGTGTCTGAGTACCATCTGGCCGAGAGGGAGGATCTCGTTTTCTCTCTGTGAAGCTGCAGGAGGAAGGCAGGAGCTGTGGCATTACACTTCTGCCTTAAGATTTTTCAGCTCGGCTTTATGATCATGGAATTTGGGGGCATACCCCTGCCAATGTCAGCTAGTCTGTCAGCAAGCTCATTCCCTCTGATGCCTATGTGGCTAGGGACCCAGTTTATGATTATTATTCTACCCTGAGCAAGAATCCTCTGTCCTATTATAAGTACAGTGGTCAGGAGGTAGATGTTGTCTTTGGGTGATCTTTGCTGTAGACAGTGGCTGCCCTGGAGTCTGTATGTATGACCACATGTCCTTCCCTCAGGGATATGGGGGCTAGGGCTCCCATGATCGCATCTGCCTCTGCCTGTAGCGAGGAGGCATTGTCTGTTACCCTCATGGATTGTGTAGCATCCCTTGATGCAAAGCCAGCCCCTGCAGTGTGGTTTAAGGGATCGACTGATCCATCCATTAAGTAGGTTCCACTACTGGGTGGCCAAGCCAGCCCTAGTCAAGTGCTGGTCCCAAGCCCGGATAAAATAGAGAGAATGATTACCTAAAAAGGTAACACCGGCACTCTCCGTGGAAAGGAACTGGGGACCCTACCACGTACTCACTCCAAGAGCATCACAGCATGAAAACTACAATTAAGTATCATGCTGTGACCACGGCGGCTCAGACATGAACCTACCGTTAAAAGAAAGAAAGAAAACTACCCGGAGGAGTGATGGCTGCAATGACCCTCTCAGCTTCTGCCTCTAGACTAGGTTTTGTCTCCTTGGCAAGCTCATAACAGAGAACTCAATCAAGGTTGTGCCCATGGCGGGGCTTCAATAAAGTCAGGGAGGGGGAAGTTCATGCCTATGGCAAGTAATTCCTCTTTGAGCTGATAGCGTATGAACACTTGGATGTGTGAGACAGCCAGAAGTTGTTTGTAAACAACTTGTTCTAGGCATCTGAGTATTTTTTGTCTCATATTTGTGTTCCTGGGTGACTGGATGACTTTTGAAAGCAACTGAGCTGCCATTAGATCAACTCGTGAGTCCAGAGGGAGAAGGTTTGCCTCAATGAGGAGGTTGAGGGCCTTTGTCCTTTTTGGGGCACCCAGAATGATCCTAGCAGGTTCATTTTGACCTGTCTCCAATTTTTCTCTTAGTCTTGGCTTGGCAGCAATCAGGGAGACAAAGTCCACAATGAGACGGATAGCATGTACATAGAATGATCTTAGTACTTTATGTCTAGCTCCTATGTGTCTCCTAGTCATTGCTCTCATGATAGACAGTCTTGCTTTGGTTCGGTCAACCAAGTACAGGACCTCCTCTTTAAAGGAGAGGGTCCGGTCAATCATTACTCCAAGGTATTGGAAAACCTGGACCCACTCTGGACCCTGGATTCTCAGACTTGTGCCTTGAACATTTTGCCTCAGAGCCATGACTTTGGATTTGGCCGCAGAGATCTTTAGTCCTGACCTACAACACTTCTCAGGTACAAGGACTAGACAGCACTGGGCTTTACTTAGGCAGTGTGGTCCAATGGAAATGATTGCAAGATTGTCTGCATAGGAGATAATCTTGCACCCCACTGTGAGGTGTATGTTGAAGATGCAGGATATTAGGGTGTTGAGAAAGGCTGGACTGAGGACCCCACCCTGAGGTATTCCATTTTCTATTGGCATATGCTGTGGTAGATGACCCTGGAATCTGACTTTGGCTGTTCTGTTCCTGAAATAGTCACCTATCCAAGCAAAGAACTTTTCTGTTTTTCCCTCTTGGATCAGGTTCTCCTGAATAGCAAGAGGACTTGATAATTCAAAAGACTTCTCCAGGTCTAGGACTACTACCACAGATGTGATAGTGCTGATTGTGCTTAAGAGTGTGGCTATGCTGTATGCTGTGCTCATGCCCCTTGTGAACCCATGGAGTTGTTCATGTGGGGGTCGCATTTTCCATTGGAGTCATTTTAGTACCATTCTCTCGGCCGTCTTGCCCAGACAGTTGAGGAGTGAGATGGGACGGTACTTCCCTGTCTCCTTTGGTTTTGGGATGGGAACTATGATAGCCCTCTTCCAGCTCTGACTTGTTGATGAGTTCCAGGAATACAAGCTCACCTACCAGTCCTAGGTGGGAAATGATGGGGTACAAGATCCCATCAGAACCCTGGACTGTGCAAAAACTGTTTTTGTAGGTTAGTCTTAGTTCCCTCAGAGAAAAGATAACATCTGAGTTATTGGGTTTGGCTGCCCTTTCTCTGATATGAGCAAGTCTGCCTGGTTATAAGTGCTGTTTGTTTGCCCTCAGTTCAACTGGCAGACTGTTGCTTCTTGTTCTCGCAGAGAACTCGTGCACAGTCTGTTTGCTTCTGATTGAGGGTAGTGGTGTGTGCACCTTGGGGCTGAGCTGCTAGTAGCTCGCCTGACCCGTTGCCACAGCTCTGTAAGGGTGGTTTGGCAGTCAAAGGACTCACACCATTCCAGCCACTTTTCCTGCCTTACTCTTATGGCAGTTTCCTGGCATCCTGACTGCTTCCCTTGAGAGCTAGTTGTCAGGTTTCTTCCTTCGTAATTGTTTCTGCACATGTTCACTGCTGTGGTTGAATCATTAATCTCGTTTAAAGTCCAGGTTCTTTATAACCTTGATAATGGCTGAGTTTTAGGTATAGTTTGTGAGGCTGCTTGATTTATGGCACTGATAAGTTCTTTCCTTCAAAGACAGTGGGCCAAGGCATTTGAAAGCTTGCCATTTGGGCTTGTCTGTTTTCCATCTTGGATTTGGTTTGTGGTATTTGAGCTGGGCCAACATCCAAGAGTGCCATAATGATCACTTGTGACTCATCAACACACCATTTGATTCCTCTACACCAGAGCTGCAGTGGGCCAAGGTGAGTCTGACCCTCCTCTGACCATGTTTAGCTCTTGGCTGTTTAGAAGCGATCTCGGGAAGTCTCAAGCAGCATTGGGTATTGATGGCCTGCTGCACATCCAGGTGCCTAGCAGGGAGCCAGGTGGGCTGGTGTGTGTTGAAGTCTCCCCCTGTGATTACTCTCCGTTGTCTGCAGTAGACAGACGTGGCTGATCTAAGCTCCTACGCCTGCATGCTGTACAATTGTACAGGTTGAGGGCCCCGCCAGGTCAATCTCAAGCACATGGGATATTCATATCCTCTCCATATGCAGTGCACGCTATTGCGGAGCAAAGAATTGTTGCTCTGACCAAGGTGATCAATTCTCGTTTGCCAGCTGTGCTTGGTAGCATGAAGACATGCTACCCTAAGAAGCAAAGAGTCCCTTCTGTTTATGTTTCCTGGAGCATGGCAATGTTAGTGTTCCTTGATCGCACTATTGCATGGAAGATGGCATTCCTTGTATTAAAGCATGATATTCACTGTACGTTTGCTTAGATTGTGTGCCATGGTGTTACTTGGTGATAGTTACATCATAGACATCTTTGTATTTGGATTCAGAGTCTAACATTTGTGAAGTCCTCGCTGGTTGAGAGATCTTCATCTGCTATCCATGGGAGGTGGAGAGCCTTTGGTAGCTCTGACTTATGGGAGTTTGGCTTTTCTCAATTCAGGCTTTGTCTTTGTGTCTTTTCTCTTTACTGATTCTACTTGGGTAAGGTCAACTTGTTCTGGCACTGGCTGCACAGATTTAGCCTGTTTGCTTGCCTTAGGGCATGCCAGAGTGTGGAGGAGATCTCGTCTGGTGAGTAGGGTATTGCTTTGAGCTACTGTTCAGCTCCTCCCTTTCAGACTTCAAAATCGATCATTGCGTCATGGCACCATGATTGCCTTCTCCGCTTCATCATTGTGCCTCCAAAGCTGTTGCTACTGCAGTGACTACGTTACACAGAAGAGTCATATCTTCTTGTAAAAGAGATTATCATCTTAGGGAGGTCTTTTGCGTTCTCTTTGAACCTTTATTCCTGTGGTTCTTTTCTCACTTTTGAAATGGTGAGAACTCCTTTGATAGAGATCCGTGTCGGCTGTAGGGGGGCTTTCTTTCTCTTAGGTGTCTGGATCTTTTCTCTTTTTGTTCTGTTCCAAGTACATGGTGCTGGGGAGGACAGAACAGGTTTCTGGTCGCTTTCTAGCAACCTCTTGTCACCTGAGGGCCGTATCTTCCATGGCAGAGCAAGCCAGGCTCCAGGCACATTTGGCTCTTGTGTCCCTTTGTCCTTCCTTGTGTGCCTTAATTTAGGCTTGGTCTTGCAGCTAACCTGGTGGTGACCATATCTTTGGCACTTAAAGCACCGAAGTGGCTAAGGCACACAAGTTCTTAGATTGAGGTGCCCCAGTTACCCAGATCAAGGTAGTGATTGGGCTCCTTTCAGAGGTACATACTGCTTGGTTGGGCTCTTCCCTTTTGACTTCGGAACATCCACGACCTGTGATGTGGATGTTATCAATCCACACCATACGAAAGTGGATCAGCACACCATCTTGACTTTTCTATTTTGGGATTCAGTGGCGAGAGATGCACTTCCTCACATTTTAAGCTCCTTGGTTTCCTGCAGGAATTCAGGGTACATGTCTTTTGGCATATTATCTGCCATGGTCTCTGGTACTCAGATTACAACCGGACTTTCTCTGCTCTACCAACTCTCACCATGGTAGGCATTCAAGCTTCAGGGAACCTTAAGTGTGGGAAATGCTAGGGGGTCCAGACTCTCCCTCAGAGTCTGTCCGGCCTGGGTCGTTTCGGACCGCCCTTCGGCTACTCAGAGGTCTCCCTGATTTGGCCTGGAGAGGCCAGCACAAGAGTCCATCTGTTGGACAATCTCATGGACAGACATGTTTTTGGCTGATGTTATGTCCATTTTAGCAGCAGGTCTGACAGAGTCAACCTATGCTTTGGATTTTCTCTTGCCACTAGAAGCCATGTATGGTTTCAGAGTGCCTGCCGTGGTCTGGGCCTTGCACAGTTTGTCAACATTTATTTCTCTATTTTGTGGGAAGTTTAGAGGAGTATTTGTCATGGAATAAGCAGTTATTTCATCCTCTTACACCCCCACTTACCCAACAAGGGGAAGCTGTATGTTTGAACTAATGTCTAACAGGAGAGACCAGTGATTGACCTGACTGGGCCACAATCAGCCATCCATCTTGTTGGAATAAGGGACCAAAGAGACATGTTGCTAGCCACAGGGCGTACTCATGCTCAGCATCGCTCAACCTCCAGGACTCCCATCTTCACAGCACACAGGGATGCCATACACAGCAAACATGTGGGTAGGTGTGAACCCTTGGGGAGAGACCAGAAGCAACAACATAGGCATCATTGTTTGGAATCCTTCTTTCCTCCCTCTCCAGTGAGACAGCCACCCAGAGGATGAGATCAGGTCTTGCACCTCGGAGAGGAGGTTCCAGTAGTAGGACCACGACTTGATCTCGGTTCTGGATTTTGCGGCTTAAGTACATGTGCACTGTGTAAGCACACTGTCCCATGAGCACAGATATGGCTGTGGACCTGGTATGATTGGACCTGGGAAACTACACTTAACTTCAAGCTGCGGGGTCGTGCTGCAAGGGCGAGGCGTTAGTAGGTGGCCAGCATATGGCAGGTCATTAAACAGAGTGGCGCCCTCACCCACTTCCCACGAGAACGCCGCGAGTGCGTGACCTCCAGTGATTCAAAAGTTTCAGACGGTGCTGGGTCACCCCTACCCTTTCCTCCCTTCAAAGAATCCACTATAACTATTACCCAAAGCTTTAGCCTGCATGCTGGGTTAAGCCCCAGTTCCTTTTTCTTCTCCTAAAATTAATTTTCATCCACCCCTTATCCTTCCCCTATCCCCATTTTTCCTTCCCATTCTTCTTCCCAACTTACCAGTCATTAAGCAGACAGAATCAGTGACCTCGCCTCACTTCCCTTACATTTCCTGCAGCCGCTGTCCTACGCTATTCTTTCGGTGGACGGTGACTGCTTATGACCCAGTCTCAGTTCGCTACCAGCAGTCATCGTGAGTAGGTCGCCACTAGCCTCCGGTCCACCAGTGCTGGCTGGCGGGACACACGACACTGCGCTCAGCGCTTTACCCTAAGACATCGTCTCGCGTGTTCCTTTCACTGTGTCAAGCCGTGTAACCACTATCACTATCCAAACCAGGGATAGCCATTGTACTAAGATTCTGTGCATCTTACATATATTATATAATATATATATATATATATATATATATATATATATATTATATATGTAGTATATATATGTAAATATATATGTCGTGGATAAAATACGCATGATCTCGTAAACAACGCGAGCCAGAGCAGACACAACCCATCCGTCGCAACATCAAAAAATAGAACAATACAGGAAGGTGGAGACGAAGTCCAGAAACTATGGTAAGATGAAAAGATGGTAAACAGGATAAATGACCCATGACGTCAAACTGAGCACATGACTAATAGAAGCTTCTAGAAGCCACGAATACGAAAACAACTAGTTGGAGGCGATCACTAGATATATCACAATATTCAAGTCGGGTATCAAGAAAATAACACGGAAGGCAGATAGACAAAAGTTAAAGTGATAAATACAGTGTTGAAAATTTGCTGGGACATAAGAAAGTCCTGACGCAGATAGTTTTCAAATAAGTGAAGAGAATTATAATTATATTCATGATAACTGCTAAGGGCGTGACAGGAAGGGGCCCCCATAGCGGGATAAAAGACGGGTCGAGACAGACCAACGGAGGAGTAGGAGTTAGGAGTTGGTCTTCGAAGGTCATCTCTGGTAGCACCTTGCAGCCATGTCACTTTGGTGGCATTTTGGGTAAGCCCTATTGAAGCAGTTTAAGTGTTTCTTGTTTAAGGGGAAACATGGTGGACGGGAATGTGCTATGGAAAATGTGTATTAAGTAGGTTATAGGTATTTCTTGATTGATGTATGACTATATAAAGGACCAAGAATTGTATCTGACTAAGTTCATTTTAGAAGTATAATTCATATAATGGAATAATTATAGATTTGATTGTCAAGTTTGAAGAATGATATAATTGAAGACATATAGATTTGAATTCTAAGTGTACTGATATATTGAGTTAGCATAGAGAGTAAGGAATTAATGATTTACTTTTACGAGATCTCAGCTCTACGGAAGTGTGACTTAACAGTGATGATGATTGTTGATTTCCGGTAGAGCGTAAGAATAAGTTTATGTTTTGTATGTAATCATTAAGTATTTCCTAGAATAATTTGCTTGAGTTATTGCGGCTTAGCAATATTAATTCAGTATTATGATTGCCTGATTAAGCACAAGACATTTTA
>NC_051391.1:26024500-26027000 GCF_015228065.2 Penaeus monodon | reverse complement strand
TTACTAGTATTTACTTGTGTTGTATTGCAAATAAGAAATACCTTCAATGTAGCGTTAAGAAATGCGTCTTCCGAAACAGCGAACTTGGCGCAGAAGGTAGAACGCAATGCGAATGAGCTTCTCAAGGGCACTCGCTTGACTCCAGTAGATACGTAGGGAGCCGCATTGTGCCTTTTGGCCGCGAGAGAACGTAGGCAGATCGGGTATGCAAGGGAATGTTGACATGGCAATCGGACTATGAATGCACTTTTACCTACTCCGAACTCTCCGAATTCCGCTCGACCTGCGCTTCCACGATACGACCATGTCTACAAAACCCAACTTGAGTACACGTTTTGGGCCTCTTTATTTCTTTTCCCTTCCTTCTTCCATAAATGTGTTAAACCTTATGTGTAGTCACTCTCACGTTCACTTTGTTAGGTAAAAGTCCTAAGTAAGAGCAAATGGCATGTTCTTCTTCTGACCTTAGACCACATTATTGTGTGATCACGGTATGTGGTCAGCAAACATGAATATCACTCATTAATCAAGTAGTTAATTAATTTTTCTCATTATTAGATATTTATATTGTTTCAATTGCAACGAATTTAAGGCGTTCGTGATTTTATCTTTATCACAAATATAATTTCATTTATTTCTCTTCTCGTGGCGTGTTTTCCCACGTTTTTCCGTCTTGACCTGGCCTCACTTTCGCTTCCGGTCGGTCGGCACGTGAGATAGCTTGAGACACAGCTCGCTGTTCCCATTAATTGGTTGTTTGTAATTGTTTGTACCATAGGAATATGCATTGCTTTGTTACATTGCTTGTAACGCATTTTTTATATAAGTTTATTATTTCGAGTATAGCATTAGGCTCTTCCCCATATCATAGTGTGCAGGGATGCCCGATATAACCTGAGGTTATGTAAATTGCGCAATAGCTCTACGTTCCAATGTTACAATAGTAGGTACAGGTAAAACTGAAGTTATTCGTTCGATCTGCAACTTTCGAGTCGGTGTGACCCGCAGTTACATCCATTCATTAATGTAGGACAAGGGTTTAAGCTAGAATTATTATTCGCTTATTAATCACGCCCTCTAAAAGTAGCTTGCATATTTTGGGTAAATCCCAAGCAATCGTGTGATTTGTGATAGTTCGATCCCGTAGGGAATGTTACGAGCGCCCATCACAGGTATGCAGAGTGGAACTTTTTTTTTTATAGACTTTCCCTGCTCTTTCAGTTCACTTCATTTGTATGGCATTGTGGGTGTAAGGACACTGTCCATGAAGTCTGACTTGCATAGCTAGACATGGTTACCTCGGCATTTCAGAATTTCTGACCCCGAGATGATTTGCTTGTGAGAAAGCTTGCGAATATTTTTTCACATCACCGTTCATTAGTGCGTACCTTCCCTCGCATATTAAATGTTGAATTCACTGTAGTAGTTGAAATATTTTTTTTTATTAATATCACTGCTAATTTATCGCAGTATTGTTATTTTGAACATTAATCTTCGTGTTTGTCATACATTTATGCATTTATGCATGGGTCACCCTTGAGGCCAATCTAAGGCGGCTCGAGAACGAGGCGTTAGTAGGTGGCCGAGCAATATGGAGGGTCACTAACAGACGGAAACGGTAACTTCACCTCGCTCCCCCACATTTCCTACAGCTGATGCCACGTTTATGGTGGACGCTCACTGCTTTTGCTCAAGGAGGACCCTTTCTTCGTCAGTTCGTTTCCAGCGGTCGACGTGACAAGGTCCCACCAGCCTCCTGCCCCTCAGGGCTGGCTGGCCGGACACGCTCAAGCGCTTACTCTATGACATCGTCTCATGTGACTATTTGTCTGTCTGTCTGTTTCTGTCTCTCTCTCTCTCTCTCTCTCTCTCTCTCTCTCTCTCTCTCTCTCTCTCTCTCTCTCTCTCTCTCTTATTATCTCTCACTTTTCGTCCTCTCTCTTTTTCATTCTCTCTCTCTTGTTCTCTCAGTGTCTGTCTGTCTCCCTGTCTGTCTGCCACTCACTCACTCACTCTCACTCACTCTCACTCTCTTCACTCTTCTTTCTCTCTCTCTCTCTCTCTTCTCTCTATCTATCTATCTATCTATGTCTCTGTTTGTCTCTTACTATCTCTCTTTCTTCGTTCTCTCTTTTTTATTCTCTCTCTTACTCTCTCTCTCTCTCTCTCTCTCTCTCTCTCTCTCTCTCTCTCTCTCTCTCTCTCTCTCTCTCTCTCTCTCTCTCTCTCTCTCTCTCTCTCTCTCTCTCTCTCTGTAAGAGTCTATAAGAACTCTGATACAGTGGCTAGCAGGGGTAGTTATAGTTATATGAAGGCTTGACTCTTTATTGATGAAGAGTACAACACCAAGGGAACACACGAGACGATGTCTATAGGTGAAGCGGTGAGCGCGAGGCCGACCCGCCTGAGGGCGAAGGCTAGGCCGACCTTACCACGTCGGGCACTGGGCACGAACTGTCGGGTCAGGCGAGGTCAGATAAAATTGTCATCTACGCCCTCG
>NC_051391.1:26004500-26014500 GCF_015228065.2 Penaeus monodon | reverse complement strand
CCTCTCTCTTTATCTTTATATCCCACTCATTATCCGTCTCTCCTCCCACTCCCTGCCTCTGTTATGTAAGATCATCTTACTGCCTCTGAAATTGTTGCTGAGAGAGTTTCGCGGCGGCTGCTCGTGTGCTCAATCTGGCCGAATGCAGTGGAATGATATTCACGGAGACGCTGTGTTTGACAGTAGTCTCAAAGCAGTCAAGATGACGTCACTAACTGAAAATCTATTTTTGTTGGGAAATATACATTTCATATTTCCATACCCCTTTATTTACTTAGGTCATTATTGTCGTTTCAACTTATAGTTATAAAACTCCTCCCATACTCTTGCCCTCGTCCATGCAGTGCATTCAGTACCAAGCAGCTGCGTTCGTTAATGCCTCGGAATTGGCGTTAATGATGTGGTCAGGGAGGGAAAAGGGGAGGGGCCTTCAGAGCTGCGACTTGGGTAAGATCTTTTCGTCCCTGAAATGTCGCTGCGCTGTTGTTCTCTTAGGCTAAACTTTGTGTACATTTTATATCGGCATTAGGATTGTCACAGTAAAAGGTTATTACAATAATAACGTATACGAGCACTGCATATTGTATGATAAAGGATAGAGAGACTTGGTATGTATGGCACTTACCCGTTTGTTAAGAAAACACAATTGTGTCTTACATTTTACACATATACATGAAGATAAAGAACAAAAAAAATTAACTATACAATTTGTAATTCTGTGCCACCTGCAGTAAGTACATGCAGTCCTTGTGGTGCTGCTGCTGTTGTTGGGTTCTGCTGGAGGATCGGGGAATGCTGATCTCGTTTTTCGGCTCTGCGGCTTAAATACACGAGCGCTGTGTAAGCGCGCAGGGAACAAGGGGAGCCCGCTGTCCAGTGAGCGCGGACATGGCTGTGGACCTGTGTGACCCAACCTGGGTAACTACGCTGAACTCCAGGTTGCAGGGTCGTGCTGCTACAGGTACTCCCCCTCCAGAGAGTGAGCAAAGCGAGCGAGCGATATGCCTTAACGTATCACTCCGGTGGTCACCAGTATAGAGGATGGTAGGTGATCATCTTCTATTTGAGGTGTCTTATCTCTTTGGGGAGTATTTGTTGTGGGTGTGAGTGCCCACAGGTATGGCTGGGTGTTGGTGATGAAGTCGGAGATCAACGGGGGAGCCGACAGGCTCCCCAGTCGGCTAAGGACTGGGCAGTCCTTGTGGTGCTGCTGTTGTTGTCTGGTTCTGCTGGAGGATCGGGGAATGCTTATCTCGTTGCATAAGAGGTGTGTGAAGTGTGGAGGTAATTGTAATTGTGTTATTTTGTATTTGAGACCGTCATGCCAGACCTTATCAAAGGCCTTGGTGAAGTCTCGTAGTATAATGTTGGTTTGGTGCTTGTTTGCGAGACTGAGAGCGATCTCCTCGTAAGCGAGGGCGATTGCGCTCCCAGTCCCTGTGTGTGGGCGAAAGCCGTGTTGCCTAGGGTTGTGTATGTCGTTGTATTCTAGGTGTGTTTTAATTCTGTGTGTGATAATCCTCTCAAGCAACTTCCCGGGAACTTCCAGCAGTGAAATCGGTCGGAAACTGGACACTTCGTGAGGTGGCTTCCCTTGTTTTGGGATCAAAACAAGGGAGGCATGTTTAAAACCTACTGGGGAAGTGTCCAGTTGCCAGGGCAGCGTTGAAGATGGATCTGAGGCGGGTGATCATGATGGGTGGGAGGTGTTGAATGATGAGTTTGTTAATGTTGCTGTGTCCTGGTGTTGTGTTTTTAGATTGTGTGTGTATGCGTTTCATGTCTTCTGGTGTGATGGGTTGTGAGAGAGGGTTGTCAGGTGAGAGAGTGTTGAGTGATATTGTTTGTGATGGGAGAGTCAGGTGTTGCAGGTGTTGTAGTGATTGTGTTACCTCGGCCTCTGTGTGTGGGTCAAATGTTGTGTTTTCAGCAGGGGAGATTTGGAAGTTCTGTTGCCAGAACTCCCTGTGGACAGCTTCCATCCCCTCTGCTGTGTCAATCTTTTGTCTGTTGGTGTTGTAAATTCATGTGATAGTCTGTCTGTTCGATCCTATGAGTCTCCTGTGTTTCATCAAGAAGACTTTAGGATCTTTTATGTTGTTGCATAGTTCTCTTGTGAGTGTTTCCCAGTGTTGGTTGCTTATGTTTTTTGTTTCGTTGGTGAGTTGTATTTGAATTTCTCTGTGTCGTGTTCGAAGTTCTGTGTTCCATCCCTGTGTTTCAGCAAGTTCCCGAAGGTGTCTGTAGTGTATTTTTACTGTTTTTAGACGATGTGTTTCTCGGTAGTATACAAGTGTTTTGTATGTTGTTTTAGGAATGTTTGCCTCGCGGGCGGTCTGTATGTGGTGGTCTATGGTGTGTGTGGGTTGCCCCTCGAGATCTGGAGTGTGTGTTTGTTCAAGTGCTTGTTTAAACCCTTCCCAGTTTGCATGTTTGAGGTTCTCTCGGGGCAGTGTGGGTACCATGATGGGGTTGGTGGAGAGTGTGAGTATCACCGGGAGGTGATCGCTGGATGTGACATCGTCTGTGGTTATGTGGTAGTTCAGATTTGCATGTGTGTTGGCGAGAACTATGTCTGGTGTGGTGGAGCTGTTGGCACGTATGAATGTTGGGGCGTCTGGGCCGAGGTGGGTGAGTCTGCCGTCGGAGATGAGTGAGGCGAGGCCTCGTCCGACGGCATTTGTGTCTGTGTAACCAAAGAGTCTGTGGTGTGCGTTGAAGTCTCCCATGATATATGTTGGTTTTTGGTGTCGTAGAAGTTGGAAAAGGTCAGTTGGTTAAGGTAAGGTCTGCGCGTGGGGGGATGTAGGTGGTGGCGATGATGATGGGTCCATGAGGGGTGTCGATTTCGATGGCCATGAGTTCTGAGGTGAAGGTGTCCAGTATTTTGTGTTTGATGTGTTGTTTGACGGCAATGGCAATGCCGTCACTGGTGGCGTTTGTTTCGTTGGATGTGTATGTGTTGTAATTGAATATTTTAACTGTTTGTGGGTGTTTGAGTGAGTGTGAGTTATTGAGGATGATGTCGGGGTCGTGTTGTCTGTATTGGTTGCAGAGTTCTTGTCTTCGTCTGTATGTCCAGGTGTGGACATTGTGTTGTATGATCGTGAGGCGTGAGTGTAATGTGTTGTGTGTTGCAGCCATGGTGTTACTTGGTTGTGTGGTACCAGCCATTCTGTATGTGTTCAAGGTTTTGCGGCTTCATCTTCTCGATCATTGCAGGATGGATGAAGATGTTGCCGGCGTGTAGGTGATGTGTAATTTTCTGTTCGTGAATGCGGTTTTGGTATGTAGTGTTTGTGTAAATCCATTTTATTGTACCGCATGTTATTTCCTGTGCCAGTTGTAGTCTGTTTAGGTGTTTGTATCGTGAGGGTTCCGCGGCAAAGAGGCGGATGCCGTATGTTTTTGGTTCGAGGTCGTAACCGTCCCTGTGGCGAAGGGACTGATCATCGATCTCTGAGTCTGTCAGGTCGTCTGTTTGTTTTCTGTGTACATGTGTTGTTTTGGGTTTGATTGACTGTGGTTTTGGGTGCTGTGGTGACTGCTTGTGGGTGTTTGGGCATGCAGGTGACTGTGTAGGTGTAGGAGTTGGTGTTGGGTTTGGTGTTGGTGCTGGTGTTGGTTTTCTCTGTGGTGTGGGGAAGAGTTCAGTCTCTGGCTCGTCCTGTGGGCCGAGATCTGGGTGTGGAGGCTGGGTTTGGTGTGGCGAGACGGTGGAGTGTGAGATGGTAGTTTCTGTGGTTCTGTTGTGTGTGGTTGGTGGGAGAACTTTGAAGATTCCCCAGGAGTCCCCATTCCCGAGATCGAGATCTGGCAGGTTATTTCTTTTGAACACTTTTTTGGCATGGTGCCTAAAGCCTAGGCCTGGCTCCATGATGTTTTGCAGGTGGGCGTGTATGAGGGCCGTCATAATCCCAACAGATAGGTTATTGGGGAGCTGCAGGATTATCTGTGGTTCTTTCTTTTCCTTCTCCTTCTCCTCCTTCATTTCTTTGATAAGAGGTTTCAGCCAGGCGTTCTGGG
This sequence comes from Penaeus monodon, assembly GCF_015228065.2. Taxonomy (NCBI): domain Eukaryota; kingdom Metazoa; phylum Arthropoda; class Malacostraca; order Decapoda; family Penaeidae; genus Penaeus; species Penaeus monodon. Next base: position 26,010,474 of record NC_051391.1, on the reverse strand, counting down.
TGTCTGCTACCGTTTTTGCAGTTTGTTCGGCTACTTTTTTGATTGGTAATTCTTTCTTCTCCTCCTCTTTTTTGTTTTTTTCTTCTCTCGTTTTTTTCATGGCCTCCTTCCTGAGGGGGCAGGAGTTGGCCAGGGTTCTATGTGCCTCTCCACAGTTGAGGCATCTCTTGTTTGCCGACTTGCAGTCTCTGTATTTATGAGTGTTTGAGCCACACTCTGAGCAGAGCTTGAGATTTTTTTCTTTATCTGGGCAGTTTGTTTTGTAGTGCCCATATTTGTAGCAGTGCATGCATTGCACTATGCTAGTGAACCGTTCAGGTTCGATTTGTCGGGGGCTGAGATATATATTGAAGAGATAGAGACCTTTCTCTTGAATTTTGGCTGTGGTCTGGTGGTCTGCAAATTGTATTTTCATCAGGTAGCGATTTTTCATGATGAAAATATTACCTATTTTAGTTTCAGGCATGGTTCTTTCTAGTTCCTCTTTGATGTTCTCGGGAGTTTCTTTTACGAGCTCCCGGTCGAGCTGTTTCAGAACTAAAGTGAGTTTTGCCTTCAGTTCTGGTGGCATTTGAGGTTTGAATCCTTTCTTCCTCAGAGTTTCGGTAATTGCAGGGGTAAAAAGGGCCTCTGCATTTGTCTCATCTTGGCATATTATGACATAGTGGTCGTGAGCGGTGATCACTCTGAGCGTGCGGATTTCGGCGTCAAAGAGGGCTTGCAGAAGGGCTTCCCTCTTCGCAGGAGAGGGTCGCCCGTTGGTCGGTTTAATCTTTATTCTCATGGTGACATGAGGTAAGGGTGGGGGTATTGCAACCTATGCCACTGACACAAGGGGGGGGGCAGGAATTGCAGACCTACCCTCGTCCCCTCTTGGTGGGGCTGTAGAGGTCGTGTAGGTGTTCCGAGCCTTGTCAGTGGGGACCCTTTTCAGGGACCTATCCCTATCCCTACACACTAGAGTTGCAGGGTTATAGGCACTTGCTGTTTCCCTATCCCTGCTGCCTGACCCTCTCAAGAGGAAGAACCGGCGGAGTTCTCCGGTACCTCTCAAGAATTGAGGCTTTGTGCGTGGTGATACTCCCTGGTCCGGAACTGCTACAAGGGGACTGGGTCTGTATACCTCTCCCAGGCGAATACTAGAGTCACGCAAACTCTCGCAGGCCCAGGAAGAGCACAAGAAGAGATGGAAATGGGCAGGGGTAGAGAAAGAGGTCGAAGAGTGGTTGAGTACTGGCTCCCGAATAAATGCGGTGATAGCCGTGGCTACGCAAGTATTCAGAGGCTGTTTCTCAAACACCGACCGTTGGCAGGGGTCAGTGACACACAGATTAGCCTGGTCAAGGTCGTGGTACACCACGGTGACTTGACGGAGCTGTCTGTGTGTCACTTTGTCAATGTTTACTCTCGGTAACATGAGTTACCTGAAGGTCAAAAGGTGTTTTGTGCAGCAAGAGCTGGCAAAGCACGTCGTGAGCAAAGGCACAACAAAGGCTAGTACAGGCAAGCAGTATCTGGCAACTCAGTGAGCGAACTCGCTGATTCGTCTGGTATCGCTGTGGCTGTGACTGTGGACTTTGGTTGTGTAGGCTACGTTTGACCTGTGATCTCGTTTTTTGGCTCTGCGGCTTAAATACACGAGCGCTGTGTAAGCGCGCAGGGAACGAGGGGAGCCCGCTGTCCAATGAGCGCGGACATGGCTGTGGACCTGTGTGACCCAACCTGGGTAACTACGCTGAACTCCAGGTTGCGGGGTCGTGCTGCTACAAGAGGCCGACACGTTACCACTGTACTAGCCCGGAGGCTAGCTGGGGTAGCTGGCACGGTTGTATGATGTATGGTGATTCATTCAATAGGTGGATTGGCTTTTATAAGTTTAATGTCTTTCTTAAAACGTTTCAATCGATATGAGATGATATTCATAGAATCCATAACTATGAACAGTTCATCTAGGAGATAACTGTAGATACTTCGGTCTTTTTTGGGATGATGTTTCTCTACTGGGAACACTGTGTAGTGTGATTAAACCCTCTCTGCAGCTGATAGACACTTGGAGTGGCTGTCCAGGATCGCCAAATAGACAAAACTAGTGTAACCATTGCTTAATTTCTCCAGTAAAGCTTAAAAGAGAGGCCTGAACCCGGCCCCAAAAGGAAGTTTTTTTCCCCCACGCTGTCCTCAACATGATTGCAGCAAACTTTTTTTGGGGGGGCACATGTGCATGCGTGTGTGTGTATGATAATTCATGTACACACACATATGTGTCTGCGTTAGTGTACAACAAGTACAAGGATTTCATCGGTTTGATACTCTACCAACATCACACACCCTATCACAGAAAACAGTATGGGGCTGGTCGTCTGTGCATCTCCCCTCGTCCAATGCATAAGTGAATCCATGCATACGTGAATGCAAACATGGGTGGTGTGCAGGCAAGCCCCATGAAGCCCCGTATTTCGGGATGGCGAGAGAGGGTCCCTCACACTGCGGCCACGATATTGTGTCAATATAGCAGTATCACGTCCAGCAATATGGGTAAGCTGATACGCTCATCTAAATTCTGCAGTTACTGTCTGCGAGCGTGTTTATTGAAATATTTTTCTCCTGTGTTTTCTTGACCTGGTTTGTTTTGGAGCGACATACTTTTCGCGAGACTTTGGGCGTTTTCGGAAGGTGTGTATAATATATCTAGTCATTTATCCATGATTATATTTCTGCATAAGTGTGCCCCCTAACGTGTGGCTGTAAGTATGCAGGTGTGGTAGCCTAAGAACTTTTATGAACGTAGTTACTGTATCAAATACAGGAGTTTCAGCATTCGTGTAACCCGACCCACTGAGGCCTTACTTAACACTATTCATTGATTCTCAGTATCGGAATCAGTTGCCTCATACCTCCTGCCATTCACCTTATATGTACCTGTTTTCTTTATTTCAGTGGATGGTGTCTATGATAGATATATACATATATACATATGTGTGTGTGTGCATACACACACACACACACACACACACACACACACACACACACACACACATATATCTTCTTCAATCTTGAAAGGTCCTTTGTTGGACAGGTCTAGCTTAATCTTCGCAACCTCTGCCGGGCTTCTGGCATTCGTGCCTTTAGTTTCGCTACGATGGGCCAACGGGAACGGCCGGTGATTGCAACATGGCTTACATCCCTGGGAGAAAAAGACCATACCCTATCATACTGGCCCAGTACATCGTTCGTTTGTTTGAGATTTGCAAAGATCAAGCTTTGCACGGGCCTTCATACATATGGCCCGGCCTGTGCCAGCTATTTATGGCTGTCTCATTTTGTTCTCTGACACTCTGTGCTTACCGTGGTGGCGGGATTGCCAGCAGGCGCTACTATCGCCATGATGTAATCATGCAGCATAATCTCTTTACCAGCACGGCGGCTGTTTTGGTAGGGCCCCGTCTCAGAAATTGCGTGTGCTCTCAATTCTGTAAGTAATGTTCCAATGTGACGTTCGGCTCGCTACAGTGCATGCAACACCTGTCTGCATGGTCAATTATTTCTATGATCTGCCATGTGCAATGGTAACCTAGTCTGATTTTGTGAAGAATGACCTCATTACCTCTATTGATTGTTTCAGAGAGTGCCAGTGGGTCATGTGGTGTCTGAGTACCATCTGGAGGATCTCGTTTTCTCTCTGTGAAGCCGCAGGAGGAAGGCACATGTGCATGCGTGTGTGTGTATGATAATTCATGTACACACATGAATGATTTTTCGGCTTGGTTCTATGATCATGGGATTTAGGGGCAAACCCTTGCCAGTGTCATCTAGTCTGTCAGAAAGCTCATTCCCTCTGATGCCTATGTGGCTAGGAACCCAGTTTATGCCTCTGCCTATAGCAAGGAGGCATTGTCTGTTACCCTCATGGATTGTGTGGCATCTCTTGCTTCAAAGCCACTGCCTGCATTGTGATTTAAGGGATTGACTGAATCCATCCATTAAGTAGGTTCTGCTACCCGGGGGAGTAATGGCTGCAATGACCCTCTCAGCTTCTGCTTTAGACTAGGCATGGTGTATTGATTCTTTCTCCTTGACAAGCTCATAACAGAGAACTCGATCAAGGTTTGTGGCCAGTCAGGGCTTCAATAAAGTCGGGGTGGGGGGAGTCCATTCCCTTGGCAAGTAGTTGTTCTTTGAGCTGATAGCGTATCAACACCCTGGCTATGTGAGACAGCCAGGAGTTGTTTACAAACAGCTCGTGGTCTTGTTCTAGGCATCTGAGTATTTTTTGTCTCATTATTTGTGTTCTTGGGAGCTTGGATGACCTTTGAAAGGAACTAAGCTGCCAGTTTATGAGTCCAGGGGGAGAAGGTTTGCCTCACTGAGGAGGTTGAGGGGCTTTGTCCACTTTGGGGCACCCAGAATGATCCTGGCAGCTTCTTTTGAACTGTCTCCAATTTTTCTCTTAATCTTGGTTTTGTGGACACAGAAGCATAGTCTACAATGGGACGGATAGCATGTACATAGAATGATCTTAGTACTTTATGACTAGCTCCTATGTGTCTCCAGTCATTATTCTCATGACAGTCTTGCTTTGGTTCAGTCAACCAAGTACAGGACCTCCTTTTTAAAGGAGAGTGTCCGGTCAGTCATTACCCCAAGGTATTGGGGTAATGATTGATATAGATTCCCTGGATTGTCAGACTTGAACATTTTGTCACAGAGCCATGGCTTTGGATTTGGCTGCAATGATCTTTAGTCCTGTCCTATAACACTCCTCAGATACAAGGTCCAGACCGTGCTGGGCTTTACTGAGGCAGTGTGGTCCAGTGGAGATGATTGCGAGATTATCTGCATAGGTGTATGTTGAGGGTGCAGGTGTTAAAAAGGGCTGGGCTGAGGACCCCAACCTGTGGTGTTCCATTTTCTAGTGGCATGTGCTGTGATAGGTGACCTTGGAATCTGACTTTGGCTGTTCTGTTCCTGAAATAGTCACCTATCCTAGTCAAGAACTTTTCTCTGATTTCCTTCTGGATCAGGGTCTCTTGAATAGCAAGAGGACTTGCTAATTTAAAGGCCTTCTACCACAGAAGTGATAGTGCTGATTATGCTTAAGAGCATGGCTATGCTGTGTGCTGTGCTCATGCCCCTTGTAAACCCATGGAGGTGTTCATGTGGGGTCCCATTTTCCATTGGATTCGGTTAAGTACTATTCTCTCGGCCGCCTTGCCCAGGCAGCTGAGGAGAGAGATGGGGCGGTACTTCCCTGGCTCCTTTCATTTTGGGATGGGAACTATGATAGCCCTCTTCCAGCTCTGGGGTAGAGTGGAGGACTTGTTGATGAGTTGCAGGAATGCAAGCTCACCTGCTAGTTCTAGTTGGGAAATGATGGGGTACGAGGTCCCATCAGAACCTGGGGCTGTGTAGGTTTGTCTTAGTTCCCTCAGAGAGAAGATAACATCTTAGTTATTGGGTTTGGCTGCCTCTCTCTCTCATATGAGCAAGTCTGCCTGGTTGTAGGTGTTGTTGGTTTGCCCTCAGTTCAGCTGGTAGACTGTTGCTGCTTGTTCTCACAGAGAACTTGTGCAACAGTCTGTTTGCTTCTGATTGAGGATCGTGGTGTGTGCACCTAAGGGCTGAGCGGCTAGTAGCTTGCCTGACCCGTTGCCACAGCTCTGTAAGGGTGGTTTGGTGGTCAAAGGACTGACATCATTCCAGCCACTTTTCCTCCCTAACTCTTATGGCAGTTTCCTTGGCATCCCTGACTGCTTCCCTTAGGAGGGCTAGGTTGTCAGGGATTCTTTGCCTTCGGAAATGCTTTCTACACGTGTTCACTCTGTGGTTGACTACCTTAATCTCGTCATTAAAGTACCAGGCATCTTTATAACTCCTTGACCATGGCTGAGATTTAGGTATAGTCTGTGAGGCTGCTTGATTTATGGCACTGATAAGTCTGGCTTCAAGCAATTCCACGTTTTCACTCTGTGGGGGT
>NC_051391.1:25974500-25997000 GCF_015228065.2 Penaeus monodon | reverse complement strand
CTTCTCTTTTCTTTTCTCTTCTCTCTTCTCTCTCTCTCTCTCTCTCTCTCTCTCTCTCTCCTTCTTTCTCTTCTCTTCTTCTCTCTTTCCTCTCTCTCTCTCCTCTCTCTCTCTCTCTCTCTCTCTCCCCTCTCTCTCTCTCTCTCTCTCTCTCTCTCTCTCTCTCTCTCTCTCTCTCTCTCTCTCTCTCTCTCTCTCCCTCCCTCCCTCCCTCCCTCCCTCCCTCCCTCCCTCCCTCCTTCCCTGTAATGATGTGTGGAGTTATCCCACTTGCTGCTGCCAGTGTAACGATGGCACTCTTTAATGGCACTTGCTTGTTTGGTTCTTGGGCATTGAGTGAAAGTTTTTTCATATTCTGTACTTAATTAACACTGTAGTATGGTAGCTAGATAGGCCGCGGTGGCCGAGTGGTTAGAGCGTCGGACTCAAGACTGCCACGACGGCAATCGGAGTTCGAGGGTTCGAGTCACCGGCCGGCGCGTTGTTCCCTTGGGCAAGGAACTTCACCTCGATTGCCTACCTAGCCACTGGGTGGCCAAGCCAGCCCAAGTCAGTGCTGGTCTCAAGCCCGGATAAAATAGAGAGAATGATTACCTAAAAGGTAACACCGGCACTCTCCGTGGAAAGGAACTGGTGACCCTACCACGTACTCACTCCAAGAGCATCACAACATGAAAACTACAATTAAGTATCATGCTGTGACCACGGCGGCTCAAACATGAACCTTCCGTTAAAAAAAAAAAAATGGTAGCTAGAGTACAGAGGACAGGCCTGGCAAAGACGTCCAGGCAGGAGCGTCAAGTGTGAGTGGTCCGTGTGAGCTTAAGGTGTTGACCGAGCCGATGCTGAGGCCAGAGTGACTTTTGATAACTACAGTATTGTCAGTAATAAAACATACTTATTCAGAATAAGCATTTTTTAACAAACAGTTTGAGTTATAAAGTGATCGGGTCACTTTGTTACTGTCGTTCCATTCTGGCGCAGGTCAGAGTTGGCACAGATGATAGATAACCAGTAGAGTGCTGTGTACCGTGGGAAGTCGAGGGTGAGTAGAGGGGAGAGGTCATTAAACTCCCTCTCTCTTTTTTCTAGGAGCATTTTTAAGCTATGATCAGAGCCCCTCCTCCTCATGACGCCCATGCTCTCTCTTTTCTCTTTCACCCCCCCCCCCTCTCTCTCTCTCTCTCTCTCTCTCTCTCTCTCTCTCTCTCTCTCTCTCTCTCTCTCTCTCTCTCTCTCTCTCATCTCTCTCTCTCTTCTCTCCTCTCTCATCTCTCTCTCTCCCCATCTCTATCTCTCTCTCTCTATCTCTCTCTCTCTCTCTCTCCTCTCTCTTCCTCCTCTCTCTCCCTCCTCTCTCTCACCCCTCTCTCTCTACCCTCCTCTCTTCCCTCCTCCTCCTCTCCTCCCCCTCCTCCCCTCTCTCTCCTCTCTACTCTCTCTCTCTCTCTCTCTCTCTCTCTCTCCTTTCCCTCTCCACCCCCCCCCTCTCTCTCTCGCTGTCTTTCTCTCTCTGCTTTTTGCTTTCCATCCTCTCTCTCTCTCTTCCTCCCCCTCTCTTTCTTTTTCTCACATCCACTCACCCCCTTTCTGTTTGCCAGTCTCTCATGTGGGTTCCAAGAGAGTTAATACCATATTAAACATGCTCCTTTACATGGAAATAAAGATAGGACATTTCTTTTTAACAATATACAGATGACCACATAAGTCGGTCAGCACTTTCGCTTGCTATTGACAATTCACGCATCATCTTTTTACTGTAACGACATAAATATTGTTATTTTATCGGCTTTATATGAGCATGTTCATTTAACTTCATTCACTATACAACATTTATCTTAAATTTTATAACATTCACTGCAATCAAAGCCACATTACATGTTCAAACTTCGTACTCTGAAACGTTATTGAATATACAAAATAGAAGAAATGAAATAAGACAATGTGTGTTTGAGAGGAAGAGTTTCCAATGACTATCAACAATGAAAATAATCTGTGATCTCTGGATACAGAAGGATCTAGAAATATCCGTTGTAAAATCTTAGTAGAATAGAAACGAGGTGACCTCTGGTAACGAATTTCAGGCTGGTTTTCAGGCTAACAGGGTAGAGTTTAAACAATGAAAGTCTAAACGGGTCTCCAAGTGTTGAAAAAATCCAACGCGGCGGTACTTTCTTTGATCAACCAAAGACGGTTTAAAGCCTACTGGCGTGCACCGTCAGCCGACCGAGGCCACGGGTCGCGTGGTGAACTTATTAGTTTGAGGTGCCATTGCTTGATTTAGGCTTCGATAATACGTAGTTGATCTGGCCGATCTTTGGTCCTCTGGTTGATTATACTTGTCACGTTATGGAAACCATGTTTTATCTACTCGGAGGGTTGGGACACCTGTGCGATTTGGCACTGTTACTCGCCGTCCTGTCGATGTGGAGATAGCACTGCTTGACAATTTCTATTGATTTCATGCTTTGGTAGTCTTTTTTCTGATTAGGGATGGCTTATTTACATTGGGAACTTATTTAACACAGTATTGGAATCTAATATTCTTAGTTGTCACTTTATGGCACTCCTTTGAGTTTAAAAGATCCACATATGGGTATAGTACAATATCAACTTTTACAGACTTGCGAGGGGTTTGGATGAATTATTATTTCTACTTTGGTTGGAATATATCCTCTACACTTTTCCAAATCTTCCATCTTATCACAATTCACTTCTGACTCACAGTTTTTAGCATTTATTGTCAATGATCTAATCACACCTCTCTCATTTATTACCACACACACACACACACACACACACACACACACACACACACACACACACACACACACACACACACATATGTGTGTATGAGTGTACACACACACACACACACACACACACACACACACACACACACACACACACACACACACACACACACACACACACACACACACTATGTGTGTATGAGTGTACATACACACACACACACACACACACACACACACACACACACACACACACACACACACACACACACACACACACACACACACACACACACACACACATATATATATAATATATATATGTGTGTGTGTGTATGAGTGTACACACACACACACACACACACACACACACACACACACACACACACACACACACACACACACACACACATATATATATATATGTGTGTGTGTGTGTATGAGTGTACACACACACACACACACACACACACACACACACACACACACACACACACACACACACACACACACACACACACACACATACACACACACACACACACACATATAAACATATGTATACACAATTTCAAGCACAATCCTTCACGCGTTCTCTTTAAGAGGCTGGGGTGTCCCCTTAGCCCTGCCATTTTGATTCAAAACAGATGCCCTGGTATGCACTTAATTTAGTGTTCGACTTCTGAAATTTGCGCTATCGATAAGTGAAGAAAGCATTGTATCTAGGGTCTGATGACCAAGATTGGATGCCCATGACATGCGAGTTTTGACTATATTATAGCAAGTGAGTTTTGATTATATTAAGCGATAAATTAAAGGAGAAAAATTGTCTGCATTTTCAGGACAGTGGCTAAAATATCTACTTCTGGTGCCAGGAGTCTTGTTTTTCATTTATGTTGAAACAACACTGCTGCCATAAGATGGTGTAGTCAGTTTGACTGACTGAATTTTAGATGGAGAATCTCGAAAAAAAATATTTTTTTTAAATATCGAATTCAGGTGATCTGATTGGGCATACATCGGTGAACGTTGGATGTTCGAACACAAAAAGCTTGGTTACCCCAATGAAGTTTCCCATGAAATGCGTAGTGAGTGGCAGCCGACGCTCCAAGAGACCTTGCTAAATTGGAGGCAATATTCTTTGTTTGCCTCGGTGGGGACTGCATGGCTTGGCCATGGCCACGGCTTGAGAGTTGCCGGGCGGGTTGTTGGATTGCCGTAATTACCCACTCGGTGTTCCCGTCGTACACAACCACTCTGTAATAAACCAGGTGAAATTGAAGTTGGCTCTGGAAGAGGTATGCAGGTGTTCTACTGGTAGAAACACACAAACCTAAGGGATAGGCCGTCATAAAGCCCTTAGGGCCATGCTCTGGTAGCTGAATATTGGTGCTATCTCTAGTTTGCTGTAGTTTAGTGCGTTATTTTGTGCTACACTCACATATTTTTGTGACATGGTCAATCAAGTAGGTTTTTCACCTACCAATCTGAGGTGAGTACGTCTACGAAAACTATCATTTGTGTGCATCAGCATCCTCATAACATCCATTTTATTATAGCTATCATTACTGGTTTTGTTGTTTTCGTTGTTGTTGTTATTGTTATCATTGTTAATGTGAATATCACTCGCTTCTTTACAGTGATCAACAATTACAAAATTTACAACAAACACACAATATGTAGTATGAAGTGAAACCTTTATGTGACTGCCTGTGATGTGAATGAAGCCAATTCAGACAAGAAGCCTAATCTCCTTGCTTGTCATCAGGCTTCCGGTAATATTTACACTATTCTTTTTTCTTCGTTTCTTTCGTTTCTCTTTGTCGCTCTTGGCCTCTTTATTTAGGCCTTTGCATATGAGAGACTTTCTCAATCAGTCTCAGTGTTGCACAAGGAAAAGGTCCAGCGAGCTCTTCCGCCCGCAGTCTGGCGAACAGCCGCCTTCCTTGCGACCGCCTGCACGCCCGGCGCCCTTATCAGACCGGGATTACCCATACACGCGCCGCCCTCGCTCTCTATTGCTGCCCAAGTATCCTCACACACACGCACACGTATGTGTGTATGTATATATGTATGTACTTATATCTGTATCTAATTATCTATATAATATATATATGAATACACACACACACACACACACACACACACACACACACACACACACACACACACACACACATATATATATATATATATATATATATATATATATATATATATATATATAATATACATACATAAATACAAGTAAGCATAAAACAGTTGTATGTTTCTTTACCCTAGAAATAAAGCAAAGTAATTTTTCCTTGCGCTTAGTCACTGCATTGAACCTTCGCATCACCAAAGTCCTTCATTTGTTCTTTTCCATCGAGCAAATTAAGGAGATGTAGATTCATTTATAACTGGATCTAATTTGTTTGTCTTGTTGGAGCCGATAGGAACTCGGGATCTCTAGAGCTGCAAAGAATCGGGAACTCTTTCCTTTTATATTAGTTGTTCCAAATACCATATCGTTGCTCAGCTAGCAAGCGGCCACATGGCAACTTCACTCTTTGGTCTGCCAGCCGAGCATAGGAATGATGCTGGCGGCTGACTGAACGCGGGACTCGGAGGTTGGTCCCTCAATCCCGCAGGATAAGGATAAGTTGGATAAGCGAAGCTGAGCCTCGGCCGGGCTGTGCCGCAGGGCAATCAGGGCCAATCTGTCCAGCCGAAAGCCGCTGCCTCGCAGGGACATTAGTACTATGACGTCACCGGGGATGAAGGCGTCGATAAGGGACGTCGCAAGGGGGACGATCGGACGTGAATAAACAGCAGCCGACGCCCTTTTGTTTGCCTTTCACTGCCGTCGTGTTGACCTGCCCGCAGGCTCTCCGTACTGATGAATGGACGTCGGTCCTGGCTCGTTCAGCCTCGATATATACCTTTTTTCCACAGCTGCTGCGCCTTCGGTTGACTTCTGTTTCCGCGAAAGCTGCGGCGTCGCTAGGAAATGTGAATGGCTTTGAGCCTGCAATTCTCCTCTCTATCTTAGTTGGCTAATGAATTCTGGAGCGCAGTTACATATGTGTATATCTATCCGTATTCTGAAGGACAAAAATAATGCTCTGAAAGAGAGAAACCACTTTCACTTTCACCTTCATCTCCGTTTCTATATTCATCTTCACTTCCATCTTCACCTTCACCTTCATTTTCACCTTCATCTCCACCGTCATCTTTACTTTCATCTTCACCTTTAACTTCATCTCCATCTTCCCCTTCGTCTTTAACTACATTTTCACCTTCATCCTTAGATTCAGCTTCATCTCCATCTTCACCTTCACCCTCATCTTTACCTTCATCTACACAATTAACACCTTCATAACTTCATTTTCCTTTTCATCATCTTCAACTTCGTCTTCTTCACCTTCACCTACATCTTCATTTTCCTCTTCACCCTCATCTTCACCTCCATATTCGCCTCCATCTTCACATTCATATTCACCTACATCTCCATCTTCATATTCAGCATCTTCACTTTCACTTTCCCCTTGATCTTTAACTTCATCTTCATCTCCATGTTCATCTTCACCTTCACCTCCATATCACTTTCATCTTCATTTTCCTCTTGGTCCTCATCTTCTCCATCTTCACCTTCAAAGCTACTACCTTCACCTTCATCTTCATTTTCCTCTTCACCCTCATGTTCACCTTCAACTTCACCTTTATGTTCACATTCATCTCCATCTTTATCTTAACCTTCACCTTCACTGTCAAATTCATCTTCACCTCTACCTTCACCTTTATAACTTTCATTTTCACCTTCAACTTTACTTTCATAACTTTTCCTTCATCTTCGCTTTCACCTTCTTCTTCTTCATGTCCATCACATCATCCCCTTCAACTTTACCTTCATCTTCACCGTCATATTCATATTCACTTTCCCCTTCATCTTCATCTTCTCCATCTTCACTTTCATATTCACTTTCCCCTTCATCTTCAAATTAATCTTCACCTCCATCTTCACTTTCATATTTGTCTCCACATCATCTTTACTTTCATCTGCACCTTCAAATTCATCTTCACCTTCACCTTTTTATTTGTCTTCACTTTCCCCTTCATCTTTACCTCCATCTTCACCTTCATATTAACCTTCATTTTCATCACCGCCTTCACCTTTATCTCCATCTTCACCTTCATCTCCATCACCATCTTAATTTCATATTCACCTCCATCTTTATCTTTACCTTCATCTTCACCTCCATTTTCATCTTCACTTTCACCTTCACCTTCATTTCCATCTTCAACTTTATTTTCATCTTCACTTTTATCTTCACCTTCATCTCCATCTTCACCTTCATCATTTTCTTTAATTACTGCTATCCTATGCGACGTGTCTTTTGTAATTAGCCATCGATCAAGCCTCGTGGCGCGCTCACCAGTCATGAATTGTAACCTTATTTGCTTGAAATGACTTTGCTCCCTTTTCGACCACTTTCAATTTACATTAAGACACACAAGGATGTCAACTACGGCTTGATCTCTCAGTTGGAATAATGGGGGTAATAATGACAGTTTCATGACACAAAGGCGAGCCCGGAATAAGACGGCCCCGCGTGGCGCTTTACGGCCGTTTTGCACAGGCAATTGCGAGTCCCATTACGGCATGTGGGACCTGCTGCCTTGAGCTTGATGAAGGGCATACGCAAGAAGTCAGGCTGATCTAAAATGCGAGGATGCCATGTTGTAATACTAGCGGCACCTTGTATGAATCCCGCAGTGAAAATAAAATGCAAGAAAGACTTTGGGCGTCGAATGTGTATGACCTGCATCGAGGTAAACAAAAGGAACCATGCCTCATAATCGTAATCGGAATGTCCTCGTGCGGCGCGCGCACGTCGGATCTTTCCCTCGAAAATCCCCTTGTAAAATTCGGCCTGCTAGGCATAGGAGCTTGCGAACTGTAAATTACGTTTGAGGATATTGCTAAGCCAGGCCTGCTTAAACACGCTCTGCCTTGGGAGAGGCATCCTCGTTCTTAAGATACCTATGAAGAGGAATAAAAACTTCGCTTCCTTTTGGAGTACTCGCCTCAACACCCAGAGGTAATTAGGCTGATGAGGCAGAAAGTATGTCTCTTGACTATTTCTTTGATGAAGAATTCCGGATGAGACTAGAAGTCAACACGGGAAATGAACATGGCGGAGAGTACAGTATGCACTTATTTTCGTACTGTGTTTGCTAAGGCATAAAGTCTACTCTTTCTTAAACCATATAAAACAGGTATTGTAGATTCAAGCATACCATAGCACAATAACTACTGGCACACACATGCAAAACATATTCGCTAGATGTATGTGCAGGAATTACCCATTGCCTTGCCAACCAGAGACAAAAAACGGATATGTATTTATATTGACTTGACACATGTATAGATAATCAGCAGTTACTCTCTCAATATATATGTGTGTGTGTGTGTGTGTGTGTGTGTGTGTGTGTGTGTGTGTGTGTGTGTGTGTGTGTGTGTGTGTGTGTGTGTGTGTGTGTGTGTGTGTGTGTGTGTGTATTTTCAACAGCCATTTGTTCCACTGCAGGACCATTCACTATTGAGAGATAATTTGGCAGTACCACCCATGCCTGATTGGATGCCCTTCCTAATTAACCGCGGTTCGGCGCGCTAACACTTGTACCACGGCGATCACTTCTCAAGGCAATATGTCATTTTCTCGCAGTGAGAACGGGCCTGAGCCAGTAGTCGGAGCGCAGGCATTTTTACGACTGCCGCGACAGGGAATTGAACTCGGGACCACGAGAGTCAGAGCCCAGTGCTCTAACCACTGGACCATCGCAGCAATATATATATATATATATATATATATATATATATATATATATATATATATATATGTATATATATATATATATATATATATATATATATATATATAAACACACACACACACACACACACACACACACACACACACACACACACACACACACACACACACACACAAACACACACACACACACACACACATATATATATACGTGCGTTTGTATTTATACATGTTTATATATATGTACATATATATGTACATATCATCATCATCAATAACGGTATCCTTATGTTTGAGCAGCCGTGGACCTCTCCACTATCCTTCGCCACTCAACTCGATCTTGCGTTTTTCTTTCCACTTGTACCATCGACAACGCGCAAATATCTTTGATGTTATCGCTCAGTCTTGTCTTCGGTTTGCCTCTTCCTCTGTTTCCTATCACCATCCCTGTCAGCAAGATTTTCTCAATACTTTTATTTCTCATCACATAACCAATAAACTTTAATTTCCTTTTGTTCAAGATGTCCAACAGCCGGTCTTTACAATTTATTTTTCTCAGCACTTCATCATTCGTTTTCTTCTCTGTCCAGTTAATACGTAGTACTCGTCTGTAACACCACATTTCAAAACTATTGATCTATGTACATATACATATGTATAATATATGTACATATATATATATATTTATTTATTTATATATAAACATATGTATATGTATATGTGTATATATATGTATATATGTATATGTGTGTGCGTGTACTGGATGAGTAACATAGATACGATAGTAGTGCCTGACTTCTGCCATTTAGTTCAGTCCCTGTATGCTGAAAAGCTATGGGAGTTCACTCTATACAAAACAATTAATTCCTTATGGCTTCTATAAGATGAACAAGGCTTCGGGAGTCGACCCGGAAGAAAAATCCTGAGCCAGTCCCTAAGGCAATTTATTGTCGACTGCGACCTCGTTCTGGCAACTCCTATGACACTGTATGTGATGCGGGTTCACTCCCTTCATCTACCTAATACCTCATTCCGGCATAAGTTTGTTCAAGGCGGAAATATCCACGTCCCACTCATTAGTTAGAGGCATGGATGAAAAAAAAAAGAATGTCACACAACCCTCCACAGGGGAAGCAATGTGCTAGATGGCATGCATGATGTGTCGTGGAACAGCTGAAGTTTTGCGGTGTTTGTTCGCTTAATGATTACTTTACATTGTTATATCAGCACCGTATATTACCAGGTCAGAACCCTTTTGATTATGACCTCAACCTGTAAGCCACACTGTTACAACGGTATGGGATTATCCTAATGCAATTGGTGAACTCGATCTTCTCGCCTGCAGAGTGTTTTTACAAGGTAAATGGATACGAAAAGCTTTAGCAAAGAGAGACAATGCACCCACAGATAAACTCGTGTGTTGGGCTCAGCAGCTGTGGAGTACCCTGTCGACGTTTCACACCCAGCCACTCCCACAACCGATGGGACACTGTCGCCAAGTGGCAACTGTTGCTTTCAATCCCCACGTCGCCTCGATCTCCACCCCGAGGACAAGAGTAACTACTGCCAATATCACTGCACAACAGGTCGCAGCCTCACTGACTGTCGTGCAGGAGGAGAGACGCTGTTTTCACTGTTTTTACGTAAGTTGAACATGAGGACTGGCATTGCTGTGCAGACAGAGGACAGAGTGCAACTAGATATTGCTAATGTCGATTATAAAAGGTTGGATTGAAGACGGCCAATGATCCAGCTGCTTGTGAGCAGCACAGTTGCTGTAGAGATGCTACAGTTATCTCTGTAGCATCGCTTGAGGTAAGAGAAGAGGTTGACTTGCCAATACAGTTATCAGACTTTGTAAGTATAACTCATCGTACTTCTGTGCTCAGTACTTCTTCCCCTGGGCATATATTACTTGAGATGGATTTTATGAGGTTTCCTTCAGTTTCCATAATGAACGGTCATCTCGCCCCAGTTACCTGTGCATCTTGGGCTGTCTTCTTGATGTGACATTCACAAAGCACTGCAGCCAACCTTACCAACCTGTTGGTGGACCTAAAGGGTACAATTACATCAACCGATTGATGCCCGCTAAGCAAACAGAAAATAGTGCAAGCTTCATCAAGGGCAGGGTACCCTGGACCGTGACGAGATTGAAGTCACCCCTTCAACCCGCCAGTTAATAATCCCCACAAGTGTGACCAAAGTTGGAGGTCGCTTAAATGATATGTGAGAGGTGAACATCACTCAACATATAATCAAACTACACCCAGGTCAAGTGACTACTTATTCAAGCCCGATTGCTACAATGTATTCATTAGACTCCCTGCCTTTGGCAGGCCATGATACCGTCTCTCCACCACTGTTCCAAGGGTTACACTTGAAGACTTGCCTAATGAACCAGTTTCTCGGTGATCTCGAAGATGATGATTTTGAATCGTAATATAGGACCCTGGATATCGGATACGAGGACTTCATTACCTTCCCTGACATGTTTTTATCCAACAACTCAACTTCTGAAGATAAGGACATCAGTGAAAACGAGGTTCTGGCTGTATGATAAGTTCAGACATCTTACCGAACAACACCAGGAACGGTTTCGTGAACTATTCAACATGTATGATGATATCTTCACTGAAGAAAAGTCTGTGACTGGAACCATACCTGCAAAGGTTGCACTTGTCAAAACTGTCACCCTGCTGGATGATCAAGTAGTTCGACAAGCCCAAAGAGATGACCCGACACCGGCAGGGCCTTACTCCCGCCAAGGAGTAAGGCCCCGTCCCGCTAAACGATTTCGAGATGAAGAATGAATTGCTTTACCAACTATGATGACTTCCTGACCGCCTGGTTTATTTGCTAGTGGTACCCAAGACTATGCAGGCTCTAGCCATCAAATATGTGCACAATGATGCCCATCCTGTTGTTTGCAGGACATATTGCAGACATCAAGAGCTGTACCTCTTTACAGCATTACAGTGGGGCAAACTTCAGAATGCACCAGACGTCCATCATCGGATGGAATCATTGAGAAAGTCTTAAAAACTCCAAGCACTAAACTGTTTGTTCCCGCCTCTGAGACCTTGACGAAGGTAAGGGAGATAAACAAAAGTCATGCTCGCATGGCCCAGGCTACAGGTACTCTCTCCCAATCCACTGGTTAATTTACCTAAGCAATGTGTATTCTAGCAGTAAACCAGAAATCCATTATGGAAGACTGCTTGCTTGGGGTAGACCTTGCTGCACGCATATAGAGATAGACCGTACCGTGTGTGTGTGTGCCTTTTCTTTGTTCTTTATCATTTTGTTTTACAGTGGAGGGCAGAGGATTCGAGGCAGAGTATATGCAGACTTTGCTATAGTTTTGGCAGTCATGTATAAGTCCAAGCTACTTTAATAAATATTAGTTTTATGTGTTTGTTTGTTTTCTTATTTTTGTAATATACTTTGTAAGGTTATGTGAGTGAGGAACCCAAAATGAGGCCACCCGTGAGGCGGGAGACTTCAGGCTTAGGGGCCAAGGAAAATGAGGGGCCTCATTCGTTCCTCGAAGAGTGGGTGAGGGGACCAAGCTGAAGGCTCAGAACCCAATACACGGGGGTTACATTAACTCTCGCGGACGGAAGCGTAGTATAAAAGATATTAAAACAATAAATAGAAAATGTTATAATAAAAGAAAATATACAAAAGATAAAACCAATAACAAAAAGAATAAAACGTTAGGAGACATCATTAAGAAAATCATAATTATAATAAAAAATACGTAAAACAATCTGCTGCGATTCATTAATAAAAATCATAAAATAAGTTACTTTATCTCGCTGTAAAAGAGATATTAAAATGATTAACAAGTAAAAAGACATCATTAAAGAATAAAATTTAACTTAAAATACGAGAGATAAAAAAAGGTAAAAGACAGATGCATTCGCAGCAGATGTGGATGTTCTGTTACCCGCACATCATATAAAGCATCGTAAAAATATGTGGATAACGAAAGGAAAATGTACAAAAGCTGTAAAATAAACGTAAAATACATGTAAATAAAGCCAACATAAAACACTGATAAAAATAATTGTAGATATGAGGCTGACAGAGGGAAGTGGTCCAGCTGTGCTCGACTCGCCCTATGGATTACGGCAGGATGCTGGGTAGGATATGGGTAGGATGGGAGAAGGAGAGGATAGGGTTAATGGTAGAAGGTAGGGCAAACGGGAAAAAGGAATGGAAAGGGGGGAAATCAGCGCAGAAGTAGAAGGAAGAAGGAACAAGAAGTGTGCGAATAAGAGGGGTACGAAGGGAAATGCGGCAGGATACAGGGGAGGATAGGGATAGGATGGAGGCAGGATAGTATACGGATAGACATAAAAGTTAGAACAAGCAAGGGAAACGAGTAGAAGAGGGAGAAACTATCGTGGTAGTAGAGAGAAGGGAAAAAGCGAGGGAACAGGAAGAGTGCGAATAAGGGTGCGCGAGGGATACAAGGATCGGGGCAAGGAAGGGGGGGGAATAGGTGGTGGGTATGGTCGGGTGGGGGGAGAGGAGGTTGAAAACCTCACAACTTTCTAGCCATTTTACGGTGAGAAAATGACATATCGCCTTGAGAAAGTCAAACGCGGGTGTCGTAGGGGGAAGTCGTCGCCGTGGCACATGTGTTACGCACGAACCGCGATTGATTAGAATGGGCATCCAATTAGGCAAGGGCGGTACCGCCAAATAACCAAATGAATTGAGAGAGGCCTATCTCCAGCAGTGGAATGAATAGGTGTTGAAAAAAAAAAAAAAAAAAAAAAAAAAAAAAAAAAAAAAATATATATATATATATATATATATATATATATATATATATATATGGGGGTCGCGGTGGCCGAATGGTTAGAGTGTCGGACTCCAGACTGTCACGACGGCAATCTGAGTTTAAGGGTTCGAGTCACCGGCCGGCGCGTTGTTCCCTTGGGCAAGGAACTTCACTTCGATTGCCTACCTAGCCATTGGGTGGCCAAGCCAGCCCAAGTCAAAGCCGGGTAAATAGAGATGGTGACTCGAAAAAAAAAAAAAAAAAAACACCGGGCGGAAGGCAATGGCAAACCACCGCTCTAAATAGCCAAGAAAAATCATAGAAGCCCATGATCGTCAAGGCCGCGGTGGCCGAATGGTTAGAGCGTCGGACTGTCACGACGGCAATCTGAGTTCAAGGGTTCGAGTCACCGGCCGGTGCGTTGTTCCCTTGGGCTAGGAACTTCACCTCGAATGCCTACCTAGCCACTGGGTGGCCAAGCCAGCCCAAGTCAGTGCTGGTCCCAAGCCCGGATAAAATAGAGAGAATGATTACCTAAAATAAGTAACACCAGCATTCTCCGTAGAAAGGAACTGGGGACCCTACCACGTACTCACTCCAAGAGCATCACAACATGAAAACTACAATTAAGTATCATGCTGTGACCATGGCCGAGTGGTTAGAGCATCGGACTGTCACGACGGCAATCTGAGTTCGAGGGTTCGAGTCACCGGCCGGCGCGTTGTTCCCTTGGGCAAGAAACTTCACCTCGATTGCCTACCTAGCCACTGGGTGTGCAAGCCAGCCCAAGTCAATGCTGGTCCCAAGCACAGATAAATAGAGAGAATGATTACCTAAAAAAAAAAAAGGTAACACTGGACTCTCCGTGGAAAGGAACTGGGGACCCTACCACGTACTCACTCCAAGAGCATCACAACATGAAAACTACAATTAAATATCATGCTGTGATCACGGCGGCTCAAACATGAACCCACCGTAAAAAAGAAATATATAAATATATATTTTAGAGGAAGTAAATAAGCAAATGATTACCTAAAAGGTAACACCGGCACTCTCCGTGGAAAGGAACTGGGGACCCTACCACGTACTCGCTCCAAGATCATCACAACATGAAAATCACAATTAAGTATCATGCTGTGACCACGGCGGCTCAAACATGAGCATACCGTTATTGATGATGATAAGTAAATATGTGTGTGTATGTGCGCGCGCGTGCGTGTCTGTATATGTATATATATATTTATACATGTATATAATATATGTAGGCCGCGGTGGCCGAGTGGTTAGAGCATCGGCCTCAAGACTGTCATGACGGCAATCTGCGTTCGAGGGTTCGAGTCACCGGCCGGCGCGTTGTTCCCTTGGGTAAGGAACTTCACCTCGATTGCCTACCTAGGCACTGGGTGGGCCCAAGCACGGATAAATAGAGAGAATGATTACCTAAAAGGTAACACCGGCACTCTCCGTGGAAAGGAACTGGGAACCCTACCACGTACTCACTCCAATACCATCACATGAAAAATTTATATATATATATGTGTATATCATCATCAATAACGGTATGCTCATGTTTGAGCAGCCGTGGACCTCTCCACCATCCTTCGCCACTAAACTCGATCTTACGCTTTTCTTTCCACTTGTACCATCGACAGCCCGCAAATATCTTTGATATTGTCGCTCAGTCTTGTCTTCGGTTTGCCTCTTCCTCTGTTTCCTATCACCATCCCTGTCAGCAAGTTTTTCTCAATACTTTTACTTCTCATTACATGACCAATAAACTTTAATTTCCTCTTGTTCAAGATGTCCAACAGTCGGTCTTTACAATTTATTTTTCTCAGCACTTCATCATTCGTCTTCTTCTCTGTCCAGCTAATATGCAGTACTCGTCTGTAACACCACATTTCAAAACTATTGATCTTTTTCTTGTCTATCTACTTCAACACCCAACACTCAGAACCATATGATGCAATTGGGAAAACTAATGAGTTCAATAACCTCAGCTTTGTCCGTAAGGTAATGCTTCAGTCTTTCCAGATGTTATTGAGAGCAATTGTGGCGTTTTTGGCAATGGTAATTCTTCTTTTTATCTCTGGTGAATCATCATATGTATTAGTCAAAACAGCTCCAAGATAAGTGAACTCTTTCACATTTTCCACAATCATTCCATTGATTGTAACATGTTCATCATTGTTCATTGCCGGTTATCTTTGAATCTTCATGATCTTAGTTTTCTTGGCATTAAGAAACAAGCCAGCCTTTTCGCTTGCTTTTCTAACTTTATCTAGTAGTTGTTGTAGTTCAGTGATACTGCTGGCAATCAAAACTATCATCGGCGTACCTCAGATTTGATATTTTGTATCCTCCAACATCCACAGTTCCATCAAAATTCTCTAGAACACCTCTCATAATTGTTTCAGAATATATATTAAAGAGGCGCGGAGACAGAATGCAACCCTGTCGTACTCCTTGTTTGACTTCGAACCATTCTGTTAACCCATAAGTGGTTCTTACAGCTGCTTGTTGTTGGTCATACAAGGCTTTTATTAGTTGGATGATGTGTTTTGGAAACTTCATATCGTACATGTTATTCCAGAGGATATCGTGATCAACAGTATCAACAGCTTTCACATAATCGATGAAACACAGGTATAGGTCTTTTTGATGTTCTCTGTTTTTCTCTATGATCAATTTTAAATTTAGAATCTGGTTTCTGGTACCCTTTCCAGGGCGAAAACCTGCTTGTTCGTCTGCAATTTCCTCTCTTAACTTCAACTTCATTCTTTCAGCAATAATTTTCAACAAAATTTTGCTGCTGTGTCTTATTAATGCAATATATATATATATATATATATATATATATATATATATATATATATATATTATATACATATATATATGTGTATACACTGAAGTGGGGCCGCGGTGGCCGAATGGTTAGAGCGTCGGACTCAAGACTGTCACGACGGCAATCTGAGTTCGAGGGTTCGAGTCACCGGCCGGCGCGTTGTTTCCCTTGGGCAAGGAACTTTACCTCGATTGCCTGCCTAGCCACTGGGTAGCCAAGCCAGCTCAAGTCAGTGCCGGGTAAATAGAGATGGTGACTTGATAAAAACACCGGGCGGAAGGCAATGGCAAACCACCGCCCTAAATTGCTATGAAAAATCATGGAAGCCCATGATCGTCAAGGCCGCGGTGGCCGAATGGTTAGAGCGTCGGACTCAAGACTGTCACAACGGCAATCTGAATTTGAGGGTTCGAGTCACCGACCGCCGCGTTGTTCCCTTGGGCAAGGAACTTCACCTTGATTGCCTACCTAGCCACTGGGTGGCCAAGCCAGCCCAAGTCAAGTGCTGGTCCCAAGCCCGGATAAGTAGAGAGAATAATTACCTGAAAAGGTAACACCGGTACTCTCCGTGGAAAGGAACTGGGGACCCTACCACGTACTCACTCCAAGATCATCACAACATGAAAACTACAATTAAGTGTCATGCTGTGACCACGGCGGCTCAGACATGAACCTACCGTTAAAAGAAAGATACACTGAAGTAGGGGCCGCGGTGGCCGAATGGTTAGAGCGTCGGACTCAAGACTGTCATGATGGCAATCTGAGTTCGAGGGTTCGAGTCACCTCGATTACCTGCCTAGCCACTGGGTGGCCAAGCCAGCGCAAGTCAGTGGCGGGTAAATAGAGATGGTGACTCGATAATAAAAAAAAAAAACAAAAAAAAAAAAACACCAGGCGGAAGGCAATGCCAAACCACTGCTCTAAATTGCCAAGAAAAATCATGGAAGCCCATGATCGTCAAGGCCGCGGCGGCCGAATGGTTAGAGCATCGGACTCAAGACTGTCACGACGGCAATCTGAGTTCGAGGGTTCGAGACACCGGCCGGCGCGTTGTTCCCTTGGGCAAAGGAACTTCACCTCGATTGCCTACCTAGCCATGGTGCCAAGCCACCAAGTCAGTGTGGTCCAAGCCAGATAAAATAAGGAATGATTACCTAAAAAAAAAAACAAAACAAAGTAACACTGGCCTCCCATGGAAAGAACTGGGGACCCTACACGTACTCACTCCAACAGCAAAACTTGAAAACACAATAAGATCAGGTGACCCGGCCACTCTACGCTGAAAGAACTGGACCCTACAAGTAACTAAAGCAAGAAAAATCAATAGTTATTGAAAGGGGTTCAGACATACCTAGCGTTAAAGAGAAGACGAATGATGAGTGTGAGAAAAAATAAATTGTAAAGACCGGCTGTTGGAATCTGGAACAGGAGGAAATAAAGTTTATTGGTCATGTGATGAGAAGTAAAGTATTGAAAACAGACTTGGACTGATAGGGATGGTGATAGGAAACAGAGGAAGAGGCAAACCGAAGACAAGACTGAGCGACAACATCAAAGATATTTGCGGGCTGTCGATGGTACAAGTGGAAAGAAAAGCGTAAGATCGAGTTGAGTGGCGAAGGATGGTGGAGAGGTCCACGGCTGCTCAAACATGAGCATACCGTTATTGATGTTGTATATATATATATATATATATATATATATATATATATTTTTTTTTTTTTTTTTTTTTTTTTTTTTTTTTTTTTTTTTTTTTTTTTTTTTTTTTTGTTGTTGTGTGTGTGTGTGTATGGTAGCCTGTCAGATTCTGACATTGGCTGTCACAGCATGATACTTAATTGTACTTTCGTGTTGTGATGCTCTTGGAGTGAGTACGTGATAGGGTCCCCAGTTCCTTTCCTCGGAGAATGCCAGAATGCCGGTGTCACCTTTTTTAGGCAAACATTCTCCCTATTTACCCGGGCTAGGTAGGCAATCGAGGTGAAGCTCCGTGCCCAAGGGAACAACGCGCCGGCCGGTGACTCGAACCCTGTTTGCGTGTGCGATGTGTGCATGTGTGTGGGGGTGTTTGTGTGTGTGTGTGGGGAGGGGTGTTTGTGTGTGAATGTGCGATGTGTGTGTGTGTGTGTGTGTGTGTGTGTGTGTGTGTGTGTGTGTGTGTGTGTGTGTGTGTGTGCGTACATGCGGTCGATGTGTGTGTGTGTATGTGCGATGTGTGTTTGTGTGAGTGTGCGATGTGTGTGTGTTTGTGTTTGTATGTGTGTGTGCGTGTGAGTGTGTGTGTGTGTGTGTGTGTGTGTGTGTGTGGTGTGTGTGTGTGTGTGTGTGTGGTGGTGTGTGTGATGTGTGTGTGTCGTGTGTGTGTGTTGGTGTTGTGGTGTGTGTGTGTGGTTGTGTGTGGTGTTGTTGTGTGGTTCGATTTGTGGTGCGGTGTTTGTGATTTGTGTGTGGTGTGTGTGTTGTGTGTGGTGTGTTGGTTGTGTGGTGTGGGTGTGGTTGTGTGTGGTGGTGTTGTGTGTGTGTGTGTTGTGTGTGTTGTGGTTGTGTGTTGTGGGGTGGGGGTGTGTGTGTTGGGTGTTGTGTGGTGTGTTGGATTGTGTGTGTGTGTGTGTGATTGGTGTGTGTGTGTGTGGTGTGTGATTGTGTGTGTGTGTGTGTGTGTGTGTGTGTGTGATTGTGTGTGTGTGTGCGCGTGCGCAATGTGTGTTTGCGGACCACGTCCCACCAAGCAGCGGGGGATGGGGGGGGGGGGGAGGAACATGGGGGGAAGGTGACGAAGCGGACGCCGGGGGAGGAGGAGGGAGCCGCTGGGGGGGGGGGTGAGGAAGAGAAAGGAGGGGCCGAGGAAGGAGGATAGATGATGGAGGGAACGAGAAGGAAGGATGAAGGGACCGAGGGGGAGTCTGCTTAAAATTCTGGTCGATGCGTGGTCGTTGCGAGGACACGGAACCAGAGAGAGGATTTCTGGGGCCACGATGGTGGAAGTGGCGACGAGTCCTTTTTCCGTACCTGTCCTTTCCTGTCATCTTCCATTTCCTCGCTTCGTTTGCCGCATTATCTGCATTCTCCATTGCTTATCCTTTTATTCACACTGGATATGCAGGTCGCCGACATATTTACGTGTATTCGTATGCGTTGCACGTGTATGAACGCTGGTCTAGCAGTTAATAGTCATTTCCCTTTTCATGCACAAGCATCAGTCTTACTGAAAGCCTCTTGTCACGGCAGCCATCCGCGCCGCTCTCCCACTCCCTCGTAAAACTTGATTGCTGTATTTCGGGCAATGTTGTAATATGAGGATTTTTGTTTTTCTCTCTCTTTTAGAAATAGAAATTTCATCATTGAAGTGCTTTTAGATGCCCTAAATAATGTATTTTTTCATAGACATTCAAAGGGATGAAACATGTCCTCTCTATTTGACCAGGGAGATATTTATTAGTTCTAGGCATATACCTACGAGGCAAAGATATGAGCAAGAATCTACAGAACATCTCGTAGACTTACTCGTACATTACATTCCCACGCGTCACCGTCGAGTATTCTGCGTCAGCCTTATCACCCAAGGCCCTGCACCCACCAGCCGCAATTGCCCCCACCCCCACCATCACCACTTGACAGTATCACAAGGGCACGTCCGACCAACCTGAATACCTTGCTATTAGTAACATCTCCAAAATAGTTACATGGGGCATCGTGTAGAGGAATGAAAACTAGACGCAGACGAGTTTCCGTGAGCACCGCCAAAACAAGTGAACTGTGGGAGATCTAGATAAATAAATAGGAAAATGAAGCTAGTTCAGACAAAGCAGATTGGGGCTCCGTTGTAAAACCACCAGTGTAGAAAGAGGTAAGATTTGTAAATGCATGCAGAAGTTTAACAAGTCATTTACTAGTAAGCGAGATCACAAGTAAAGCAAAATAAACTCAAGGAAGAATTGAAGAGTGAAGGAAACAACAGAGGGAACTGAGGACGCAGGTACAGAGTCGCTGTCTGATTGCCTCACTTCCTCGCCCTTCGAGATCCTGGTGGCGGTGCCTCGACGCCTCCCTCGGAACACTGCAGTGAAGGCTGATTTGATCAACTGTCCGCCTGACCGCGCGTCCGTCGGGAGATACCTGGAACTGGCGCACAGGAGCCACAAGAAGGAAAATGCCATCAAGAGGAATTTCCTTTCTATAACATCGGGTTGTCATATCTTGAGATATCAAACAGTATCCTATTCGTCACCAAACCCCTTGTTGTTCTCACAGGCATGAGTAATTATTATGGCGAAACATGAGATAGGGAGTTTGGGTTGGATTGGTTTACTGCTTAATAAGTATTTCCGCTTTTTCCGATGATCTACGATGTCGATAAAGTATTAGACTTAATCAGTGTTTGTTTAGACGAGTCACCATTTATTTATTCACTAGTTTTTTATATTTATATGACAGAATTTATATTTTGCTTTAATGCAATACCCAGTCCCCTCCACGTCCGTGGTCACCACTCAGCATTGCCAATGAGTGAACTGCTAGTTTCGACTTTTATATTCAACGCACGTCATTTGTAACAAGGGCCATGTGTTTCGGATACAAGAGTCGAAAGTGACTATCCGCACTTTGACAGCGCTGAGCAGTGAGCTTGGAAATAGAGATGAAAGGAAAATTAAAGATTACGCAATAATGAGACCATGGCTCTGAATGCCACTCATCAGCGCTATCACGTGGCTCTCATAAACGGAAAGCTCTCGACCACTTGGAATCCAGTATTTCACCGCGCTCTCTCCGCTGGGTAATTCAAGGCATTATTTATGCTTGCTTTTCATAGATAATAAATACAAACTCCTCCAACAATAAGAGTCGTATACTTAGGATTAACTTATCTTTTGATCATCTATGCTACATATAAATAGATCGAAACCATTTATCAGCGTCAACTTGAAGGCATTTATAAAGTAAGGCGAGTTGGAAAGATTGCTGGCGGGGGTGACCGCCATAAAACAGCTGAAGTGGCGACGCGTAAGGCTGTCAGTCATCCAGCGAGCCATTCGGGTTGTCCTTTTTGCCGTGCCTATATATAGGTCATATTCGAAAAACAGGGAGAGAGGGGGGAGGGGAGGGGGAAGGGAGCGAGAGAGAAAGAAATAGAGAGAAGGCGAGAGAGATAGACAGACAGAGGGAGGGTAGGATAGTGAGAGAGAAACAGAGAAAGGAGAGACGTGTACCAGTGTATATAAGCAATAATAAAAAAAAAAAATGAGAGGACTTCAGTTCAATAGCACAAGCAGATTTCACAATTAAAAGAACAATACCAATAACGATATATATATATATATATATATATATATATATATATATATATATATATATATCATTATTACAGCCCATTATATTACTTCACTTAGATATCCTTATTTCATCATGCCACGAAGATTACAGAAGTCAATAGAAGCGCTTTTTCTGGATGATACAGCAATATTTTCATGCGCCCTTAATTGCTGTTGTTGCTTAGCTGTTGGATTACCTTGTTGTTTGAAGAACCGTTTGTTTATTTATTTATCTATTTATTTATTTGTTCATTTATTTATAATGTATATATATAAATATATATATATATATATATATATATATATATATATGTGTGTGTGTGTGTGTGTGTGTGTGTGTGTGTGTGTGTGTGTGTGTGTGTGTGTGTGTGTGTGTTGTTTGTTTGTTTGTCTGTTTGTTTGTGTGTGTGTGGTGTATGTTTGTGTGCTTACATCATAAGCTTATTATGATTTCATCACTTTCTTGAAATGTTGATCTGTTCGCACAGTAAGAGGTAAGTGTTACATGAAAGCAATGTCAGAAGATGCTACTGTCTCAGAAACCGGGCGCAAATGAATGAATGACGACACAAGTCGGCATTATTCGGCAGAGGCCAGGCTCCCTTCATAGGCATAGCCCGGGCTCAGCTTCGCATATCGGACTTATCTTTATCCTTATCGCCTGGCCAGTCGGCATTGCCGCTGGGACCCAATCCGAACCCACTAAGCACCAGCGGCTTGAAATGGATTTAGAGAGCTTGTCTCTCGAACTGCTGTGTATCTCCTACTATGTTATGTTGATATTTGCCTTTTATCCTATCTAGATCATAATGCAGCCAGGAGAAAGGAAGAAATCCAATACACTGTTTCAACTACTTAAGTGAAGAATCGCTGTCGATATTGTCAAGTTAAGTAGTGGGAGTTGTAAATTTGGAGAGTATGTTTTCATAAATAATAAAATTAATACAGCCGATATATTAAGTGCATATCCCAAAAATGT
>NC_051391.1:25962000-25964500 GCF_015228065.2 Penaeus monodon | reverse complement strand
GGTCCGACTGCAATATATAGTCCGGGAACCAGATCATACACGTAAGGGCCAGAATAAGAGAAAAAGAAAGTCAACAGAGAAGAGGGGGTGTTAACTACCACTAGCCGGTTATTCATAAAAAAAAATTGCGGTTTTTAATGTTGGTTTTTAATTTATTTTCGTCTTTTTTTCATTTTGTGTTTTAGTTTCACAAAGATAAAGAAGAAAATAGAAGAGGGAGACGTCAATAGCGATCCGCATGGACCTAGCTTGAACTACAAACCGTCTCTGATAGATATGAGAGTAGATAAGGGAAACGACATCGGCAATCCGCAAGGATTTATTTGAACCACAGTCGTCACACAGAGAAGAAATAGATGTAACTTGTACATCATGTACGAGTCACTTGTCATAACTGACAAAATTGCGGGCTAAAGAGATACATCATAAATCTTTACGCCGGCACTAAGACAGCAACCAATCCTATTAATGAAAAGGTTCAGTGTCTTTTGTCCTGCGTGTGTGAGTGAGGTGAATGTGTGTGTATGCGTGTGTGAGTGACAGCTAGCGTGAATGAGAGGGAAAGCGAGAGTGACCTCACACAGAGAATGAATCACAAACACGAATATTAACGTTCACTATAACAAAACTGAAGTAAATTAACAATGCTAGCTATTTAAAATTATTTCAACTACCACATTGAATTCAACATATAATGATATGCGACAGAATGTACGCATGAATGAATGGTGACGTGAAAAAAAATATTCGCAACTTTTTAGCAAGCAAATCTTCTTGGGGTCAGAAATATGAACTGCCGAGGTACATGTCTAGCTAGGCATGTCAGACTTCATTAATGGGGGGATCCTATACCCAAATGCCGTATATGACTGAGGCGAATCGAGCCAGGGAAATCTATAATAACCTGCTCTTTTCTGCATATCTGTGATGGGCGCTCGCAAAATTCCCTAAGGATATTTAAATTATCACGAATCACACAAACGCTTGGGATATACCCAAAACATGCAAGTGACTTCAAGAGGGTGAGAAAGGTGTGATTAATAAGCAAATAATGATTCTAGCTTAAAACCCTAGTCCTACATTAATTAATGGACATAACCGCGGGTCACACCGACTCAAAGTTGCCGATCGAACGAATAACTTCGGTTTATTGTACCTACTTTCGAACGACAGAGCGCAGATCTATTAGGCGTTTACACAACCCCGGGGCAATATCAGGCAATTCTGTGCACTATGATATGGGGGAAGATCCTACGCTATATTCGAAATAATAAATGTTACTAAAATTGCGTTACACACTCCGTTCTAGTGCCGATAGAACGTGTCACCACGGAGCATTTGTAACTGCTATGGTTAATCCCCTAGGTTTGACTGGAAAAAGGAAAAGGTCAGGTCAGGTCAAGACCACCACCGACTGACCACAAGCGAAAGAGAAAGCTGGGTCAGGTCAGGGTGAGGGAAGGAATGAGATTAAATGAAATGATACTCACGATAAGATAAAATCACGAACGCGTTAAATTCGTTGCAGATGAAACAACATAAATCTATAAAAACGAGAGAAAAAAAATTATTACTTGACTAACGAACGATATTCATGTTTATTGATCATAACTCGATCACATGGAAATGCGATCTGAGGTGAAGGGATAGTCATTTCCTGTCATTAGCACCTTTTAACCCAACAAAAAAAAACAACGGCTTAGCACATGTATGGGAGAAGGAAGGGAAAAGAAATAAGAAAGGGGGCCCAAAAGTGTACTTACGTGTTTTTTTTTTCTTAGCCATGTCTTGAAGCAGTCGAGTGGATTTTCTTTGAAGGTTTGCATTCATGCTGCGAGCCGGAAGAATGCAGCGCCACCCTGCCACCAGATATGACGGGTCTAGAGGGTAGTCAACGTACGTCGGACTCACAACACTTGTGAAGGGGGTGAACACACGCTACTACGACGCTACGACTTATCTAAAGGGGTAAAAGCGCCGCGTGGAGGTCACTGTCGGTCAGCCCGCCCGGAGGGAGGCGAGGGCTAAACCAACCTTACCGCGCTGGTCACTAGCGACGAACTCTCTGAGGCCTAGGTCATCATAGGTATAAGTAGTGACCGTTCCAGCTGGAGGAAGCGATAGAAGCAGCTGGAGGGGGCATGGGGGGAGCGAGGTGAGGTCACCGGACCCGCATACCACACTGT
The DNA here is from genome assembly GCF_015228065.2 of Penaeus monodon. Classification (NCBI taxonomy): domain Eukaryota; kingdom Metazoa; phylum Arthropoda; class Malacostraca; order Decapoda; family Penaeidae; genus Penaeus; species Penaeus monodon. Next base: position 25,962,314 of record NC_051391.1, on the reverse strand, counting down.
ACAGTCTCTCTCTCTCTCTCTCTCTCTCTCTTCCTCTCTCTCTCTCCTTTCCTCTCTCCCCTCTCTCCTTCCTTTCTCTCTCTCTCCTTTTCTCGCTTTCTCTTTCTGCTCTCTCTCCCTCACTCTCTCTCTCTCTTTTCTCTCTCCTCTCTCCTCTCTCTCTCCTCTCTCTCTCTCTCTCCTCCTCTCTCTCCTCTCTCTCTCCTTCTCTCCTCTCTCTCTCTCTCTCTCTCTCTCTCTCTCTCTCCTCTCTCTCTTTTCTCTCTCCTATCCTCTCTCTCTCTCCTCTCTCTCTCTTCTCTCTTCTCTCCCTT
>NC_051391.1:25945766-25961900 GCF_015228065.2 Penaeus monodon | reverse complement strand
TTCCCCCCTTTTTTTCCCTTCTTCCTTACTTCTGCGCTGATTTCCCCCCTTTCCTTTCCCTTTTTCCCTTTGCCCTACCTTCTACCATTAACCCTATCCTCTCCTTCTCCCATCCTACCCATATCCTACCCAGCATCCTGCCGTAATCCATAGGGCGAGCCCGGCACAGCTGGACCACTTCCCTCTGTCAGCCTCATATCTACAATTATTTTTATCAGTGTTTTATGCTGGCTTTATTTACATGTATTTTACGTTTAATTTTACACTTTTGTACATTTCCTTTCGTATCCACATATTTTTACGATGCTTTATATGATGTGCGGGTAACAGAACCATCCACATCGCTGCGAATGCATCGGTCTTTTACCTTTTTTTATCTCTCGTATTTTAATTTTTAAAATTTTTTATTCTTTAATGATGTCTTTTTACTTGTTAATCATTTTAATATCTTTTTTTACAGCGAGATAAAGTAACTTATTTTATGATTTTTATATAATGAATCGCAGCAGTTTTGTTTTACGTATTTTTTATTATAATTATGATTTTCTTAATGATGTCTCTAACGTTTTATTCTTTTTGTTATTGGTTTTATCTTTTGTATATTTTCTTTTATTATAACATTTTCTTATTTTTTGTTTTAATATCTTTTATACTACGCTTCCGTCCGCGAGAGTTAATGAAACCCCCGTGTATTGGGTTCTGAGCCTTCAGCTTGGTCCCCCCCACCCACTCTTCGAGGAACGAATGAGGCCCCTCTTTTCCTTGGCCCCTAAGCCTGAAGTCTCCCGCCTCACGGGTGGCCTCATTTGGGTCCTCACTCACAAACCTTACAAAGTATATTACAAAAATAAGAAAACAAACAAACACATAAAACTAATATTATTAAAGTAGCTTGGCTTATACATGACTGCCAAAACTATAGCAAAGTCTGCATATACTCTGCCTCGAACCTCTGCCCTCACTGTAAAAACAAATGATAAAGAAAAAAGAAAAGGCACACACACACACGGTACGGTCTATCCTATATGCGTCACAAGGTCTACCCCAAGCAAGCATCTTCCATAATGGGTTTCTGGTTTACTGCTAGAATACCATTGCTTAGGAAATTAACAGTGGATTTGGGAGAGAGTACCTGTAGCCTGGGCCATGCAGCAGACTTTTTTTTTTCTCCCTTACCTTCGTCAAAGGGCTCAGACGGAAAAACTTTTGTGCTTGAGTTTTTAAGACTTTTTCAAAGATTCCATCCGATGATGGGGCGTCTGGTGCATTCTGAAGTTTGCCCCCTGTAATGCTGTAAAGAGTACAGCTTTGAGTCTGCAAAAGTCCCCAAAAAAACAGGATGGGCTATTTTGAAAATATTTGATGGCTAGAGCCGCTAGCTTGGGTACCACTAAAATAAACCAGCGGGCAGAAATCATCATAGTTGTTAAAACAATCATTCTTCATCCGAAATCGTTTAGCGGACGGGGGGCCCTTTCTCTTGGGGGAGTAAGGCCTGCCGGTGTGGTATCTCTTTTGGGTTGTCGAACTCTTGATCATCCCCGGGTGACAGTTTTGACAAATGCAACCCTTTTCAGGGAGGTTCCAGTCACAGACTTTTTTCAGTGAAGAATCATATACATGTTTAAATTCAAAAACCCTTCCTGGTGTTGTTCGGGAAAAGCTGAACTTATCATCACCAGAAACCCCGTTTTTTATGATGTCCTTATTTCAGAAGTTGGTTGTTGGGTAAAAAAATGTCAGGGAAGGGAATGAAGTCCTCGTATCCGATATCCAGGGCCCCTATATTACGATTCAAAATCATCATCTTCGAGATCACCGAGAAACTGGTTCATTAGGCAAGTTTTCCCAAGTGTAACCCTTGGAACAGTGGTGGAGAGACGGTATCATGGCCTGCCAAAGGCAGGGAGTCTAATGAATACATTGTAGCAATCGGGCTTGAATAAGTAGTCACTTGACCTGGGTGTAGTTTGATTTATGTTGAGTGATGTTCACCTCTCACATATCATTTAAGCGACCTCCAACTTTGGTCACACTTTTGGGGATATTAAATGGCGGGTTGAAGGGGTGACTTCAATCTCGTCACGGTCCAGGGTACCCTGCCCTTGATGAAGCTTGCACTATTTTCTGTTTGCTTAGCGGCATAAATGGGTTTTGATGTAATTGTTACCCTTTAGGTCCCCCAAAACCAGGTTGGTAAGGTTGGCTGCAGTGCTTTGTGAATGTCACATCAAGAAGACAGCCCAAGATGCACAGGTAACTGGGGCGAGATGACCGTTCATTATGGAAAACTGAAGGAAACCTCATAAAATCCATCTCAAGTAATATATGCCCAGGGGAAGAAGTACTGAGCATAGAAGTACGATGAGTTATACTTACAAAGTCTGATAACTGTATTGGAAGTCAACCTTTCTCTTACCTCAAGCGATGCTACAGAGAAAAACTGTAGCATCTCTACAGCAACTGGGCTGCTCCCAAGCAGCTGGATCATTGGCCGTCTTCAACCCAACCTTTTATATCGACTTAGCAATATCTAGTTGCACTCTGTCCTCTGTCTGCACTGAAAATGCCAGTCCTCATGTTCAACTTACGTAAAACAGTGAAAACAGCGTCTCTCCCTCCTGCACGACAGTCAGTGAGGCTGCGACCTGTTGGCAGTGATATTGGCAGTAGTTACTCTTGTCCTCGGGGTGGAGATCGAGGCGACGTGGGGATTGGAAAGCAACAGTTGCCACTTGGGGGACAGTGTCCATCGGTTGTGGGAGTGGCTGGGTGTGAAACGTCGACAGGGTACCCACAGCTGCTGAGCCCAACACACGAGTTTATCTTGGGTGCATTGCCCTCTCTTTGCTAAAGCTTTTCGTATCCATTTACCTTGTAAAAACACTCTGCAGGCGAGAAGATCGAGTTCACCAATTGCATTAGGATAATCCCATACCGTTGTAACAGTGTGGCTTACAGGTTGAGTCATAATCAAAAGGGTTCTGACCTGGTAATATACAGTGCTGAATAACAATGTAAAGAAATCATTAAGCGAACAAACACCGCAAAAACTTCAGCTGTTCCACGACACATCAGCATGCCCCTCTAGCACATTGCTTCCCCTGTGGAGGGTTGTGTGACATTCTTTTTTTTTTTCATCCATGCCTCTAACTAATGAGTGGGACGTGGTATTTCCGCCTTGAACAAACTTATGCCGGAATGAGGTATTTGGTAGATGAAGGGAGTGAACCCGCATCACATACAGTGTCATAGGAGTTGCCAGAACGAGGTCGCAGTCGACAATAAATTGCCCTTAGGGACTGGCTCAGGATTTTTCTCCCGGGTCGACTCCCGAAGCCTTGTTCATCTTATAGAAGCCATAAGGAATTAATTGTTTTGTATAGAGTGAACTCCCATAGCTTTTCAGCATACAGGGACTGAACTAAATGGCAGAAGTCAGGCACTACTATCGTATCTATGTTACTCATCCAGTACACGCACACACAAAATACATATATACATATATATAAAACATATACATATAATATTTTTATATATAAATAAATAAATATATATATAGTACATATATTATACATATGTATATGTACATAGATCATAGTTTTAAAATGTGGTGTTACAGACGAGTACTACGTATTAACTGGACAGAGAAGAAACGAATGATGAAGTGCTGAGAAAAATAAATTGTAAAGCCCGGGCTGTTGGACATCTTGAACAAAAGGAAATTAAAGTTTATTGGTTATGTGATGAAAAATAAAAGTATTGAGAAAATCTTGCTGACAGGGATGGTGATAGGAAACAGAGGAAGAGGCAAAAACCCAAGAAAAACTGACGACAAAAATTTCGGTTGATTTACGGGCCGAGGTTGATGGAAAGTGGAATTAAAAACGCAAGCATAAGGGGGAAAAGGAAGTAGGTGTAAAATAAGGAACTTATGAAATATATATACATTTATAAAAAAGATATTAAAATGTTGGTTTTTTTGTGTGTGTGGTGTGGGTGTGTTGTGTGTGGGGTGTGTGTGTGTGTGTGGTGTGTGTGTGTGTGTGTGTGTGTGTGTGTGTGTGTGTGTGTGTGTGTTTTTTTTATATATTTATATATATATATATATATATATTATAATATATAATATATTATAATATATATATATATATATATAATAATAATATTATAAATATATATTTTAAAATTAAAATTATATTTTTTATTTATTTAAAATAATATATATATATATATATATATATAATTTTATATATATAATAATTTATTATATAATATATAATATATTTTAAAATATATATATATATATATTTAAAATTTTATTTTAAAATTTAAAATATATATTATATATATATATTTTATAATATATATAAAACACACACACACACACACCCACACCACACACCCACACAACACACACACACACACACACAAACACACACACCCACACACACACACACAAACAAACACCCCCACACACACACACACTTTATAATAAAATTTTGCTTTTGGGTATTTATCCCTGTTTTAAAATATGTAAATATATATGTTACATATCATCATAAACAAAACGGTATCCTTTTTTTGACACCCGTGCCTCTCCACTATCCTTCGCCACCCCAACTCGATTTTGCGTTTTTTTTTTCCCTTTACCATCGACAACCCGCAAATATCTTTGAGGGTTATCCTCGGGTTTGTTTTTGGGTTTTTTCCCTCTTCCTCTGTTTTCCCATCACCCTCCCTGTTTGCAAGGGTTTTTTTCAATACTTTTATTTCTCATCACTAACCAAAAAACTTTAAAATTTTTTTTGTTCAAGATGTAAAAAAGCCGGTCTTTTCAAATTTATTTTTTTCAGCCCCTTCATCATTCGTTTTCTTTTCTTCCGTTTTACGTTTGTACTCGGGCTGAAAAACCCCCTTTCAAAAATATTAAACCCATGTACATATACATATGTATAATTTGTACATATATTATATTTTTATTTATTTATATATAAACTATGTATATGTATATGGGGTATATATATGTATATATGTATATGTGTGTGCGTTTACTGGATATAACTAGATACATAGTAGTGCCTGACTTCTGCCATTTTTGTTTTTAGTCCCCGTATCTGAAAACTATGGGAGTTCACTCTATACAAAAATTAAATTTCCCTTTTGGGTTCTATAAGATAAAACAAGGCCCCGTTTTGGGGTTTGACCCCGGGAAAAAAAATCCCGAGCCAGTCCCTAAGGGAAAATTTTTTGTCGACTGCGACCTCGTTCTGGCAAATCCTATGGGCACTGTTTTGATGCGGGGTTTCCCCCTCCCCTTTAAACTACCCCAATAAATCTTCCGGGATAAGTTTGTTCAAAGGGGGAAAAATCCACGTCCCCCCTTAGTTTTGAGGCATGGGTGAAAAAAAAAAGAATTCACCCAACCCCCCCACAGGGGGAAACAATGTCTAGATGGGATGGGAGATTTGTAAAAAGGAAAAAAGCTGGGAAATTTTGCGGTGTTTTTTCGCTTAATGATTACTTTACATTGTTATAATCAGCACCGTATATTACCAGGTCAGAACCCTTTTGATTATGACCTCAACCTGTAAGCCACACTGTTACAACGGTATGGGATTATCCTAATGCAATTGGTGAACTCGATCTTCTCGCCTGCAGAGTGTTTTTACAAGGTAAATGGATACGAAAAGCTTTAGCAAAGAGAGACAATGCACCCACAGATAACTCGTGTGTTGGGCTCAGCACTGTGGAGTACCCTGTCGACGTTTCACACCCAGCCACTCCCACAACCGATGGACACTGTCCGCCAGTGGCAACTGTTGCTTTCAATCCCCACGTCGCCTCGATCTCCACCCCGAGGACAAGAGTACTACTGCCAATATCACTGCCAAACCCGGTCGCGCCCTCACTGACTGTCGTGCAGGAGGAGAGAAAGCTGTTTTTTACTGTTTTTACGTAAGTTGAACATAGGACTGGCATTGCAGTGCAGACAGAGGACAGAGTGCAACTAGATATTGCTAATGTCGATTATAAAAAGGTTGGATTGAAGACGGCCAATGATCCAGCTGCTTGTGAGCAGCACAGTTTTTCTGTAGAGATGCTACAGTTTTTTCTCTGTAGCATCGCTTGAGGTAAGAGAAAGGTTGACTTGCCAATACAGTTTTTCAACTTTGTAAGTATAACTCATCGTACTTCTATGCTCAGTACTTCTTCCCCTGGGCATATATTACTTGAATGGATTTTATGAGGTTTCCTTCAGTTTTCCATAATGAACGGTCATCTCGCCCCAGTTACCTGTGCATCTTTGGGGTGTCTTCTTGATGTGACATTCACAAAGCACTGCAGCCAACCTTACCAAACCCGTTGGTGGACCTAAAGGGTACAATTACATCAACCGATTGATGCCCGCTAAGCAAAAAGAAAATAGTGCAAGCTTCATCAAGGGGCAGGGTACCCTGGACCCTGACGAGATTTTAAGTCACCCCTTCAACCCGCCAGTTAATAATCCCCACAGTGTGACCAAAGTTGGAGGTCGCTTAAATGATATGTGAGAGGTTTAACATCACTCAACATATAATCAAAATACACCCAGGTCAAGTGACTACTTATTCAAGCCCGATTGCTACAATGTATTCATTAGACTCCCTGCCTTTGGCAGGCCATGATACCGTCTCTCCACCACTGTTTCCAAGGGTTACACTTGAAGACTTGCCTAATGAACCAGTTTCTCGGTGATCTCGAAGATGATGATTTTGAATCGTAATATAGGACCCTGGATATCGGATACGAGGACTTCATTACCTTCCCTGACATGTTTTTATCCAACAACTCACTTCTGAAGATAAGGACATCAGTGAAAACGAGGTTCTGGCTGTATGATAAGTTCAGACATCTTACCAAACAACACCAGGAACGGTTTTCGTGAACTATTCAACATGTATGATGATATCTTCACTGAAGAAAAGTCTGTGACTGGAACCATACCTGCAAAGGTTGCACTTGTCAAAACTGTCACCCTGCTGGATGATCAAGTAGTTCGACAAGCCCAAAGAGATACCCGACACCGGCAGGGCCTTACTCCCGCCAAGGAGTAAGGCCCCGTCCCGCTAACGATTTCGAGATGAAGAATGATTGCTTTACCAACTATGATGACTTCCTGACCGCCTGGTTTATTTGCTAGTGGTACCCAAGACTATGCAGGCTCTAGCCATCAAATATGTGCACAATGATGCCCATCCTGTTGTTTGCAGGACATATTGCAGACATCAAGAGCTGTACCTCTTTACAGCATTACAGTGGGGCAAACTTCAGAATGCACCAGACGTCCATCATCGGATGGAATCATTGAGAAAGTCTTAAAAACTCCAAGCACTAAACTGTTTGTTCCCGCCTCTGAGACCTTGACGAAGGTAAGGGAGATAAACAAAAGTCATGCTCGCATGGCCCAGGCTACAGGTACTCTCTCCCAATCCACTGGTTAATTTACCTAAGCAATGTGTATTCTAGCAGTAAACCAGAAATCCATTATGGAAGACTGCTTGCTTGGGGTAGACCTTGCTGCACGCATATAGAATAGACCGTACCGTGTGTGTGTGTGCCTTTTCTTTGTTCTTTATCATTTTGTTTTACAGTGGAGGGCAGAGGATTCGAGGCAGAGTATATGCAGACTTTGCTATAGTTTTTGGCAGTCATGTATAAGTCCCAAGCTACTTTAATAATATTAGTTTATGTGTTTGTTTGTTTTTTTCTTATTTTTGTAATATACTTGTAAGGTTATGTGAGTGAGGAACCCAAATGAGGCACCCGTGAGGCGGGAGACTTCAGGCTTAGGGGCCAAGGAAATGAGGGGCCTCATTCGTTCCTCGAAGAGTGGGTGAGGGGACCAAGCTGAAAGGGTCAGAACCCCCAAAACACGGGGTTACATTAACTCTCGCGGGCGGAAGCGTAGTATAAAAGATATTAAAACAATAAATAAAATGTTATAATAAAAGAAAAAATACAAAAGATAAAACCAAACAAAAAAAATAAAACGTTAGGAGACTCATTAAGAAAATCATAATTATAAAAAAAAAAAAAACGTAAAACAATCTGCTGCAATTCATTAATAAAATCATAAAATAAGTTACTTTTTTCTCGCTGTAAAAGAGATATTAAATGATTAACAAATAAAAGACATCATTAAAGAATAAAATTTAACTTAAAATACGAGAGATAAAAAAAGGTAAAAAACGATGCATTCGCAGCAATGTGGATGTTCTGTTACCCGCACATCATATAAAGCATCGTAAAAATATGTGGAAATAAAGAAAGGAATGTACAAAAGCTGTAAAAAAAACGTAAAATAAAATGTAAATAAAGCCAGCATAAAACACTGATAAAAAATTTTTAGATATGAGGCTGACAGAGGGAATGGTCCAGCTGTGCTCGACTCGCCCTATGGATTACGGCAGGATGCTGGGTAGGATATGGGTAGGATGGGAGAAGGAGAGGATAGGGTTAATGGTAGAAGGTAGGGCAAAGGGGAAAGGGAATGGAAAAGAGGAAAATCGGCGCAGAAGCAGAAGGAAGAAGGAACAAGAAGTGTGCGAATAAGAGGGGTACGAAGGGAAATGCGGCAGGATACAGGGGAGGATAGGGATAGGATGGAGGCAGGATAGTATACGGATAGACATAAAAGTTAGAACAAGCAAGGGAAACGAGTAGAAGAGGGAGAAACTATCGTGGTAGTAGAGAGAAGGGAAAAAGCGAGGGAACAGGAAGAGTGCGAATAAGGGTGCGCGAGGGATACAAGGATCGGGGCAAGGAAGGGGGGGGAATAGGTGGTGGGTATGGTCGGGTGGGGGGAGAGGAGGTTGAAAACCTCACAACTTTCTAGCCATTTTACGGTGAGAAAATGACATATCGCCTGAGAAAGTCAAACGCGGTGTCGTAGGGGAAGTCGTCGCCGTGGCACATGTGTTACGCACGACCGCGATTGATTAGAATGGGCATCCAATTAGGCAAGGGCGGTACCGCCAAATAACCAAATGAATTGAGAGAGGCCTATCTCCAGCAGTGGAATGAATAGGTGTTGAAAAAAAAAAAAAAAAAAAAAAAAAAAAAAAAAAAAAAATATATATATATATATATATATATATTATATATATATATATATGGGGGTCGCGGTGGCCGAATGGTTAGAGTGTCGACTCCAGACTGTCACGACGGCAATCTGAGTTTAAGGGTTCGAGTCACCGGCCGGCGCGTTGTTCCCTTGGGCAAGGAACTTCACTTCGATTGCCTACCTAGCCATTGGGTGGCCAAGCCAGCCCAAGTCAAAGCCGGGTAAATAGAGATGGTGACTCGAAAAAAAAAAAAAAAAAAAACACCGGCGGAAGGCAATGGCAACCACCGCTCTAAAAGCCAAGAAAAATCATAGAAGCCCATGATCGTCAAGGCCGCGGTGGCCGAATGGTTAGAGCGTCGGACTGTCACGACGGCAATCTGAGTTCAAGGTTCGAGTCACCGGCCGGTGCGTTGTTCCCTTGGGCTAGGAACTTCACCTCGATGCCTACCTACCACTGGGTGGCCAAGCCAGCCCAAGTCAGTGCTGGTCCCAAGCCCGGATAAAATAGAGAGAATGATTACCTAAAATAAGTAACACCAGCATTCTCCGTAGAAAGGAACTGGGGACCCTACCACGTACTCACTCCAAGAGCATCACAACATGAAAACTACAATTAAGTATCATGCTGTGACCATGGCCGAGTGGTTAGAGCATCGGACTGTCACGACGGCAATCTGAGTTCGAGGGTTCGAGTCACCGGCCGGCGCGTTGTTCCCTTGGGCAAGAAACTTCACCTCGATTGCCTACCTAGCCACTGGGTGTGCAAGCCAGCCCAAGTCAATGCTGGTCCCAAGCAACAGATAAATAGAGAGAATGATTACCTAAAAAAAAAAAAGGTAACACTGGACTCTCCGTGGAAAGGAACTGGGGACCCTACCACGTACTCACTCCAAGAGCATCAACACATGAAAACTACAATTAAATATCATGCTGTGATCACGGCGGCTCAAACATGAACCCACCGTAAAAAAAATATATATAAATATATATTTTAGAGGAAGTAAATAAGCAAATGATTACCTAAAAGGTAACACCGGCACTCTCCGTGGAAAGGAACTGGGGACCCTACCACGTACTCGCTCCAAGATCATCACAACATGAAAATCACAATTAAGTATCATGCTGTGACCACGGCGGCTCAAACATGAGCATACCGTTATTGATGATGATAAGTAAATATGTGTGTGTATGTGCGCGCGCGTGCGTGTCTGTATATGTATATATATATTTATACATGTATATAATATATGTAGGCCGCGGTGGCCGAGTGGTTAGAGCATCGGCCTCAAGACTGTCATGACGGCAATCTGCGTTCGAGGGTTCGAGTCGCCGGCCGGCGCGTTGTTCCCTTGGGTAAGGAACTTCACCTCGATTGCCTACCTAGGCACTGGGTGGCCCAAGCACGGATAAATAGAGAGAATGATTACCTAAAAGGTAACACCGGCACTCTCCGTGGAAAGGACTGGGAACCCTACCACGTACTCACTCCAATACCATCACATGAAAAATTTATATATATATATGTGTATATCATCATCAATAACGGTATGCTCATGTTTGAGCAGCCGTGGACCTCTCCACCATCCTTCGCCACTAAACTCGATCTTACGCTTTTCTTTCCACTTGTACCATCGACAGCCCGCAAATATCTTTGATATTGTCGCTCAGTCTTGTCTTCGGTTTGCCTCTTCCTCTGTTTCCTATCACCATCCCTGTCAGCAAGTTTTTCTCAACTTTTACTTCTCATTACATGACCAATAAACTTTAATTTCCTCTTGTTCAAGATGTCCAACGTCGGTCTTTACAATTTATTTTCTCAGCACTTCATCATTCGTCTTCTTCTCTGTCCAGCTAATATGCAGTACTCGTCTGTAACACCACATTTCAAAACTATTGATCTTTTTCTTGTCTATCTACTTCAACCCAACACTCAGACCATATGATGCAATTGGGAAAACTAATGAGTTCAATAACCTCAGCTTTGTCCGTAAGGTAATGCTTCAGTCTTTCCAGATGTTATTGAGAGCAATTGTGGCGTTTTTGGCAATGGTAATTCTTCTTTTTATCTCTGGTGAATCATCATATGTATTAGTCAAAACAGCTCCAAGATAAGTGAACTCTTTCACATTTTCCACAATCATTCCATTGATTGTAACATGTTCATCATTGTTCATTGCCGGTTATCTTTGAATCTTCATGATCTTAGTTTTCTTGGCATTAAGAAACAAGCCAGCCTTTTCGCTTGCTTTTCTAACTTTATCTAGTAGTTGTTGTAGTTCAGTGATACTGCTGGCAATCAAAACTATCATCGGCGTACCTCAGATTTGATATTTTGTATCCTCCAACATCCACAGTTCCATCAAAATTCTCTAGAACACCTCTCATAATTGTTTCAGAATATATATTAAAGAGGCGCGGAGACAGAATGCAACCCTGTCGTACTCCTTGTTTGACTTCGAACCATTCTGTTAACCCATAAGTGGTTCTTACAGCTGCTTGTTGTTGGTCATACAAGGCTTTTATTAGTTGGATGATGTGTTTTGGAAACTTCATATCGTACATGTTATTCCAGAGGATATCGTGATCAACAGTATCAACAGCTTTCACATAATCGATGAAACACAGGTATAGGTCTTTTTGATGTTCTCTGTTTTTCTCTATGATCATTTTAAATTTAGAATCTGGTTTCTGGTACCCTTTCCAGGGCGAAAACCTGCTTGTTCGTCTGCAATTTCCTCTCTTAACTTCAACTTCATTCTTTCAGCAATAATTTTCACAAAATTTTGCTGCTGTGTCTTATTAATGCAATATATATATATATATATATATATATATATATATATTATATATATATATTATATACATATATATATGTGTATACACTGAAGTGGGGCCGCGGTGGCCGAATGGTTAGAGCGTCGGACTCAAGACTGTCACGACGGCAATCTGAGTTCGAGGGTTCGAGTCACCGGCCGGCGCGTTGTTTCCCTTGGCAAGGAACTTTACCTCGATTGCCTGCCTAGCCACTGGTAGCCAAGCCAGCTCAGTCAGTGCCGGTAAATAGAGATGGTGACTTGATAAAAACACCGGCGGAAGGCAATGGCAAACCACCGCCCTAAATTGCTATGAAAAATCATGGAAGCCCATGATCGTCAAGGCCGCGGTGGCCGAATGGTTAGAGCGTCGGACTCAAGACTGTCACAACGGCAATCTGAATTTGAGGGTTCGAGTCACCGACCGCCGCGTTGTTCCCTTGGGCAAGGAACTTCACCTTGATTGCCTACCTAGCCACTGGGTGGCCAAGCCAGCCCAAGTCAAGTGCTGGTCCCAAGCCCGGATAAGTAGAGAGAATAATTACCTGAAAAGGTAACACCGGTACTCTCCGTGGAAAGGAACTGGGACCCTACCACGTACTCACTCCAAGATCATCACAACATGAAAACTACAATTAAGTGTCATGCTGTGACCACGGCGGCTCAGACATGAACCTACCGTTAAAAGAAAGATACACTGAAGTAGGGGCCGCGGTGGCCGAATGGTTAGAGCGTCGGACTCAAGACTGTCATGATGGCAATCTGAGTTTGAGGGTTCGAGTCACCTCGATTACCTGCCTAGCCACTGGGTGGCCAAGCCAGCGCAAGTCAGTGGCGGGTAAATAGAGATGGTGACTCGATAATAAAAAAAAAAAAACAAAAAAAAAAAACACCAGGCGGAAGGCAATGCCAAACCACTGCTCTAAATTGCCAAGAAAAATCATGGAAGCCCATGATCGTCAAGGCCGCGGCGGCCGAATGGTTAGAGCATCGGACTCAAGACTGTCACGACGGCAATCTGAGTTCGAGGGTTCGAGACACCGGCCGGCGCGTTGTTCCCTTGGGCAAAGGAACTTCACCTCGATTGCCTACCTAGCCACTGGGTGGCCAAGCCACCCCAAGTCAGTGCTGGTCCCAAGCCCAGATAAAATAGAGAGAATGATTACCTAAAAAAAAAAAAAAAAAAAAAAGGTAACACCGGCACTCTCCATGGAAAGGAACTGGGGACCCTACCACGTACTCACTCCAACAGCAACTTGAAAACTACAATTAAGTATCATGCTGTGACCACAGCGGCTCAGACATGAACCTACCGTTAAAAGAAGACAATGAAGTAGATAGACAAGAAAAAGATCAATAGTTTTGAAATGTGGTGTTACAGACGAGTACTGCGTATTAGCTGGACAGAGGAGAAGACGAATGATGAAGTGCTGAGAAAAATAAATTGTAAAGACCGGCTGTTGGACATCTTGAACAGGAGGAAATTAAAGTTTATTGGGATGGTGATAGGAAACAGAGGAAGAGGCAAACCGAAGACAAGACTGAGCGACAACATCAAAGATATTTGCGGGCTGTCGATGGTACAAGTGGAAAGAAAAGCGTAAGATCGAGTTGAGTGGCGAAGGATGGTGGAGAGGTCCACGGCTGCTCAAACATGAGCATACCGTTATTGATGTTGTATATATATATATATATATATATATATATATATTTTTTTTTTTTTTTTTTTTTTTTTTTTTTTTTTTTTTTTTTTTTTTTTTTTTTTTGTGTGTGTGTGTGTGTGTGTGTGTGTATGGTAGCCTGTCAGATTCTGACATTGGCTGTCACAGCATGATACTTAATTGTACTTTCGTGTTGTGATGCTCTTGGAGTGAGTACGTGATAGGGTCCCCAGTTCCTTTCCTCGGAGAATGCCAGAATGCCGGTGTCACCTTTTTTAGGCAAACATTCTCCCTACTTACCCGGGCTAGGTAGGCAATCGAGGTGAAGCTCCGTGCCCAAGGGAACAACGCGCCGGCCGGTGACTCGAACCCTGTTTGCGTGTGCGATGTGTGCATGTGTGTGGGGGTGTTTTGTGGTGTGTGTGGGGGAGGGGTGTTTATGTGTGTGTGCGTACATGCGGTCGATGTGTGTGTGTGTATGTGCGATGTGTGTTTGTGTGAGTGTGCGGTTGTGTGTGGTGGTTTGGTTTGTGTGTGTGTGGTTTTTGTGTTTGTGTGTGTGGTGTTTTGTGTTTGTGTGTGTGTGTTGTTTGTGTTTGTGTGTGTATGTGGGTGTGCGTGTGTTTGTGTGTGTGGTGTGTGTGTGTGTGTGTGCGTGTTGGCGACGTCTGTGTGTGTGTGTGTGTGTGTGTGGTGGTGTGTGTGTGTGGTGTGTGTGTGTGGTGTGTGTGTGTGTGTGTGGTGTGTGTGGTGTGTGGTGTGTGTGTGCGCGATGTGTGTGTGTGTGTGTGCGCGCGTGTGTCTGTGTGTGCGTGTGTCTGTGTGTGCGTGTGTGTGTGTGTGTGTGTGTGTGTGTGTGTGTGTGTGTTGTGTGTGTGTGTGTGTGTTGTGTGTGTGTGTGTGTGTGTGTTCGATGTGTGTGCGGTGTGTGTGTATGTGTGTGTGTGTGCGTGTGTCTGTGTGTGTGTGTGTGGGTGATGTGTGGTGGTGTGTGTGTGATTGTGTGGTGTGTGTGTGATTGTGATTGTGTGTGTGTGGGGTGATTGTGTGTGTGGGTGGGTGTGATTGGTGTGTGTGTGGTGCGCGTGCGCATGGTTGTTTGCGGACCACGGACCCACCAAGCAGCGGGGATGGGGGGGGGGGGGAGGAATGGGGGAAGGTGACAGCGGACGCCGGGAGAGGAGGAGCCCGCTGGGGGTCGTGGTGAGAATAGAAGGAGGGGCCGAGGACGGAGGATTTTGATTAGGGACGAGAAGGAGGATGAAGGGACCGAGGGAGTCTGCTTAAAATTCTGGTCGATGTCGTTGGTCGTTGCGAGGACACGCAACAGAGTAGATGATTTTTCTGGGGCCACATTGGTGAAGTGTCGACGAGTCCTTATTCCGTACCTGTCCTTCCTGTCATCTTCCCATTTCCTCGCTTCGTTTGGCAATGTGAATCTGCATTCTCCTTGCTTATCCTTTTATTCACACTGAATATGCAGGTTCGGCCCACAGTATTTTACGTGTAATTCGTATGCGTTCCGTGTATACGCTGGTTCTAGCAGTTAATAGTCATTCCTTTTCATGCACAAGCATCAGTCTTACTGAAAGCCTCTTTTCCCACGGCAGCATATCGCGCCGCTTCACCCACTCCCTCGTACCAACTGAATTGCTGTATTCGGGCAATGTTGTAATATAGGATTTTTGTGTTTTTCTCTCTCTTTTAGAATAGAAATTCATCATTGAAGTGCTTTTAGATGCCGTAAATAATGTATTTTTCATAGCATTCAAACGGATGAAACATGTCCTCTCTATTTGCAGGAGATATTATTAGTTCGAGGCATATACTACGAGGCCAAAGACATGAGCAAGATCTACAGAACATCTCGTAGACTTACTCGTAGCATCACATCCACCTCACCGTCGAGTATTCTGCGTCAGCTTATCACAAGGCCCTGCAACCCACCAGCCGCAATTGCCCCACCCCCACTTCACCACTTGGACGGTATGCACAAGGGCACGTCCGCCCACCTGAATACCTGCTATTAGTAACATCTCCAAATACGTTACTGGGGCCCTCGTAGATGAATGAAACTCGACGGCAGAACGATTTCCGTGAGCACCGCCAAACAAGTGAACTGTGGAGATCTAGATAAATAAAGTAGGAACATGAGCTAGTTTTCAAACAAAGTCAGATTGGGGCTCCTTTGTAAAACCGCAGTGTAGAACGGTAAGATTTGTAAATTGCATGCAGAAGTTTTAACAGTCCCATTTACAATAGTAAGCGAGAATCACAAGTAAAGCAAAATCAACTCAAGGAATAATTGAAGAGTGAAGGAAACAACAGAGGGAACGAGGCCAGCAGGTACAGAGTCGTGTACTGATTGCCTCACTTCCTCGCCTTCGAGATCCTGTGGCGGTGCTCGACGCTCCCTCGAACACTGAAGTTAAGGCTGATTGATCACCTGTCCGCCCTGACCGCGCGTCCGTGGTTAGATACCTGAACTGGCGTTCACAGGCCACAAGAAGGAAAATGCCATCAAGAGAATTTTCCTTTCGTAATAACATCG
>NC_051391.1:25933266-25935766 GCF_015228065.2 Penaeus monodon | reverse complement strand
ATATAGTTTGTGTGTGTGTGTGGTGTGTGTGATGTGTGTGTGTGTGTGTGAGTGTGTGTGTGTGTGTGTGTGTGTGGTGTGTGTGTGTGTGTGTGTATATATTATATATATATATATATCTATATATATATATATATATATATATATAAACTCAAACTCTTCCTCCTCTCTTTCCTTTTAGTATTCTATTTCTATTTGTTTAGTAAACGTCTTCGCTATAATAGGTGGGGTATGCAGCACAGCATAGGTCAGAACTGCTCTATGGATTTTTATTTATTTCCACGACTGAGAAAGCGAACAGTCAGCCACCACGACGTCTATTTATATCTATCTATCTATCTCTAATAATGACAGGGGAAGGCTATCCCCGTGCGTGTCAACCAATGGTGGGAACTTATCCCTCACTTGCTGACGCCAGTGTAATAATGTTGTGGTGAGTTCCTGTTCTTCTTTTGGTGGTTTGGTCCTTGGGTGTTGAGTTAAAATTGTCGGTTACTAGTCTTAATTAGCACGGGATATGTAAGCTAGAGTACAGAGGACAGGCCTGGCAGAGACGTACCAGCAGGCCGTCGTGGCATGCTCGCAAGGCGAGCGGTGTGTGGGTGAGCTGGAGGTGTTGACCGAACCGATGCTGTGGGCAGATTAACTTCGGCTCTGAGTTTCTGATGTGTTCACGAGGTCGTTTTTTGTCGATACAGTTGACATTTTTACTTAAACACACAAGAAAATGGAAACAAGAATCTGTAGTGGGAGCGTCAGTGGCAGACTTTTCTATGTTGGTATGGCACTGTTAGGTTCCTGTGGTCCTTGTTTGGACGGGGGAAAATGGATAGTTCAGTACAATTAAATCGGGGGGGGGGGGGGGGGGAACATTTGTAAATACGTAATCTTAATAATACATGATTACAGACATATGATTCCAGAGTAGGGATTTCAATAACCATTTTGAGTATAATCAGTTTATAAGTTTGCGTTGTAGATCGGCGATGAGGGTTGCAATCGCTTGCTCTGTTGTTCCGTTCTGGGCGCAGTCGAGTTAACACTGGGCTAACATAGGCGCTTGGGGTACCGTAGGAAGTGTAGAGTAAGTTGAGGGGAAAGGTCATTAAAAATCTCTCTCTCTCTCTCTCTTGCTCGTCTCCTTCTCTTCTCTTCGCTTCTCTTCTCTCTCTTCTCTCTTCTCGTTCTCCTTTCTCTTCCTCTCTCTCCTGTTCTCTCTCTCTCTCCTCTCTCTCTCTCTCTCTCTCTCTTTCTCTTTCTCTCCTCACTATCTCTCTCATCTCTCGTCTCTCTCTCTCAATCTCTCATCTCTCTCTCGTCTCTCTCGTCTCTCTCTCTCTCTTCTCTCTCCTCTCATCCTTTTCTCTCTTCTCTCTCTCTCTCCTGTAACCGGGTATAGAACCCAATTATATTGGCTTGCAGAGGGGTATTGATACAGGTATTCGGCCTTCACTCTTTATTCTAAGAGTTTTCACACGCAGTATAAGAACCACGAGACATGTCTAGTTATAGGGGTAATCGCGGTAGTGGTCGCAGTCAGCTGCCGGAGGGGAGGGCGGAGCTGACCTTACTCGCCGTCGGGTTTCCACTGCGGCAGCGATGAGAGCAGCTGGAGGGGGCTGGGAGGAGCGAGGTGAGGTCACTCGGACCCGCATGCCACACTGTACATTGGCTCGGCCCGCTACTCACGCCTTGCCCTCGGGCGTCTTTAGACTTGCCTCAAGGGTGACTAACCTGGCTGGTCATCTCGTTTTCTCCGCGTGCGTTGTCCTGGTGCAATCTTCGTGGCTTGCTCGCCCTGTTGTCCTCGATCCTCCTGTCCTTGTGTAATTCTGTCCGTCCTCGATGTCACACGTCCTCGAAGTCTCGCCAGGGCCTCCTTGACTTCAGATTCGTCTAGACCTCCCCCTCGTAGTCCCTGCCCAGGCCTAACTCGGCGGCGTCCTCGTCCACACGTCCTCACAGATCTCGTCCATCCTTCTTGCATCCACACGTCCTCGTATCTTCCTCTGGATCTCGGGCGTCGGGCAGAGGGGGGCAATCTCGGGGCGGCTGATACTGTGCTACGAGCTCCTGAGTTGACCATAATCTGCAGTGTCCGCCAGGCATCGCCTATGCACAGCATCCTGGGGCCGGGTACCTGCGCAAGGTGCTGTTCGCTGGATCCATAGGGAGTCCGGCAGGCAACGCCCGTCCACTACACTTGGGGACCGGCTTAACACCTTTTCTGATTGAAATCTTGGTCCGCGGGCCTAATGGCGATCTTCATGATGTCCTTCCCCACGGCATCCTAAGGTGACGAACTGTAGCAGGATCTTCCTTCGGTGCCGTGTCGGGCCACTGCAATATTGTCTCGGGAAAACCAGATCATACACGTAAGGGCCAGAATAAGATAAAAAGAAAGGTCAACAGAGAAGAGGGGTGTTAACTACCACTAAGCCGGTTATTCTAAAAAAATTGCGGTTTTTAATGTTGTTTTTTAATTTATTTTCGTCTTTTT
>NC_051391.1:25923266-25928266 GCF_015228065.2 Penaeus monodon | reverse complement strand
TCTGTCGCCTCAGGAGCTTCTCGATCCTCTCTCCTCCTCTCTCTCTCTCATCTCTCTCTCTCTCTCTATCCTATCCTCATCTCTCTCTCTCCTCTCTCCTCTCCTCTCTCTCTTTAATCTCTCACTTATCTCTCTCCTCTCTTTCCTCTCTTCTCTCTCCCTCTCTCTCTCTCTCTCGTCTCTCTCTCTCTCTCGCTCCTCTTCTCTCTCTCTCTCTTTCAGCCTCCAATCTAAAGAAACTGTGTTCACAATACAGTCCATTGGCCCCGACCTCCGCCAATGGCTGGTGGCCATCATCCACTATTTTTCCTCTTGTTAATCTCTAATTTCGCTAAAAGATATATACATTTACAATAGATTTTCCCTTAAAATCTACTTTCTTCCACCGTCTCCTCGAAGTCGGTGTCTCTCACGCTGGGTAAGTGGCGGCTTTGATCGCGTCTCACGAAGCAGGAAGAGTCTCAGGAGAGAGGAACGCAGGCGGCCCCCCATCTCATCCACGCTGGTGACACAGCTTCTTTGGATTGTTGTATTCTTGTCTGCCATTCTGCTGCGCCAGGATATCGTAGAAGGCCTTTGCCCTTGGTGTCCTTTCCTCCTGTGGTCGTGAATACAAGGGGCGTGAAAGTCCCTTGTTCACCTTCTTCTACACGTTCTTCATATTCCTCGGATCTTGTCGTTTTCTATGCCTTCCGTGGGCAGCATGTAATCCTGGTCCCTGTTCTTCTGCGCCATGATTAAAGAATCTTAATCGAAGAATGCTCCACTCTGGCCTCGGGCCCGAAATCCTCTGGCGCTGATGTCTAGGCGATCATTCTCTGGCTGTGTTACCGATCTCATTGTGAAGGCTTCTTCCTCCGTCGGCGAAGTCTGGTTCCCCCTCACGTCATGGCAGACTCCCTTGAGCATTGGGCAAGTGAGGTCCCTGACTTCATCATGCCGTATGACAAACAAATTCATCCCGTCTTACAAATCAGGGCGTGATTTTGTGTTGAAGGGGAGCCACGCAAACAGGTTGTGGACGTCCATCCAGATGCCAGCCATACCTTAAAGCCAAGGCATCAAAAATTCTTGCTTATTTTAGCTAACCTTGGCTTTAATCGAGTGCCGTGAGCCATTTGGGATGGCCCCCACTCCTGTGCCTTGCATTCTTCTCTGTGGTCCTCTGATACCTGTGATACTATATTCTCTAATTCAACATTTGGTTATCTTCCCTTGTCTTCATTATTTCTAATATAATTTTTTTTCTGTGTCTGCACTCGTTTAGTTCCCGTGTCTGGTCTGGCTTCTATATCTGCGTCAATTGGCCTGTTAAGTCGTAACGCGTTCTGATGCTCCTGTCTGATATTTTGCATGGTTTGGTGATTTCCCATGCCATCCCATTCTGGCGGCAGCTCCAGGATGACCCTCTCTAAATCTGAGGGTTTCGCGCCACCTGAGAGGGCTGGGATGAAATCCCTCTTGATGGTGTCTTCTATGGGCTTGTAGGAGGTGTCCTATGTTTGGTACTGCCCTCTCAGATGTTTCCCTTGTGTTCACAGCCAAAGGTGAATGCGGTATAGGTACATGTGGTTCTTCTTTTGCGATATTAGCTACGTTCAGAGAATATCCATCCTTCTACTCTGGATTTCACAAAAGTTTTCTTTTGTTTGTTCAGTTCCTAGGACAGTTCCCGATCTTCTTCTCCACCTGCATTAATTTGTATCTCCAAGTTTCAAAAACAGTCTTTTGGCTTGTTTCAATGTTTCTGGGTTTTACAATATATGGACTTCTGTCATTTTGTTGGTACCTTGTGGTGGTCCTGTCGTTGAATCAGTGCCCACCATTTCCTCAGGTCATTTATTTTTCGCACCTGCCGGTCATCTGCAAATAGGCCACTTGTTTTACCTGCATTTTTTCATAGCTTATATGGTCCTGCAGTCTTAATAGACCAATGGCATACATAGCCCTGCCACTGGGTCGCCTTGGGTCGTGCCCTTCTGCAGATTCATGGTTGTCGAATTGCCTGTGTGTCCTTCTCACATATAATTGTTTGGCTGGTTGTTCTGTATAAATTCTCTATGTACATCACCAGACTGGGGCATTTTATCCTGGCATTATGTATTGATGCTTGAACGGTTTATGTTGTTAAAGGCGTTTGTTGGCATCCACCACAGCATGCATTCACAGTCGGTACTGTATATGGTTCTCATTACATGCACTGCTGCTGCCTCACCTCCTGCCTTCTGTCAGCACAAACTTGCAGTATTACTACTGCAAGGCTTAATATCGTTCCTTTTGTCACCTCCATGATTGCCCTTCCCTCTCTTCGCCTTAGCACTTCACCGCACCAACAGGGCGGCAGCCTTGCTTTTTTATCAAGGGAAATGAACAGCAGCAGTGAAGGCCTCTATATCTGGCAGTTGTCAGTTGCCATTTTTCTTGCCATGGCTGCAATCGTGTTGCAAAGGTCATTTCGCTAACACTACCATTTCTCGCATGCTTTAGTATGGTTCCTCCAAGGCTTTGCATCCATTCCTGAGGGTCCAGCTGCGCTGTTTGTGGTGGAGGGCGTGTTTCTGATATCTTCACCTGTAATTCTATCGATATTGCTGCTGCTGGTGGATGGTACGTCCTCCGTACGTGTGTATCGGGAGCGGCTTCTCTCGCTGGGGGTGCTTGTCCCTGAGTGCCTTGCATTTAGTGTCATATAAGGGCAAGGTCCCAGCTGCTCATCTAGTGCCCAGTGCTCTTATCACCATTGACACTTTCCCTTTTCATCTGCCCGAGAATTGGCGTTGTGTCCCTCTCTTTCCACTTTTTTCCATGTTTTCTTTTGTTTCTTTTGTAAGTGCTTACTGCTTCAGTAGAAGCTCTTACCTTCTCTTCTATTCAACTTTTTCATCCCTTCTTTTGGCACAGCTTGAATGTCCTCACTGTTTTTGACCGCCATGGATCTCTGCAGATAAGCTCGGGTAGGCAGCGACTTGAAAGATGCGATGCGGTTGATATAGTTCACAATAAGAAATTTATTTCTTTCAATGAATTCTCGCATTGCATTGCATTTGGAATTTCAAAAGGTTTGGGCTGAATGTGATAATTTTAATCGTAGATTTCGTTGGTCAACGCAATCCCCCTTCTTCCAGATTGTGGATTGCCAGTATCGCCCGGCGTGAAGGTCTTGACCCGGTTGAAGTATGCTTTGTTTACTCTCCATCTGCCACATTTCTGCACCATTTCCTCTAGTATTGTGTGTCGTCAGTGTCCCCGTTTTTGACTTTGGGGGGAATTTTTATTTGACACAGTGACCCTCTTTCGACATGTCCTTTATTTACTACACACTATGGCATCGTCTACATTGAGCTGTGCACAAGAGCTTACTTCGTCATTTTCACGTTTTAATCTTGATGTGTTTATGATTTTGTTGAAGAACTATTTGTTTTTGTTTTGTTTTTTCTTGATTTGGTGCTTCGCGATTATATGTGCGGGTTTTACCGTTGAGTGAGAACGGCGTGAGTCGAGGCTGGTTTGTTTCACATTAGCGGCCTACTGTGCCCGCTGAGTTGCCAAATCAACTTTTTTATCCTTTCCTTCTTGTTTTCCACTATGTTTCTCTCTCTCTCTCTCTCTCTCTCTCTCTCTCTCCTCACTCTTGTCTCTCTCTCTCTCTCTCTCTCTCTCTCATTTCCCTCTCTCTCTCTCCTTTCCCTCTCTCTCTCTCCTTTCTCTCTATATCCTTTCTCTCTCTCTATCTATCTATCTATCTATCTATCTATCTTCTATCTGTCTAGTTGTGTGTCTTTTCCCCCCTTCTTTCTCTCTTCTCCTCGCTCTCTCTCTCTCTCTCTCGTCGTCTCTCTCTCCTCCTCTCTCTCTCTAACTCCTCTCTCTCTCTCGCAATCTCTCTCTCTCTCTCTCTTCTCTCATTCTCCTCTCTTTCTCTCTCTCTCGCACATCGTCTCTCTCTCTCTCTCTCTCTCTCTCTCTCTCTCTCTTTCTCTCCTCTCTCTCTCTCCTCTCTCCTCTCTCTCTCTCTCCTCCTTTCTCTCTCTCTCACTGCTATCTCTCTCTCTCTCTCTCTCTCTCTCTCGTCCTCTCCTCTCTCCTCTCCTCCTCGCTTTTCTCCTCTCTCTCTCTTCCTCCTTTCTCTCATGCTCTCTCTCTCGTCTCTCATCTCTCAGCTCTCTTCTCGCTCTCTCTGCCTCTCTCTCCTCTCTCTCACTCGTCTCTCTCTCTCTCACTCCTCCTCTCTCTCTCTCTCTTTCTATCTGGCATGTCTAATCTGTCTATTTCTCTCTCTCATCTCTCTCTCTCTCATCTCTCGTTCTCCTTCTCTCTCTCTCATCTCTCTTCTCTCTCTCTCTCTCTCTCATCTCTCTCGCTCATCTCTCTCTGTCTCTCTCTCCCCTTCTCCGATCTCTCGTCATCTCTCTCTCTCTCCTCCTCTCGTCTCATCTCTCTCTCTCCCCGTCCTCTCTCTCTCTCTCTCTCTCTCCCTCTCTCTCTCTCTCCTCTCTCTTCCTCTCTCATCTCTCTCTTCTCTCTCGTCTCTCTCTTCTCTTATCTCCTCTCTCTCTCTGTCTCTATCTCCTCTCTCCTCTGTCTCTCCTCTCTCGCTCTCTCTCACTCTCTCCTCGTTCTCTCTCCCTCCCTCCCCTCCCTCCCTCCCTCCCTCCCTCGCCTCTCTCATTCTCCCTCCCTCCCATCCCTCCCTCCCTCCGTCCCTCCCTCTCTCTCTCTCTCTCTCTCTCTCTCTCTTCTCCCCCTCCCTCCCTCCCTCCTCCCCTCTCTCTCCCTCGCTCACTCTCTCTCTCTCAATCTCTCTCTCTCTTTTTCTCTCTCATCCTCTCTCTCTCCTCTCGTCCTCTCTCTCTCTCTTCTATCTCATCTCTTTCTCTCTCTCCTTTCTCTTTGTATCGCTCTCCTTTCTCTTTCTAACTATCCTTTATAAATCTCTCCTCCTCTCGTCTCCCCTCTCTCTCTCCTCTCTCTCTCTCCTCTCTCCTCCTCTCTCTCTCTCT